>NC_071394.1:72329017-72645205 GCF_022682495.2 Desmodus rotundus | reverse complement strand
AAATCATGAGAGCTTAAACAAGGGATGATGACAATGTCGACAGGGCAGAAAGAACATACGTCGAGATACTGCAGAGGTCATGGCTTTAAGATGAGTGACACTGATGAGAAATAGGCATGATAGGAAGGGGGGCTTTAGGGAAAGAAAATGAACTTGAATTTGGGCAGTTTGTGATTGAAATGCTGGCAAGACCTCTGGCTGGAACTGCCTCTCTGTAAGCTCAGGAGCTCAGAGCCATGACTGAGGCTGGAGACCATGCTAACATCTTTCTTTCAAGCCAGAGGCCCTAAACTGACTTTCTGCAGGCCCCATCTGGACTACAGATGTGTTTTGTTTGGCCCACATAGTGTTTTAACATTCCTTAAAATTTCTAACACCATATGCATTGAGAGACTGCACATAGAAACCCATCTTTGTAGCTTGAAATACCAGAGCATCTGCCAATTCTCATTTTTGCTTGGCAGCAGTGCGCCAAGGCTCAGATGCCCCCTTTAGCCAGGTCAGACTTCCTCAGTCGCCACCACTCCCTGTGAACTTCACCTAGCTGGCCCACCTTCCACATCTACTGTTATCTGCCTCAGATCCGAGTTTGCAATCTCTGTTTCAGGCTATCACTGCATCATTTACATCACGGGTGGCAAACACAAGGCCTGCAGGCCGAATCCGTCCCTCCACCTTATTTTATCTGGCCCTTTACCTTGTTTCTACCCAGCGGCAGCACCAAGCTCCTTACCCCTAGTTAAGGAGCAGTTACATTTATACAGTCCTAAAATTACATTCCGTCCTTTGAAGGCACCGCGAGGCTGATGTGGCCCCTGGTGGAATGAGTCTGACACCCCTAGTTTACAAGTCTTTGAAGGGAAACTTTCTTGAGCCTGTATCCCTCATCCTCTGCTCATTACCATTCTCTTCCCACCTGTACTCTCCTAGTCAAACCTT
The DNA here is from genome assembly GCF_022682495.2 of Desmodus rotundus. NCBI lineage: Eukaryota > Metazoa > Chordata > Mammalia > Chiroptera > Phyllostomidae > Desmodus > Desmodus rotundus. The sequence continues at coordinate 72,644,266 of NC_071394.1, read as the reverse complement.
ATTCAGGATCTCCTACTGTTCCTTCTGGACTTTCTTCTGTTGAGGATATACACACACTTCTCTCCTAACTTGCAAAAGATTCACTTAATTCTACCACCTTCCTTTAGCCTAAGATCCTTAGCCCTTTAACTCAATCATTTTGTTGAATGAATGAATGATTATATGAGTGAATTAACCTAGTGCTTACTATTTATCAATATTTCTTTGAAACCCTAACATTGTTGATTTTCTAAACATGTTTATCTCTTACTAAGCTGCTTTTCAAATCCTGTTTCCTATGATTGCCCTCTGAACCACTTAGCTATTATTTTGAGCATGTATATTATTCTCAGTGGCAGCAACTGTTGGTGTCTCGAGGGGTGGTTAACTCTTTCCATGAACCCATCAACTCCTACTTTATCTAGGCAGAATCTGTGTGCCTTCTCTGTAAACATAGCTTCAAAGAAGCAAGCCCCTGAGCTCTCAGTTACCCTAAACAGACTTGAATTCTAAATTCCTCCTCCAGGTACTTCTAGAGTTGCCACTGTACCACCTTGCCTCCATCCTTTTTCTAAACTTCATCTCACTCCTCCAGAAACCCCTCTGTTATTCTTTGCAGTGATCTAATCCTTATCATGGGGGACAGCACAGTGGGGTGGTTCAGAGCATGAGCTGTGGAATTTGGCTAATCTGAGCTTCAGTCCTAACCTGTCCGTGCCATTGCTGGGACACCCATCAGTAAGATAAGGTTGTTTGGAGGATTAAATAAGGTAATATTTGTGAAGGGCCTAGTACAGTGGCTGGCTGATTTTAAGCATCAACATCATTACTCTTCATCATGGTTCCAGCTCACTATCCATAATAAATCTTTTTCAACAAGGTCAGTCCTCAGATTTTTCCTCTAATTTCTACTGCACGTCTTATCTGACCTATTCAGAATTCACCCATTTTACAGTTCATAGTTATATGACATTCAGAGGGTCAGAATAATGTTTTGTACCTCTTTGGGCTCCAATCAACATATTCTAAATGCCAAATTTGTAGACCATTTTCCATGAATATTTGTGCGTTAAAAAGTTATTTATGCTGTGAAACGCAAAGCTGTTTTAAAACAGAGCTTCACTGCCTTTTATCTAATCAGAAGGAAAATGTTTTGTGTATCTTATCTGTCTATTGTACTGTCTTAAAACAGGAAAAAGCTATACCAAGTACCAAGCCAATAGTTATTCTCAGAAAACTGGGACTTCGCACTTTAATTAAGACATTGCAGTTAAGCATTTGTCCAGAAGATGGTGCAGTGTTCAAGGAATCGTACCCTCTGAAAGTCGAAACTGATTTTAAAGTAGTGAAATTGCAATCCTACCAAGTATAAAAAGAAATAGAAGAAACTGATGCTAGTTCAGCTTTGACAACGTCCTAGGACTTAACAAGAGTCAGGCTTCATGTAGTTTCTTACTTTCTACTGCCCAACATAATGAGCTGGAGGGTTCCTTTAATTAGCTGATTGATTGTATACCAGAGTGGGTCGTACTTCCTGTGCATTCTTATTTGTGTTTTGTCAGCCAAGGGGAGAAAGCTGTCAGAGGCACAAACAGGTCAAGAGGTCATGGCACCTCTTTGCTATTAGATGGGTCATTTTACTTTGCATGATTTTATTCTGATATTAGTATGAATCCTGCAAGTCAGTATGTCTGGCTGGGGAACCCCATGTGTGGTACACATACATGTGGTGCACACACAGTATAGGGGGTCAAATTTTCTCTGCCCCTGAAAAAGTCATATGACAAGGCTTTTACTGAGCCTTGTAATATGTAATTTAAGTCACAAACTGACATATCTTTTCTTTATTATTATTTTCAGCAATGTAGTTAGCCAGGTATATAATATTGCAGTTTGCTTAAATGCTGGGTTACATAAATTGGAAACTAATTTTAAAAATTATGCAAAGCTGGTACTGAGAACCATCTTTTATCAAGTTTGTGTATCATGTACTTGCTCCATTTTTATAATCATGTAAAGTCTTCTGAAAATTAAGGATTAATTTATTATCATGTAGTTTCTAGTATAATCACAAGAGAGGTCACTGGTCTTTCCTTTAATTTCTGTCACAGGCTGCAGGCCATATGATGCTAAATCAAGGATACAGGGAGATAATTAACATAGCAACTCTGGTGAGTTTAATAGGTGAGTGATGAACATTTCGAGTTGGGTTTCGAAATCCGTGTGCTAATTCCCAGCTGGCTGAGTATGGATGAAACGCTTGCAGCACAGACGCCCTCTGTCAGGGCAGAGTTTCTCTGAGCTGTCTGCAAAACTGTTATCAGAGTTGAGAGACTTCAAGGCAGGGGGAGAAAAGTGTCTTGTGCTTGTTTTATAAAACAACATGAGATGGTATCATATAATATTATACATAGGTCAATTATATCTCAATAAAGCTGGAAATTTTTTTTAAACTACATGAGAAATGTTAAGCTGTTCCAATATGAGGCTCTTCCAGAAGCATCGACTTTATTGTGACAGTTCTCCCCTGGGGTGACTTTGTGTCTCTGGGGACATTTGGTGCTGTTTAGAGATATTTTTATTGTCACAACTGAGGGTTGGAGGAAGGGTGCTCCTGGCATCTAGTGGGTGGAGGCCATGGATGCTGGTAAACATTACAGTGCACAGGACAGAGCCCCACAGCACAGAATTGGCCCAAAATGTCAATAGTGCTGAGGTTGAGGAGCTGCCCCAGGACCATCCACGCTGTCAGTTGTTTTTCACCACTGGTTGCCAACAGGTGTCACCATAGGCCCTGCTCTCTCTGTCAAAGAGAGTCCATAAACCCTGGTAACATATGGAGTGAAATCCCAACTGAAAAGCTTTTGTGGAAGGCAGTTACATGCTGAGGCCTATGTAACCAGAATTGATCAATTACACAAATTAAGCACAGCCCTTAAGGAATTTATTTTATTGGTCTGGACATCTGTTGCAGCATTGTCCAAATCCAAAACTCAAATGGTGCCTCGGGTTGCCAAGTTGGGCAAGAAAATCTAGTAGCTATAAAAGTACAACTGAAAGCCCTATATTAATATCACGTCCATCTGCTGAATGTTACATAAATATGCAGACTTTTTATTTTCCTTGGGAATAACATTTATTTTTACTGTGCCCAGTTTGACATTCTTATGACATTCTGTTCAGTTTATTACATTGTAACTTTCAATGTTTCTTCAAAAATGCATTTATAATGTTGCTGTTAATTTTTTTTCCAAGGGTCTGTACCACCTGTTTAACTTATAGTTAAATAGAGCAGTCCTGTTTCTTATAGGAAGAATGGGAACTCTTTGGACAAAGAAGCTCAGAAAAGTTGTGTAGTAACACATATGTAGTGTAAAGGGAAATTATACAACAGCCATGAATGCTAATATTTCACCCTGCTCTTTTATAAGTTGAAATGTAATCTCCATTTTAAACTAAATTAGCATCATTTCCAAACAGTATCATATTTATATCAGATTTATACAACCACATCAGATTACTATTAACATGTAAAATAGTCTCTTTTATGCTGCGGGTAAAATACAGATTGAAGAGAATGATCTGATTTCCGTCATAATGTCAGGGATTTAAATTAATCTGAGTGGACATGTTTAGGTTGAGAGTTGCTCCAACATTGAAGAAACAGCAGGTGGGGTGTCTTTACCTTAAGAACCTGTGTGATCCTGGCACAAAGAGAACCTCACAGTTATAAGAGTACATCTGAAAATCATGAGCCTCCTATCATGTCCATCTGCTGAATGTTAAATAAATATGTTACTTGGTTATTTAAATATGTTGAGTGGTGAAGCCAACTGGAAAATTACAGGATATGTGTAGGAAAATTTAGAGGACATTTTTGTTTGTGTTTTTCCCTCTTCTTTCTCATTTTACATATTCAGTAAAACACTTCTTAGTAGCCAGTTGTTGATGGATTGTACTCTAATAATGACTACTTAAAAAACAAACACTCCCCTTTCAAAAAAGCAAACCACACAACAAAGCAAACAAAACTTGGCACAGGTTTTGGGGAGACTTCCTTATGGGATTTTCTATTGTAACAGAAAAAAGACACATTTGTAGATAGCATTTTATCAAAAACATTGTAAAGAACATTTTTAATTGCAAAAGTGGTATATGCTTACATTTTGATAATATAACTAAAAAGAATATTAAAAATAATTTAATTTTCTTTATTTTAAATGAACATATATGGACCCCAAATTACAAGGATGTGAGAATCAAGAAAAGGGTAAAAATGGGTACTCTTTTTTCTTGCTAGAAAGTCACAATTAATTGACCATTATTTGTAACAGAATTCTTATATCTCCTCACACCTTTTTTTCATTTTTATTGAATTTATTGGGAGTGATACTGCTTAACAAAACTATACAGGTTTTGTATGCACAGTTCCACAACACATCATCTATACATTGTATTGTGTGTTTGCCACTCCAAGTCAAGTTTTCTTCCATTACTATTTATGGCCCCCCTCCATACCCTCCTCCTCCCCTCAGCAATCCCCACATAGTTGTCCATGCCCATGAGTTTTTTCTTTATTTTTTTTTCTCAATCCCTCTACCCCCACCACTGAAACAAAAACCCCCATGGCCAACAGCTATTAGCCTACTTTCTGTATATGGGTCTATCTCTATTTTTCTTTTTCTTTAAAAAAATTTGTATTGTTATTCAATTACAGTTATATGCTTTTTCTCCCCATCCCTCCACCCGAGCCCCAGGCGAACCCACCTCCCTCCCCCACCTTCACCCTCCCCCTTGATTTTGTCCATGTGTCCTTTATAGTAGTCCCTATAATCCCCTCTCCTCACTGTCCCCTCCCCACTCCCCCCTGGCTATTGTTAGATTGTTCTTAACTTCAATGTCTCTGGTTATATTTTGTTTGGTTTTTTCTTCTGTTGATTATGTTCCAGTTAAAGGTGAGATCATATGGTATTTTTCTTGATCATTCATTTTGTTCATTAGATTCCACAATGGCATATAAAATATGCCATTGGTAAATGATGGTATTTGTCTTTTTCTTACTGGCTTATTTAAGGTAGCATAATGCTCTGCAGGTCCAGTCATGTTTTCAAAAGGGTAAGATTTCCTTCTTTTTTATAGCTGAGTTGTATTCCATTCTGTTAATGTATCCACAGCCTTTTTTATCCACTAGTTTACAGGTGGGCACTTAGGCTGTTTCTAAATCTTGGCTATTATAAATAACACTGCAATGAGCAAAGGGGTGCATGTATTTTTTTTTTGAATCAGTGTTTCGGATTTCTTTGGATATATTCCCAGAAGTGGAATCACTGAGTTATAAGGCAATTTCATTGCTAATTTTTTGTGGTAACTCCATAAATGCTTTCCAAAGTGTCTGCACCAATCTTTATTCCCACCAATGGTGCATGATGGTTTCCTGTCTTCCACATCCTCACCAACACTTGTTGTTTGTTGATTTTTTGACAATAGCCATGATGACAGGTGTGAGGTGATATCTCATTGTAGTTATAATTTGCATTTGTCTGATAATTAGTGATGTTGAGCATCTTTTCACATGTCTGTTGGCTATCTGTATGTTCTCTTTGGAGAAATGTCTATTTATGTCCTTTGCCCATTTTTTAATTGGGTTGGTTTTTTTTTTTTGGTGTTGATATTTATAAGTTCTTTATAAATTTTGGATGATTACCCCTTATCAGATGTATTATTGGCAAATTTGTTCTCCCATTCAGTGGGTTGTCTTTTCATTTTCTTGATGGTATCCTTTGCTGTGAATAAAACTTTTTAGTTTGAGGCAGTCCCATTTGTTTATTTTTCTTTTTTTTTCTCTTGCCTGGGTTGATATATCAGAAAAAATATTGCTATGAGAAATGTTCAGATTTTACTGACTATGTTTTTTTCTTCTAGGACTTTTATGGTTTCAAGGCTGACATTTAAGTCTTTAATCTATTTTGAGTTTATTCTTGTGTGTGGTGTAAGAAGGTGGTCTATTTTCATTTTTTAGCATGTGTTTGTCCAGTTTCCCCAACACCATTTACTGAAGAGACTATCTTAACTTTAATATATGTTTTTGCTAAGTTTGTCATCTAGGCTCTCTATTCTGTTCCATTGATCTATATGTCTGTTTTTATGGTACTACCATGCTGTTTTGATTACTATGACCTTGTAGTATAGTCTGATATCAGGTAGCATGATTCCCTCAACTTTTCTTCTTTCTCATGATTGCTGTGGCTATTTGGGGTCTTTTCTGATTTTCTATAAATTTTTGAAATATTTGTTCTAGTTCTGTAAAATGTGCTATTGTTATCTTGATAGTAATTGCATTGAATCTATAGGCTACTTTGGATAGTATGGACATTTTAATTAAGTCTGTGTTCTTCCTGTCCATGAACACAGTATATAATTTCACTTATTTGCCTCTTCTTCAATTTCTTTCCTCAGTAACATAATTTTCAGAGTACAGGTCTTTTACATCCTTGGTTAAATTTATTCCCAGGTATTTTATTCAGTTTGAAGCAATTGTGAATGGGATTGTTTTCTTAAAAAAAGGTTTTATTAAAACTTTTAAAAAAAGTTTCCCTTTCTGATAGTTCATTATTGCTGTGTAAAAATGCAACCAATTTCTGGATATTTATTTTTCATCCTGCTACTTTCCTGAAGTCATTTATCAGTTCTAGTAGTTTTTGGTGGAATCTTCAGGGTTCTCTCTATGTAGTATCATGTCATTTGCAAATAATGACAGTATTACTTCTTTTCCAACTTGGGTGCATTTTATTTCTTCTTCTGTCTGATTGCTGTGGTTAGGCCTTCCAGTAATATGTTGAATATGAATGATAAAAGTGGATATCACTATCTTGTTCTTGATCTTAAGGGAAATGCTTATAGTTTTTGCCCATTGGTATGATGTTGGCTGTGGCTTTGTCATATATGGCCCTTATTATGTTCAGGTATGTTTCCTCTATTCCCACTTTGTTAAGAGTTTTTATCATAAATGGATGCTGGATTTTATCAAATGCTTTTTCTGCATCTCTTGATATGATCATGTGGTTCTTACCCTTCATCTGTTTATGTGGTATATCATGTTTATTGATTTTTGGATATTATACCAATGTTGCATTTGGGAATAAATGCCACTTCATCATGTTGTATGATCTTTTAAATGCATTGTTGGATCCAGGTTGCTAATATTTGGTTGAGGGTTTTAGCATCTATGTTCATCAGAGATATCGATCTATAATTTTCTTTTTAGTTTCTTTATCTGGTTTTGGATTAGGATAATGCTGGTCTCATCAAATAAGCTTGGAAGTCTATGCTTCTCTTGAATTTTTTGGAATAGTTTGAGAAGGATAAGTATAAGTTCTTCTTTGAATGTTTGTTAAAATTTACCTGTGAAGCCATTGGTTCAGTACTTTAGTTTACCGAATTTTTAAATTACTGTTTCAATGTCACTAGATGTAATCTGTCTATTCAGATTCTCTGATTCTTCCTGATCAGTGTTGGAAGATTATATGTTTCTAGGATTTTATCCATTACTTCCAGATTTGCCAATTTGTTGGCATATAGATTTTTGTAATATTTTTCTTACAAAAGTTTGTATTTCTTTGGTGTCAATTGTTACTGCTCTCTTTTTACTTATGATTATATTTATATGGGTCCTCTCTATTAATGAGTCTGATTAAAGGTTTATCATTCTTGTTTATCTTTTCAAAGAACAAATTCTTAGTTTCATTGATCTTTTGTATTGTTTTTCTAGACTTCATTTCATTTATTTCTGCTCTGATCTTTATTATTTCCTCCATTCTACTTACTTTGGGCTTTGTTTGTTGTTTTTTTCTCAGTTGCTTTAAGTATAAAGTTATATTGTTTATTTAAGATTTTTTTTGTTTCATGAGAAGGCCTGTGATGCTATGAATTTCCCTCTTAGGGCAGCTTTCAGGATATCCCATAAACTTTGGGTTGTTGTGACCTTATTTTCATTTGTTTCAAGGTATCTTTTGAAATTTTTCTTGATCTCATTGTTAACCCATGCACTGTTTAGTAACATGTTATTTAGCCTCTATGTCTTTATGGATTTTTATTTCACTTTCTTTGCTTGTGATTGGTTTCTAGTTCCATACTATTATGGTCAGAGATGATGATTGATATGATTTCAGTCTTCTTAAATTTATTGAGACTCGTTTGGTGTCCTTACATGAGGTCAACCCAGAAAATATTTCGTGTGCATTTGAAAAGAATTTATATTCTGCTACTTTGGGATGAAATACTCTGATGATATCAATTAAATCCATCTGGTCTAGTGTGTCATTTAAGCCCACTGTTGCCTTGTTGATTTTCTGTCTGGAAGGTCTATCCATTGATGTCGATGGGGTACTAAAATCCTCTACTATGACTGTATTACTGTCAATCTCTCCCTTTATGTAAATCCATATTTACTTACATATTTAGGTGTTCCTATGTTGAGTGCATACATATTCACAAGGATGATATCCCTTTGCTGGATTGCTCCCTTTATCGTTATGTAGTGTCCTTCTTTATCTCTTACTCTAGCCTTTTCTTAAAGTCTATTTTGTCAGATATAAGTATTGCTATCCCAGCTTTTTTTCCCCTTTCATTTGTATGAAATATCTTTTTGCTTTCCTTTAGTTTTAATGTGTGTATATCTTTCTTTCTGAGGAAGATTTCTTGTAGATAGCATATATATGGGTCTTGTTTTCTTATCCCTTCAAATACCCTGTGCCTTTTGATTGGAGCATTTAAGCAATTTATTGTACATTTAAAGTGATAGGTACATATTTATTGCCATTTTATTGATAGGTATATATTTATTATCATTTTATTCTTTTAACTATATTCCTCTGTTTTCCTCTCTTCTTCTCCTCCTCCCACTCCTCCTAAACCCTCTCCTCCACCTCCCTCTCCCCCTCTTCCTCCTCCTTCTCCTTCACCTTCTTTGGGCCCTTTAACATTTCTTATAATACTTGTTTGGTGGTAACAAATCCCTTTAGCTTTTATCTGTCTGGGTAACTCTTTATTTTTCCTTCAAATTAAAATGAGAGCCTTGCTGGGTAAAGTAGTCTTGGTTGTAGGTCCTTGCTTTTCATCACTTTGACTATTTCATGCCAAGCCCTTCTGGCCTGAAATGTTTCTGTTGAGAAATCAGCTGACAGTCTTAGGGGAACCTTCTTGTACGTAACTTTCTCTCCATGACTTTTAAGATTCTCTTTGTCTTTAACCTTTGCCATTTTAGTTATGACTTGTCTTGGTATGTGCCTCTTTGGTTCTTTCCTTTGGGACTCTCTGCACTTCCATATCTTTACCCTTCACCAGGTTAGGGAAGTTTTCAGTCATTATTTCTTCAGATAGGTTCTTGATCACTTGTTCTCTCTCCTCTCCCTATGGTACCCCTATGATGCAGATGTTGTTATCCATTATATTGTCTCAGCAGTCCCTAAAACCATCCTCATTGTTAATTTTTTTTCCTTTTGCTGCTCTGACTAGGTGTTTTTTTTTTTTTTTTTTACTTTGCCCTCCAATTTGCTGATTCAGTCCTCTGTGTCATTCAAACTTCTCCCTGTTTATTTCATTGTATTGTTTATTTCAAAAATCGTATTTGACAATTTTCTTCAAATATTGTATTGACAATTAATCAAGAAATTATATTGTTTGACTTTCTAACAACCCACACAGAGCATGGAGGGAGAGAGAGAAAGAGAGAGAGATGAAATATTTCTTCTAATGGTTTTGTTTTGGAGAAAAACTATTAAATTATTGTGGTTTTAGATTTGTCAGTATGAGGGTTTCTCAAGTCACAGTCAGTAGTGCTTATGATAGAAAACCAACAATTTCTTGAATATGATATTTCAATCCTTCAGTGACATCAGGGTCATGGCAAGACCCCCTGACAATGAGCATTGGGAGCATTGGAATGGGTCATAGAGAACCGTTGCATCCAAGGCTATGACTGTGGGCATTTGTTGCATTTTAAAGAGTAGAATTTAACTAATCACCCATTGGAGTCTGTTAATTAAGACAGGTGAGGCATTCCCACTTATTAGTGGTGTACTTCACAGGATCACTTGCTCCTAATCAGAAGGATTCCTGGAGAATACCCACTGTGGTCAGGAACTCAGAACTCTACTGAAAACACAATAAAAAAAAAAATTGACTGAGACTCTGTGAAGCTGCAAGATGCTGCTTTATAATGGCATCGCAAGATAACTCTTCTTGAGGGTTACTTTAACAAGTTCAACTTCTGAAAACTTAAAAGAGGCATCACAATTGTAAAAAGAAAAATTTTCAGCCCCAGAGTGGTTGTATAATATCTTTTACACTCCTACGATCCTTTATGATATGGTTCAGAATGTTAGTTTTGGCATTTTATTTTTTAATTATTAGCTTTGTAAAAATTAAAATTTAACAAATATTTATGGAGTATCTAATTTATACTGATGCTGGGCAGGGGATGGAAAGATGTAATTCCTGACTTCTACAATTCATGATCTCCTAGTTCAGCAAAACAGACTGAATTATAAGAAATATTTAGCATGTGGTCGGTGCAACACTAATACCATAGCCAGGTACTAAATCATCACTCTCTTTCACAGACAAGGGAACACTGCCTTATACTTAAGAGGAGGGGCCAACATAAAGGAAGATTAGTGTGGTCTCGCCCTCATCCTCCTTACACTTCACTCAGTCACTGTAGTAGAGGCATGTATGAAGGACTGCCCTAGGTCACAGCTGATGCTGACAGTGTTCACCATATGTGAAGCACTCTTCACTCATTGTTTAACTTAATCCTTACAACAACCTGAGATGCCTTTATCTCATTTTCATATTAGCAAACTGAGACTCTGAGAGTTAAACAACCTAAGGTCACACACATGGTGTCAGAGCAGCAATTTCAGTATAGGTTCTTAACCACTAAACTTTACTTCTATGAGATATGAGAGAGACATTATTTTTGCCCAGGGAGGTATGTAGGTATAGAGTTTGGAGTAACGAAAGTATAAGGCAGCCAGAGAAAGTTAGAGGCATAGTCTTATTCAGGACTTTCAAAATGGTAATACTGTCAGACTTCCCCTGATCTGAGTCCATTTAAGGTGCACTTCTGAACCTTTTGCAAATTTCTCTGAAAGATACAGGTCCGAATTTTAGTGAGAATCTATTAAATTCCTTGCAGTGTAGATATCCAACACAATGTCTGGGAATTCAGGCTTATAAGACTTATATAGAGGCATTTAAAAATTTTTTGAAATTATTGTAGACATGTAAGAAGTTGTAAAAACAGTAGAGAGATATTATATACCATTAACCCAGTTTCCCCCAAATGGTAACATTTTATGTTACCATAGTATACAGCAAGTTGGAAATTGACTTGCACAAAATACTATTAACTAGACTACAATCTTTATGTGAATTTTTACCAGTTTTTAGATGTACATTATTATTTTTGAATGGTTTTATGAAATGTTATCACATGTATGGATTTGTGTACCCACCAAGAAATAATCCTTTTTAATTCTGGAATGAGGGAAAAAGGAAAATAAAATGTTCAGTCATTTTGTTGTACGATATTGTTGTGTTTAGGGGTTACTTTGCTGAATATCCTACTCTTTAAAAATAATTTATGTTTTAATGGAGTAATCCTAGGATGCAAGGATGATTTTTCATAGTAGAAAAGGTTATATTTTATTAAAAAAAGATTCCCTTAAGAGTACATAAAAGGATTCTATTAAATAAATAAGATTACCATACATGTACGATGTACAGCTTACCTGTTCAATTGAATTTCTAAACATCTGCAGATAGAAATCACAGGCTCTTGAATTTTCTGTGTATCTTGAACAATGAGAAGCCTACTGCATTGAGGAATATATTGAAGGACATGGCCTTGTATTAATTTACATGGTTCACTGTAATTCTAGGCTTTTAATTTTGTAGCTCTCTTTTCTCAGGACATGGAGTTAAAAACCCAAGTTTTCAGTGTGTTCCCAAAAGCCCCAGACACACAGCTTAAAAGGGAGTTACATTTTAATGAAAACATACCTTCTAGTCAATGCACCTTAAATTATAATTTTAAAAGCCAATCATTTTCTTTTTTGACTGATGTGGCATTTGAAAAAATTTTTAAATCTTGAAAGTCTGTAGGAGATGAATTTGGGGGGCTTGTAGATACTGTATTTAGAACACACATAAAAAACGGATAGCTCGTAGTGAAGGGGTTGAATTAAAATCACTTGTAATTATGCATCACAAAGAGACGCAATCACAGAACATCCATTTATACAGACATCTGTGCATCTGCCTCTGACCTCGGCTTTCTGGTTTCTATCTCCTTTACGAACTCTTCAGTTATGCATAGATGCACACATTAGAGAGAAAATTGGGGCTAATGATTTAGGAATGTGCTAATTAATTCTCATTATGTCCTATGAACCGAGAGAAAAATAAGTGAATGGTTGTCTGCATATGCATATACACTATGTGTATTTTTCCACACTGTTTTCTTTTGAAGGAAAGTTAGGCTGTTTTTTCCCCTCCTCCTTAGGTTCTCACACACAGTGACAGCTAGCATCCAAAGTGCTGGCAGGATGACTTAGAGATGTGATAAAAAAGAAACATGGACTGCATTTTCTGTAAGTAAATGTGTTCCAGTGTTGAGAGAATATATGTAATCAGATACCTGTTCTTCTTGAGTTTCTTAATTTAAGCATCGTGATTCCTAATTAGCAGTTAGATTGCACCCATTGTTATTTTGTCTTTGGTTATCAATGATGATCAACCTTTGCTAAACAAAGATATGTAATCATGCTAAGGACACTCACTGATTTTTTAAAGGTTTTAACATTTGATAATAGGTTTTCCAATAGCTTGAAGGGTAGCTTTTAACATCTCTTTTCCAGCTGAAGTATTTCCTGAGTTCTGTCCAAGCCCTCTATAGTTAAAGAAAAGGCTTTTTGACACTTAATAGACAATGTTGTGGCTTTTTCTTTCTTCATCAGACAAATGTATATGCATTTAAACAGTTGCATTGTACTATCATAATGGAGACACCTTGTGGAAATGACAATTATAGGATGACGTGTCAAAAATATACAGAAGAAATTACACTTTACCTAGTTCTAAAAAACTTTCAAAGGTACTCTCTCTCACTCTCACTCTCTCCCCTCATTATTTCCTTTAAATATTAAGCAAAGTCTTTGCATTTTCACATATTATTAAGTTGCTCCAGGTTTTCACTGGCTTTAGCAAAACTCCAAATAGAATCCCCTGATCAAAACTATCTGTGCACACAGACTCAGGTGTTCTTAATTCCTGGAAGGAAAACAGAGTAGATATTTAGGACGCTCTGTCTGTTCCAGCTACCAGCTTGGCTACTTGCTCTGAGAGTATTTTTGCTCTCAATTTAATTCTGTTTATTCTGCCCTGAGCTCAGTGAACTTCCAACACCAACCTCTTCAACCAACATGTGTGTTTTCTTTTTTTTCCCTGAGCTGGAGTTTATTTTGTGTTGAACCTTCATTCCATATGTTCTGTGAATAATTTTAACACAAAGAAAAAGTCTTTGACCAGTGAGAGAAGGGAGAATCCAAGAATAAAAATTAAAATTTCAATTTTAATCCAAAAACAAAGGGCTTAGGAAAAAAGACAAAAGGGAAAAAAATTGAACAGCAAAGGAAGAATAGAACAGAAGTAAAACCTTTTAATAAAGTTTCAATATAAAACAGGTGTCTGATGAAGCATAGGCAAAATAAACGACCACAAAGTTAACCTACAAGAGCCACATACTTGACATACATTTTAACTGCCAGGTTATTCTAATTTATGAAATAAACATGTATTTTTACAAATTTGAATGTAGAACAAATGTTTAGATATTGAAACCTCTGATTTTATTTTTATTGATAGCATGAAACGGGGCACTAACCCTATCAAAAATCATGCTTAATTGGGGTAAGTATAAACTATTTTGTTTACAAAAACTGGTTAAAAATGATCTTTGACCTCTGTGGAATGTTGAGAATGGTGAAATCTCTGGTTATGGTGATATTCTCAAATTTCCTTATGGGGAATTTCATTTTAAAAAGTTAAATTTGCCCAGTGTGCAGTCAGAGATGAACAGAAAATGAGGATAGATTTAGAGTTTGGGACTCCAGTGGCCACACTACGAGGCCACATGAATGGCTACAGCAAAACGGTACTGTTAAGACCTCAGGGGTTTGTGACAGCAGACATGTGGGTACAGTGTGATGGAATTGTCCTGCCCATGTAGTCTCAGGCAGGGACACATTTCTTTCTGAAGCTGTAGAGAACATGAAAACAACTAGTTGCAAAGTAAAATATTCAAGCCATGACAAGAAAGAAAATATATTTGTATTTCATTTACTCATTGATTAAGCGCCCATTTCTGCCAGTTCTGTGCTGGCCTTAGGTGATACAGTGGTGAAGACAGGTATAGTTCCTGCCGTCACAGAGCCCACCATTTATTGGACAGAAACCGGAGAAAAAATAGTAAGAAAGGTAGCGATCAGAAAGTGGTGAGTGTGACTGGAGCAGTGTGCAGGGTAGTGAGCTTCCCCCTTTTCCTCCCTCCCTTCCTCCCCCTCTTCCTTTCTACTCCCTTTTCCCTCCTTTTCTTCACTCTTTGTTCTTCCCCTCCCCTAGGAAGCTTTCTTTTCCAAACAGAATTCAACCAAGCCCATTAAAAAAAAAAACAGAAACAGCCTAACATTATTTACAAAGAGGCTTAATAGTCTAGTGGTTACAGCTATAGGCTTCGAAGGGTAACAGAGCTGGGACTCCTGACTCTGCCATTAACTAGTGTACAACCTTGGCCAAGAAAAATTCCTCAGTTTCTTCTTTTTATAAAAAACAAGGCTGACAATGTTTCCTAGGAGCATGGCAAGGATTGTTAGAGGGCACACTGCAAGTAATGTCCCAGCTCAGTTCCCGCCAGGCAGTACGCATGCCAAAATTGTTACTTGCCACTATATTTTTATTATTATTATTACTGTTACTATTCTTAATTTGTCTTTTATTTTCTAGGAGCAATGTGTATGTTACAAAATAAGTAGGAAATAGTGAATGATATAATAATCAATTGAAAAAATTTTCTCCAAAAATAACCGACTAGCTTTAATATTATGTAACTCTTTATCTTTGGTTAGGGTTTTTTTTTTTTACCCATTTCAAAAGCAGATTTTTTTAATGTTAAAGTTAAAAGTGATTTGCAACAAACTCAGCTTTTAGATAAACTTTTAAAGGCTCTGCCACTTAAGATACATTTGCTCTTTTTCTCCGAACATTTTGAAGACTAAAGATTTAGCCAAATTTCAATAATCCCCTTTAGAAGACAGGGAAATTTATTAATGTTTACTTTGATTCAAGAGTGATTGAGACACATTCTTCAGTGCATCTACAGAGAGTAATGTAATAAGATTTTCTGTGTCTTATGAAGTCAGTCTTACTGTACGACAGACAAGCGCTATATATGTGCTGTGTGAATGTGTATTCACCAAAATCTCTCTTCCATGAACAGTTCATTCACTCTCCTGCCTTCTGTTTTGCTTGTATGGTTCAATGTGCCTGAAATGCCATTCCCAGCTGGATTGAGATGTTACTTATCTTTTAAGATCTGATAACAGTGTTACTGATTGCGTTATTTCTTCCCAGTCCCCCAGGGCAGCATAAACTGGTCTCTTCTTTGGATCTGTATGTAGCTCTTTGTTCCTCTCCCTGGCTCAGGATAGCCTGTCCCTGGCCCCCACACACCACAAACTCATTTCTGGTGGGTTTATGTCTTACTTCTCCTTCCAGAAAATTGGATTCTCATCTTTAAGGAGTTCCCAGTCCCAGCAACAAGGCAGACATAAACATGCAATTACATTTCTATTTGGAAAGTGATATAAAACAATTGTCTAAATTAGTATACACAGATGAGCACTAATTTACTGAAGAACCCTGCTTTCCCCATGTAAGAAATGAGCTGTCGGCATGTAGGTGTAGTGTGTTTCTTAAAATAGCAATGTCTTCCTAGTGTTTGTATCAATATTTATGTTGTTGCTTGAGCTCTGTAAAAAAGCTCAAAAACTCTCAAATGACATTGTATATCTAATGGTAGTGATGAGGAATCTAGGAGTCTGTTGAAACTGTGGCATAGAAAAGGAATGATGCTCAGGACTCCAAACCAAATAAAATATTGTTGAACCTCAGCTGTAAGCTAAGACGTTAAGTGCTTCTATTTGTTGAGTTTTGCCACTCTAAATTGCTCAGTTTGGCACAAGACCTTTAAAAGTATTTATAGTTTAATTGGTATGTGGTTTATTTTAAATTATGTTAAAATGACCTGCTTATATTAAAATGACCTGCTTTTCAAAACCTAATGCTGCTGAAAAAACATTGTTGTGGTGGTGCTCCGTTTCAAAGGACTATTCTACAAACAAGGGAGAGGATTTCAGACCAACAGCTCACATCTCAGGGTCTGTGTTCATGCAAAGCTCTCAGAACAGAGTTATGAAATCATGTTCTCTTTTACATATGGCCAGTGTTTTCTTTTAATTATTTTAATTTTTTGGTTCTTGTCTTTTTTATACTTCCTCTGGGTTAGTTACATTACATCAGGCTTGGAACACCATAACCTTTATCCATATATAGCCAGGCACAGCTTTATGTTGTTAAGTAGAACTTACGATGTTTTAGGGATGGGGACTTAGCTATTCTTGAGCAAATTTAAGAGTTTAGAGATATTATTTTGAAATGTGCTTCCTTAAAGCCAGAAGAACTTAATTAAGTTCCCAGGGTTAATTGTTTCTGAAGTGTTAACATGTCATTTGTGTATTCAAACTCCAAAGCAAGTCTAATACAGGATTTAATAACCTGTTTGTGTGAATGGGAATTTGGGGTGGGGGTGGTGTGGGAGAGGAGGGAAAGCTAGTAGAGGATTTCACCTAGTTAGTGGGTTTAAGGAAGAACTCTTCTGTCTTCATTTGAAACAAAAGGCAAATCCTATGCTCAAAACTCCTATTTGGGTGTATATATTAGGATGACAAGGAAGTTTCAGAACAAAACAGTATTTTTATACTTTGTTCATTTCATATTTATCACTAGCTTGTTTGCTAATTTTCATTTGCAAGAGGCAATTCTTCCAGCTAACTGGGTGCCTCAATGGGCCACTGATTTCTTTGAAGTGACAGTCTGTAAATATGCATAAAAAAGGGATGCAATTAGCGTGTGTGTGGTTCAGTGCAGCCTGATTCCATTGGCAAGTTTACCCACAGTGTTGATAAGCTACATTATCTAGAAAATTGGCCGCTGAAAAACAGCACCTCTGATTGCCAGCAAAGGTTCCAGATAACAGGGTGCTGAAGAGAAATATAATTGAGGTTGAATATATTAACCAAGGTGTCACATGCTCCTTAGAAGCTCTAATTTATCAGCATGTTGGAATTTTTATTAACATTTGGAATGCATTTCTACCACCCTAATGAAGTGGAATTGGCAGTTCAGGTTTTAGTTATTGTCATTTCTGAGAAGTTAAATGTAATTTCTTGTTAGACACAGTTATGTAAATACATTTGTTCAGGGGCTAAAAAAATTACATATTTTGAAAAATACAAATATGTTGTTAAGAGGCAGTGTAACAAATCAGTGTCGGCTTGAGTCCTGAAAACCAGCCATGCATTTGTGGTGCATTCTGTCCATTCCAGCTCTCTTTTGTCGGGGATTTGAGAGAAACGAAGGAAGCTTAATTTCATTAACTCTGCGACTGGCTCACTATTGTGAAAAACAGTGAAAATTAGCCACTGTTTTAGTAGGCTAGCATGTATAAAAGGATTTTAGGATTATTTTTTTTAGTTGAAAACTTGCTCAAATTATAAGGTGAATTAAGCATTTATGGATGATATCTGCCTTTTGTTTTTCCTTCCTTCTTTTGAAATACCCAATAATTCTGTTCATTTTAAAATTTTCGTACATAGGTTTTGAAAAACATTTGTTAGCAATAATTTTAATTATTATCAATTAGAAATAAATTGAGGTGTGTAAACTTGAAATAATTCCAGGCTGCATTTATGTGATAAAATTATATATTTATTAATGCAAAGGAATGAAAATAATACATTTGGGAATAATAAAAGAGGAGAAGTCAGAAATATCATGGGAAACACCCTCAGGCAGCTTCTATTATGTGGTGGATCCAAGAGTCTTTCATTATTATAATTTATTATCACATATATGTAACATGTTTATATATCATAATGCAAAATATTTTTGAAAGGAAATAGCTCCATTTCTATTGATTCCTATGTTTTTTCACAGAAATGATTACAAATTGCAGTCTATAGAGCACTATGTATTTGTAACATGCTTAGTATTACTTAATTGCACACACCTCCAACCTCAAGGAGTGATGCCAATATTTTTCCTTCATTAATAAACCTATTACTAATGATTACTAGTGGTGGTCACAAAACAATGGTTCCCATAAGATAAATGACCCGTGTACACATTTACTCAGCTTTCCTTTTGCATTTCCTCCTTAGCAACTTTCAGCCTGCTATTGTCCTACAGGGCTCCTACTTTTATTTCTCCTTCTTCCACCAGCCACAACCACTCCTGGTGTTACTATTCCTATCCCTTTTGGAATTCTTTCCATGCATCTTACACTTTTATCCTCTAGCCCTCACCTATTAACTTGCAGTCCCTATCACCAATCCCGTCACATGCTCTAGAGAACATCTATGTGTGTGTGTTGTAGGAGGGAAGGGTCAGGCTGGAGTGGTGTTTCTTTTACCAGCAGGAACTTCTAATTGGAACTGATTTGTCACAGGAAAGTCTTGTGTCTGTTGAACAGATAGTCTTAAGCTCTTGTCAAATAAGGTATTTCCTAGGGTGCCCATTATGGTAAATGTGGTCAACTGTCACTCGGCAGGTATTTCGTCCATTTTCTACACACATCGCTTGGGTAAGTAAAAGTTACAATTCCCAGACTCTCTTGCAGCTAGGGTTCTAGAATAAAATTAGATTCACAAAGGTGCACCCAAGAGCTATTTGTAAGGTGGAAACAAGGAAAAGGTGTTTTCCTGTGTCTCCAGGTGTGCTGTTGGTAGTCACAGGCCAGAGATGTTGGGTTTGTTTGCAGCAGTGGTCTAGTGCTGTTCACTAACTTCCTAAGGGTCAAGTGGCAGTGGTGGTGGCCCTGGATATGCCTATGTCACTGTGTTTATTTTTTTATCCTCACTCAAGGACATTCTCCCCACTGCTTTTAAAGAGGGGCAGGGAGAAAAGGGGGCAGGGGGAGAGAGAGAGAGAGAGAGAAAGAGGGAGAAGGAGAGAGAAACATCAGTGTGATAGAGAAACATCATTTGGTCACCCTCTCAAATGCACCATGACCAGGGACCAAACCCACAAAGCAGGCAAGTGTCCTGATTGGGAATTGAACCTGTCACTCTTTGGCCCATGGGATGACTCTCCAACCAATTGAGCCACACCAGCCAGGGCCATCACTTTGTCTTTAACACGCCAGTCATGTGGGCAGCCTTCTGAACCCCCACAGCATTGTGTGAACAGATATAGGTGCTCCCCTAGTAGGCTGATTGCCTTGCTTCACCTGCTTCTTGAACCCTTCCAACAATTTTTCAAGCTCTTGATTCCATGTGTTAAATCTCATTCTGCTCATGTGGTTTAGATTTGAAACACTGAACCCCAATCAATACACCCATAAATCTGGCTCAAGTGACTCAATAGCAGGGTCAGGCCCAGGGTAAGGCTAGAGAGGCATCTAGGGCACAAAATTTAGGGAAGTGCTCACTGTCTGGGTCTCAGAAGGGTCTCCTCAAATTTTGCATCTAGGTGCCTCTTGTGCCTAACCCTGGTGGAACCCTGCTCAATAATTAGACAGCAGATGTTATTTATTGCAAAAATAATTAAATAACATGTATAGTAGATGTTGGCAAAATACAAACTATAGGCTCAATCTGAGCTACTGCTTGTTTTTGTAAATAAAACTTTTATTGAAACAACTGTACCTTTCCTTCATGAATTGGGTCTGGCTGCTTTCACACTACTACAGCAGAACTGAATCAATGCAGCAGAAACCAAAGGGCAAAACATGTTTCCTATCTGACCCTTTTCCTGTAATTACCCTTAGTAAAAAAGGTCTTGTATCTTTAAGAGTATTTGCCAGAGGAGCTAACCTAGACTAGGAGCACAGAGCAATGGGTAGGGAGCATCTCTGCATAAATGACATTTAAACTGAGAACTGGAGGGTAAACAGGAGTTAGGCTACAAGTAGGTGTGGAAGGTGGTATGGGAAGGAATCATTGCTGGTAAATTCTCAGCTTGTCTTCTTAATAAAGGGGCTTTTGAGCTACCTTGGTTTCCAGTCCTTGTCTTGCCTTCATACACACTTGCAAATGCTTAAAGGTAACATAGTAGTTAGTGGAAAAAATGTGGAGCAATACAAACCCATGTTTGCATCCAAGCTCTGCCTCCAGCTTAACTGTGCATTCCTGGACAGATTCCTTATCTTCTCTGAACCTTACATGTAAAACAGGATCCTCTGTGTGTTGTGGAAGAATGGGCACATCACCCTAGCAGTGGGAAACTGTTCTAGCAACTCTTGTATGCTGGTTTGATGGATATCATTTAACTCCCTAAGATCGCTTTGGCTGCCAAGTGTAGGAGCTAAGATTCAAATCCAGAGAGTCTGACTCTAGGGACTGTGTGCTTAGTTACAAAGTCTTGATTTGAAAAGCAGCTGCCCAGTAAAGGCAGCTGAAATAAACTTCCTTGCAATACCCTAGGTTATAGGTAAATTTAGGACCCTCAAGGCCTTAGTTGACCAATGGAACTCCTCAGAGACACAACACTTATTGGAATAAGAAGCATATACTTTTACTAAAGAGCTCAAGATTGCAATTATTTGCCAAAATTAATTGTATAGAAAGGGTTTTATCGTTTGCCATTTGGTTTCCATTCTGAAGTCACATGTGACTATAACGTAGTGTGGAGGGAAGCTTACTCTGAAGCTTAAAGTTGACACATCAGCTCTGTCTTTACGGCAAGTGCTGTAGGTCACTTCTTGTTTAAGCTAAGATGACAACTCTGGACAGTCATTCTCATCTCAGATTTTATGTTGCCTACAACCAGGACTTCTAGCAACTGAGGGAAGAGTTGGAGTTGCCTTGCTCCACCTCACCCCTCCTTCTAGTCACCAAATCTTGCTGTGCCCTACGTCCAAGACAGGATCAGGACCTTCAGGTATGAGCTGTCCTCCCACAACTGCCAGGTTTCCTTGGCTGCTTCTTTGTGTTGAGGGTATCAAGGAAGACATCTACTTCAATGCAGTGGAGATATACTTTTCTTACTGCCTTCATCCCCCAAACCTTCCCCTGGCTAACTGCTATGTACCCTTCAGATCTTAGTTCTACATGTCATTTTAGAAAATAACCTTCCTTTCCTGAATAAATCAGTCCCCTATTATGAAATGTCATCTCATCCTTATTTAACCTTCTTATAATTATCACCCAGTCATCTGTCTATCTATCTATCATCTATCTATCTATCTACCTATCATCATCTATCATCTATTAATCAATCATCTCTTCTTTTGTATGATTCATTTAGATGTCTGTCTTTCCAGTGAAACTGTAAGTTGTATCCCAAGTAGGAGCTCTATGGAGATGGTTTCAATGAATGAATAAGTGAAGATAAGTAATGTTCACATGGGTATCTTTCTCACTGTTAGCCATTTCAATAAAATCCAGGCATAATTGAAACCCAACTACAGACCATGCTTTGCTGTGAACTATGCCATCACATGAACTTCAATTGCATTTCTATCCCCAGCACACCTTTCCATCCTGACACTTTGCATCAGGTTGTTCATTACATGCCAGTTTCTCATGGTTTTGTGTTGTTATTCCATATAAGGTTAATAAATAAACCTCAGTGGATCCCTCAGCAATTCATCCAACCATGTTGCCTGGAGATGATGTATAGGGGTTTCCTCTTGCTTGCTGCAGCCTTTTCTAGAATCACATATGGGTAAAGTGGTGAACAAGAATGGATTTGAAACAAAAACCACCATTGCAATTGACACTAATTAACAGATCTGAGAAAATCTTTCATTAGGAGTGTTTAAATCAGGCAGCCTCATTCTACTTGGAAGGGAAAAAAAGTGGCCTGTGAACTATTTAATGAAATTTGAAGAGGTTATTTTCCTTCTCCCTTTCCCACAGGATATATTGGGGTTAGAGAAAATACATTTGTTCAGAAGTAGAGTAACAGGAAAGGGGTTCAAGGCCCCTTCTGTCCCCACTTCCTCTGGTTCCCATCCCCTGTGCTGTGTTGTTCAAGTAAAGAACTCCCTGTAAAAAAATAAGCCAGGTGGTGAAAGACAAATACCATATGATCTCACCTTTAACAAGATCCTAATCAATAAAATGAACAAGCAAGCAAAATATAACCAAAGACACTGAAATTGAGAACAGGCTGACAGTGACCAGAGGGGAGAGAGGAGGGGATTACAGGGGAAAAGGGTGAAGGATTTACAGGAACAATTATAAAGGACACATGGACAACAATAAGGGTAGGGGGTGGAAACAAGGGAGGGAGGAGAGGAGGGCTGAGGTGGTAGGGAGGGGTTGGGGGAAAAGGCAGAAAACTGTACTTGAACAACACTAAAAAAAAATGTTAAAAAAAGAGCTCCCTGTATTACAGAACTTTCCTTCCTTGCTTAATTTATATTTTTCAATTCTACAGTCATAACCATGAGACTTTAGCTTATCAGTTACAAAAAATAGTAGCTACTACAAAACTAGCCAACTCAATTGGGTGTATACTGAGTTCCAGACACATTACATGCATTGTTTTATTTAACTCACAAAAATTCAATGATGTAAGTACAATTATTTTATACAATTTAAAGATAGAAATTGAACCACAGTAGAGTTAACCAACTAATTAAATTGATAAATTAATGAATCTGTAGCAATAAGTTACAAATTAATCCCTCCTGGAAAAAAGGTGTGCATTACAATAGCATGTGCTTGAAAATGAAATGTCTTACCTCAAGAATGAATAGGGGTGGGGGTTGATGATGTCTTGGGAGGAGTGGGTGAAAAGGTAGGGAAGAGGATAAGTGAACCATATCTAAAATAAGAGGTCAAAGGTCATATTTTGGAGGTGGTATCGCTTCAGATGCCTCCCAAATCAAAGCACTGAGTACGCATCTTTTGCAACTTTGTGCTTGTCTGAACTTACCCATAGTTGGAGTGAATGATCAAGTTTTCACTAAATCTCCTAACTCAAAAATTTTTGACAACAAGGAACAGCTAATAGTTTAACTTCTAAAGCATACAACTGTAATTGAATAACAATAAAAATTAAAAAAAATAAAGTCCTTCTTTTTGCTAATGGTTAACTTAATGAAAAGGTGTACAGGACTTTTTCTTGGCTTCCTCCTTTTCCATTTTTTCCTTAATGATTTGACTATAACCAGGATATTTCATTGCCACTCAGAACATGAGACAAATGTAGAGGAAACCATCTATGAGGATTGAACACTTGTACATTTCAAGGCATCCATCCTTTGCTACATTCCCTGCATGTGGAGGTGCTCAGTATTGCTGGTTTGATTTGGACTGGTTTCCCACATTGCTTGCTTTTTTATTACATGTTTACCTTCAGCTCGCCGTTGCACTGTTGCACACCTCTTCCTGTAGAGTGAATGAAGTCAATCATCCCCCGCATCCTAACTCCTACTTCCCCCAAATTTCATAAGTAAATTTCACATTTATTCCTAATTTGGAAGAATAAAATGATAATTTTTAATATTTTAACAAGCACAATATTATAATAATCATTGTTGATGGACCTAATTTAAGCCCAAAGAAATATGTCATATTAGCTCCCTTCAAAGTCATGATGAAGTTACCATCAATTTCATAATCTAATTCCCCTAAAAAATGGAAGGAGTAAAATGAGAGGAACAGCCAGTGGGCAAGTTTTATTACAGCGAACTCAACAGTCCCTTAAAGAAGTAGTAAACAAACACATTGTATGGCCCCAGACATTCTGTTTAAACTTTAAGGAAGAAAACATATCAAGAGCATTAAATTCCTTATGAATGTCAAAAATTGACTCTAGACCTGGCCAGGTAACTCACCTGGTTAGGGCATTGTCCTGATATGCCAAGGTTCCCTGGTCAGGACACATAAAAGAATCAACCAATGAATGCATACAAATCAATGTTGCTCTCTCCCCACTCCGCTCTGTCTCTCTCTCTAAAACCAATAAATTAAAAAAAATTCAAAGTGCTCTTTTCTTAAGAGCATCACTTTTTGAGTAAGAGTTTATCATGCCAACTCTATTATTTCTAAAACCTACAAGAAATTCTTATGGGATCTGGCAGGTCATTTCAACAAAATGTCACTCTGTTATCACTAAGAAAAACATTGAAGAAAGCAAACTTTGGTGGTGACAAAGCAAATGCTCTCATGAAAATGGCCCCAGTACCACAGCTTCCTCCCATCTCCTCCCATCTCCATATCTGTGGTTACACTTGACAACTCTGTTTTGTAGATTCATAGCTGTCCTCTGTGGATGCATCAATCCCTTTACCTTATGCCTCAAGTGTGGAAATTCTTTTCCCTTATTTAAACCAAGACAAATGTGAGTGTTTTCAAGAAGATATATTACTCAGAAATAAAGTGAAAGAAAATAAATACAAAGACAGAGACCTGAGCTTGTTGTGCCCAGAATCATATCCTAACATAATTGAGGTCTTGCTACCTATTGGCTTGACTGGTAAAACTTACTGGGCACAGTGCTCTTGTTTCTCTGGCCACATTTGGCCCTGCTTTGGCTGGATGCTAGAACAAGATGCTCAGACTTCCAGCCTGGCTGATGAGATTTTATGTTCCTTCTAGAAAAAACTTCTTACAATTCTGTAAATTCAGACCCCAAAGTCCTGGGGTATATTGTTCTTAAATTTTTTAAAATACCCTTCTTTGGTTCTTATGATTATGATTAGTTCTGATAACAGAGCTCACATCTATTGAGTGTTTCCCACGTACAGAGCAGTGTCCTCTGTGTTTCACACATGCAGCAGCTCATTCATTTATTCCCCATGGAAACCATATGAGACATTATTAGTCCCACTTAGTTGAGGGGGAAAATTGAGCCTTACAAAAGGTAAGGCAATTTGTCTAAGGTTAGAGAGCTCATGGCTCAGGCCTGATTTAAGTTCACCATTCTCTGCTCAAGAAGCTCATGCACCTACAACTGTTCTCTTTCTGAGCCTGAAAGATTCCATCTCTGAGCTTTGGGCAATCTTTAATTGACCTTTGCCTTTCTCCTGGAGGACTCTGTGGGTTCACTGCATTGAAATTCTCCTCTTGCATGAACCTCTGCCGTGTTCCATTTCTCAGAAATGGTCACAGTGGCCAATGGTGGAAGTATAGTCCCCTAGTTTGGCCGAGCTGGCCAAGCCCAACTTCCTAGCCTCTGACCTTGTCTTCCTAGTTTTGGATCATAAGCTGTCTTCCATGGTTACCAATTCCCAGACCACAATCATATTAGAAAATAAACATTAGTTTATTTAATTGATGAAAAATGATCTTAGAAAGTTTCCCAGTAGATACAAATGTATGTTACAGGAGAAGCAGAGAGTGCTGTGCAATTTGGAAGCATATTTGCCATCCTAGGGGTCCTAGCCTAGAACCCTTCCATCTATATGTACACATGGGCGTAGAATAGGCTCCAAAGTTGAAATGAAGCAGCTTTATTGGTTTAACAGTATTGTGGACCTCTTCCAAATGGAGTCTACTGACATCCAAGTGTGGCAGCCAAGCATTAGCAGAGATGACACCTGAGTTATTTCCCTATTCAGTTGAGCAGAAGAAAGAAGAAAAAGGTGAGTTTCCTATTTACGAAATGGAATGGGCTGGGCAATGCATCATCTTTGTTATTTATCACCCAAACTGCCTAAGTATGCAGACAAATGTGCCAGGATTGGTCAAAAAAGAAGCATGGGCACTTCAGTTCTCCAAACCCCCACTATCTACAGAAGATACACACTGAGGCAGGGCAACATGTTCATAGGTACAGGGATGTGTTGATGAATGTATTGGAGAGAAGACAAAGTAGCCATGCCCATTTTAATGGGTTTATTTTTATTTATTGGCATATACATAACTGAAAAGTCTAGGGCATGTATTGCTTTAGGCATGGCTGCATCCAGGGACTTAAAAAAATGTTGACAGAAAAATTTGCTTTCTTCTCTATTTTGGGTCTACTTTCCTCTGTGTTTGTCTTTATTTGCAGGTAGGGTCTCTTCACTTAGGGTCTCTTCATCTGGGTCTTCAGATGCTCTAGACTTTTGGTTTGGAATTTGGAAAGCCTAGGATAAAGACTGACTCTCTTACTAATGCTTCCAATGAACATAGAACAATAGTCAGTTTGGTTGCATGGCAGGGCCTGGACCAGTGTCTTCACCAGTAAATATATGTTCTGATTGACCAATCTGGTACCTATGCCCAATCTTGGAGCTGGGAAGTTAGTCCTACTAAGAAAGTAATATGGACTGAGAAAGGGTAAGGAGTAGATTCAAAGTAAAACTGGGATGATGTTACAAGAAGGAGGAGGAAGGAAAATATAACAGATGTTCTTCATCATGGTTTATTCATAACAGAAATGAGACAGGAACTAGGGATGGAAAGCAAGACTAATAGTTAAGGTCAAAATGAGAGGAGTTCTCATGTATACATTGGCCAAGGCCTTCTATTAAATTTGGGTTGGTTTGTGGAGGATATGAGACAGTAGCTGTGATATGTACTTTGTACAGGGGCCATTATGGTTCATTTACTGAGCCTTAGTTTCCTCTCCTTGAAACCATGTGATAGCTCTATAATAGTTTTGTTGTGAATATTAAAAAAGGATAATCATGGGATAGATGTCAACAGTTCTAAGGTATTGTAGTATTCCTTTGTATTCACCAGTCTGCAGATATCATCATGGCACATGACTGTCCCTGTACAATGAAGTAAAGATGATAAGGAAACACAGGTGATCCCTGAAGCTCTCAGATGCAAGTTACTGAGATAATGATGAACTGTGAGGTGGGTGCTGGGCAGGTAACTGGGCACCTTCACTAACAAGCAACTTGTTCTCACCCACAGACCTTCTTGTGCCATCCAAGTTTGTGGCTCAGCAAAATGCCAGGCAACGCACAGGGTCACTGAGAAATAGTCACAATAGAAGTTGCTAAATTTAAAAATAGGTCTCTTCTGCACTGAACTGAGGCAACAAATGAGGGTGCTTAAAAAAACAAAAGCTTAATATTGAGTATTCTTTGAAAATATAACCTATCAGTACCTGGGTTATATTCCAGTCTTTTTCCTGGAAGACTCATTTATTTGGGGGTCTGTCAAAAAGAGAGATAGTGGGTATATGCTGAAAACAACAGTAATATACCAATTATCATTTATTAATGAATGTATACTAATATGCATCAACACATATAATCTTCACAACTTCATGAAGTATGTACTTCAAGAAATTATCACCCCCGATTTGTGGAGAGATAAACTGTGTCAAACAGAGGGGAAGTAGTTTAGCTGAAATTATTTAGCTTGAAAATAATGAAATTAGTATTTAAACAAAGAAAGCTTGTGCTGCTAACTGCTTCCATGTCATAAGGTCAGGTGTTTGCAGGCAGGCAGGCTGGGCCTGCACTCTTGGCATGACCACACCTCTCACTGGGACCTTGGCTCATTTATATAGGAATTGCCAGTAAGAGCCGGCACCTACCCTTTTGGGTTATTTTGACCGATAAGGTGATGCTTTTAAGGTATTTAGGTCAGGGCTAAGGACATGAATGTTGTCAAGAAATGTAATGTAAATAATCATAAATTACACAAAATTAAAAAAAATATTTGGCCAGGTGCAATTTTTGCTCCCATTGGTCAATCTTCATAGCAGAGTATCAGATTCTGCTTTTCCCAGCCCCATATCTCTCTTGGGGCCCTACTTGGGCCTCCTTTGATAGATTAAATGTTCCTATTAAGCAGATGGCTGGGTGAATGTCCCTGTCTTTGCTGGCCTTACTTTTCTTGAGTGATTTCTTATTATAGGAAGGGAGTATCCCATAATAATGAAAAATTGACAGAGCTATTGATTAAATTCTTTTCTATCCTTTTTTCCCTTGACTTCCCCCCATTAGTTGAATATAAATACCTCAGAGTTAAATGCAAAAAGGTGAAGGGAGGTGAGCTTGCATAGGGCTGCCTTCTGTCTTTTTAAGGACAAAATATTATTGTATATTTGTTTCGTTAAAGTCCTATTTTCCTAAAAGGCCAAAGGAAGAGAAAATGTTCAGACTACCCAACTACTGGCAATACATTATTTTCTTTTCTCTGAGACATAGGAAATGTTAGGATGGCAAACACCATTGGAGAAATGTTCTTTTCCATTTTGTGGCACAACAACTCCAGAAAATAGGTTAATTGGTTCAGAGAATTGCTCTTCCTGTTAATGGCATTTAGCTTGTGAAATTGAACAACTGCATCTCAAGACAGAATGTTCATAAAATCGATATTCTGGTTGCTAAGTGTGTGTTTTTAAGACATAGTTTGAATTAATTTATTCAAAGCCAGCTGGTGCTGTTCCCAATATAACCTCTAGGAGGAAACCTCAACCCATGTAGTGCCTAAAATAATCAGATTTTCTGTTCTCTTTCTATTCAACTTTTATGTGGTATCTAAGTTAGTACTTTTGATATTTCTAAGTTTTTTTTTAAAAAACATTTATGTAGAACACCACATAATTGCAGAAAAGATAATAGTCACATACCCTAGGGCCTACTGTACACTTATGTTAAAAGTACAGCTTTTATTGGCAACTAAAGTAATAACCTTTCTGTGTCAAATTGCTTTAAATTAAACTAAAAAAACCCCCACTGGCTGATACTCACACTTAGTAATTGTCAAACATTAGCATAATGTGGAATACTAAAGCTGCCTAAATCTTGGGTTTAAAAATAATTATTTACTTTGACAAATTTTGTATGCAGCAGCATGTTATTAGATATCCTTTCCCCCCTCTTCTCCTAAAAACACAGGATCAATGTGTATGTTAATATTATACTTAGGCTTGACATGTAACTGGAACTGTACCTTATGTTAGCCTCTGAGAAAGGAGTCTCATTTAATCTCTGCTCATCCATCCATCATAGACCACATACAATGGGGTGAATCAGCACTTTGGATGGCTTTGTGTATTGTCCCTTGTGTTGAGTGACCTAACACATGACCTCAGGGGGGGAAATGTGCAAGTTTATTTTTGATTAAGCTGCAACATGGCCCAGCCTGCATAATTTCCAGCCATTTCAAGGCACTGGAAGATGAGGACCCTAAATGATTGTATGTGTGAAGCCCTCAGGTGCTGGGCTGGTCACACTAATGCATTTATATTTCCTGGATCTCTAGGCTCAGCCATAGAGCTTTCAATTAAAACAAGCCCACAGTGGTTTTAGGGGAATGGGATTCATTTAGTTTGCAAGGTCTGTCTAGAGGTTGGGCATCTCCTGGGCAAATCTGCCAGCTAAAGCCAGAACAATTTTTGTCAGCTTTTATGGCACATTGTTAATTTAAATTAGAACTTTATTGATAGAGCTTGAGTTCCTGTCACTCACTGATTTCACAAAATCCTGCTCAGTCACCTTGAGCAACTACCTTCGAAGTCTGTTGATAAAGCATCTTGAAAGTAAGCTGTTCAATATTGAAGAATGCTGACATAAGGACAGTGGGAAGGTCTGGCAACATCCTCAAGGCAGGAGAGACATGCAGATATTTGGCAATGTCACTGAAAACCAGAGACTCAGAGGACAAGCATATAGCAGATGCCAGAGCAGCCTGCAAACACTCTAAAGTGTATTCTTTTAGAAGTCTGAAGACATGAACTCAAAGAGAACTATAACAATACGCACGCAGGGTTATCAGACAAATTATATCCTCTCAATAATGAAGGAGAGATTATTAAATCTTCAGTTGAATTCCAGTTGCCTACATTCTGGGAGCACCAGCTGTCTTCTTTTAGTTAATGGAAGAAGTAAAAGAAGTTAGGGTTTTTCACTTTTTTCCTCAATGAGCCCAAGACACTAGTCTAGAAGTAAGAAAATAAAAATCTGGGCTCTAGACCTGGGTCTCCACTCTGCTGGTTGGCTTTGTTCTGGAAATGAACCTCTCTTGGTCTTAATATACCCATATACAAAATAATGCCTGCTCTGAAATTAAGTGATAAAAGTATAATTAGATGAGTTTTTCAAAGATTATGCTTCTTCAAAGCTATAGGTACATTTTTAATATGCATAATGGACACTCCACTTTCCTCCCAACATGACTTGCCTGTCTTCACCTTTGAGTCATCAGCTGGGTTGTCTTTCCTCTGGAAGAGCTTCTATTTTCCATGTGAACATCTTTCTTGACCAGGTCACACCTTCTGTTCTTTATAAAGCTTTCTTCTTCTTATTTTCTCATTGCCCTAAAATCCTATGAGATGATTATCTTTACCAGGTCATTTATCATTTCATTATATTCTGCTTTGTACTGTTCAGTTTTAAAACTATTTGTTGTCCCACCCATAGTTGAGCCATTCTTCTTTGCTCCCAAGCTGAGACCTTGCATGAAATCCTTCTGTATTCTGTTTAGCACTTATCACATTGCTGAGCATATAGTAGGTGCTTAATGTATGCTAAGTTAATTGCTTTTATTTTTCAATGGACTGTTCATTTAGCATCTCCTCTTATTCACTCCTCAGTGCAAATGTGCTTTTGTGTAGAGATAAATTATAACTCCTTTCACTTGTTGAAGGGGCCTGGGACAGACGAGTTTAGATATTTGTTTTATAAAGTTCTTAGGCCAGTTCTGGATGCATTGTTTAGTGTTTTTTTCCCACCAGATCAGTGTCCTTCAAAAATTTTCCTGCAGATTTATGCCAAGGAATCCTGGGGGCTCTCCCAGGGCTGAGGCATTGGAAACACTGCGGGGAGCAAGGTCAGGGGCATATCAGAGTTTCTTAACTGATCTTCCTCATGCAAACCTTCATTTCTCCCTACCTCTTTCACTGGAATGTGAAGCTCCTTCTTTTCTGGACATCATGGAGCAGTCATAATCATAATAATGAACATTTATAAAAAATATGCTCTGTGTCAAGAAATGTGCCAAATGTTCATGGATTACTTCATTTAATGTTCACACCAGTTTTGTGAATAAATATTATTATACCCATTGAAGAGATAAGGAAATCGAGGCTAACAAAAATGAGATAGGAGCAAGAGAAATGCTCAGGACTGGCTATAAGACTCTAGAGGTTTGTGCTACCCAAGATTTCCATTGGTTTGGATGGTGGATGGCTTAGTTGTTTTGAGACTAGATCACCTGCTCTGTGTTAGACTTGTGCTATAACCATCTTCTGAATGAGATAAACTGTCTCTACATTTATTTCTTACTTATAGGGTGTACACTGGGCTCCTCTCTGAATGACATGCAAGAATGTCCTGAAAACTGGATATAGGGTAGAGTTTGGGTTTGGTACACAGAGGAGTCCTGGACAGTTATGGGACAACAGAGCTGGGTTTGTGAAATTCCATGCAGTCATGTGCTGGGAGGAAGTGGGAAGATCTTTCTTGTTTCTTAGTTTAGAGATGAAAGATGAAACTCAGAAATACTATGCAAAGTGTGTTGAAATGATGCCTGGAGCAAAACCATATTAACTCATTAATTTAAAAATTCCATTTCTGAAACCAAAGCTATTTGATTTTTAACTGAATGATTGAAGTCCTTAATCAAAGCCCTTAGGTGTCTTTGGGGGATGTTTTGCAACCTCTACCCTCCTATAGTAAGTTTTTATGGTTTATATTATGATATATGGGGAAACCACAAACCTGACTCCAGGGGCCAACTTTTCTGAGGCGATACCTTTGACTTCGAAAATCATGTATCCCTCAGTTTGCATGTTATGTTGGTGCATGTTATATTAGTGCCTATTACATAAAATTCAAGCTATGCATACTGAAACTAAGAGAGATACTTTTTGATCTACTTCCCCTTGTTCCATCTCTGTTGATTTTCATCTCCTAAATATCTCTTGGTGTGTGTGCTTCTCCATCCTCATTCCACCTCCTTTGTTTAGGGCACCAACATTATCTCTTGTCTGAACAAATCTAATAGCCTCAGGCACCTATTCTTGACTCTTTTCAATCTGTTCTACTCTAGAGTAGTAGTTCAAAATGCAAATATGAACATGTGAGCCTCCTGTCCTCTCTCATTGCCATTAAACACCTCCAGTGGCATTCCATCCATCAGTCTTAAAATAAACACAATCCTTAACATGGCTCACAATGCTCTGTGTTGTCTGGGGCTTCTGATCTCTCTAATCACTCCTCAAGGTCTTAGTCCTATCCCTAATGATCTAATTGTATCTTGTCTGCCTTAAAATGTTCCTTCTTGCCACAGGGACTTGGCATTTTCTATTCTTGCTCCTTGGAATGCCTGTCTATCTCTAATAAACTTAGATTCATCCTTCTAATTTCAATTAAGTTTCTCTTACTCCATGGCTGGGTTAAATCCTGGATTTTAGATGCTCTTAAGTTCACATAGCTTTTCTTCATAGAAGTTACCACAGTGTATGTTTTGCATGTGTTAGTTTGATTATAGCATTGTGGTTACAAAATAGATTCAACACCCATCCCTGCTAGTTACTAGGAATGAGATTCTAGGTACTCATTCCATTTCTCTTGGTCCCAGTTTCCTCACCTATAAAATATGGACAGTAGTAATTCATAGGGGTTGTTGTGAAGATTAAATGAGAAAATATATACTAAATTCTTTAGATATTCAGTTGCTAACCCAATTACTGGTTCTAATGCAGCTGTTTAAAAAAAGTATGAAAAGCATATCTCTGATACATAATTGTAGGATGGATGAATCTTAAGTCATCACATATGGCCAGAATTGTTGGTTCAAGTAGGAAAATAACAAAGCTGAGGTCAGGAGAGATGTGAGCCTTAGAGAGCACTCATGACTTTGTTTCTAGGCTATGAGTAACCTTGAAAGAGGGCCAACCTTATTCCCAGTACTCACTCCTTTTCTGAGAGGAAGCTAGGCAGGGAAGGAGGATAAATTGGTATAAATCATTACCTGCTTCTAGCAAAACTGCTCAAAGAAAACTTCCTTAATTATCTTTATGAAGAGTATAGTCTATATATTTCCATTTAATTTCATGATTTGATTTGCTGCCTTCCAGCCAAAACCCTAGCTTATTCCTAATAGCCCCTCCAAATCAGGATGTATTGGCAGACATTGGGTGCTAAGGCTAATGTCAATTTTCCTAAAGTATTTAGAATTGTTGCAGCAAATTGAAACTCCAAATACAATTTGTGTCATTAACACCTTAGGGACTATATTTTTGACTTTCTCCTATATGACATATATCTGGTCACATATTCATTGTGAACCAGTACTTAAAATGCATAATTCTCAAAGGTTACTAGCAATCATTTAAAAGACCCCATATTCATCTCAAAACCCAGAATTAGGAGATAAGGTTTAAGGAGTGACTGAATTGGATACTGCAATAAACAAACCATTTCACAGTTCTTAAAATAAAGTAGTTATGGAGCACATTTTTATCTACAAAGCTTGAGAAATGAATTTATTAATCCTCACAACATCCTCTGTATTATCATTACAACATAATAAATATGGAGGAAGGGGTTGAAAGGTTATTTGAACTTTTTTTTCTCCCCCCAAGGTACTATTACTTTTCAATTAGAATGGAGTTGTCTGTGTTCTCCAGTTTTCAGTGTTGTGTTCCTTTTGCCCAAATTTATCCATTTGTGAATTTTTGGAAATAGAATTCTTGCTGAGTTAATTTTCAGATTAAAGTCCAGATAAAGTCACTCTTTTGTCCAATCTTTATTCGAAAGTGTTGGGTTTGAGTGTCATTTCTTTAACAACAGGAATATCTGCAAATTAAAATTGGTTTCACCACCTCCCGCCTCTCCCCTTTTCTTGCTCTCCTTGCTCCATGTTCTTACTGCTTTTAAGATTTCTTTATTACTTTTAAAATTTTACTTTGAAGTGTTTTGGACATATAAAAATGTACAAAGAATATGATAATGAGCTCTCATATCCCTACAACACTGCTTTAGAAGGAACATATTACAGTATGAGCAGAAACTATGGGGCTGTGGCCCCTGCCTTGTCAAACACCCTTCTTTCAAGTGTGATAATGATCATTTGCACTTCCCAGCTCTTTCTTCACATTTTACTATGGTGTCTCCAAGCAATATGAAGTATTATGTTGAATGTTTTAAAACTTTTTATGAAAGGCATGATAAAGTTTATATTGTTTAGAAATTTGCTTTTTCTTTGCTTTGCTTGATATTATATTTAGGAGATGCATCCTTGATATATGTGGCTCCTGTTCATTTTCATTTAATTTAATGTTTCATTCCATGAATATACCACATATTTCCTTTGGGATTATTTCCCAAAGGGAAATAATTTGGGATTATTTGCTTTGATACTTATTTATTTTTTTAAAATATATTTTATTGGTTATGCTATTACAGTTGTCCCATTTTTTCTCTCCTCTATTCCCGTCCACCCTGTACCACTCTCCCACCATCATTCCCCTCCCCCCACTTAGTTCATGTCCATGGGTCCTACACATAAGTTCTTTTGCTTCTCCATTTCCCATACTATTCTGAACCTCCCCCTATCTTGTACCTACCATTTATGCTTCTTATTCCCTGTATCTTCCCTCACTGTCCTGCCTCCCCCCTCTGCTAATAACCTTCCATGTTTGCTTAGTTCTTTTTTGTTTTTGTTTTTGTTCTTTTAGGTTCCGTTGTTGATAGTCGTGAGTTTGTTTTCATTTTACTGTTCGTATTTTTGATTTTCTTCTTTTTCTTAGATAAGTCCCTTTAACATTTCATATAATAAGCTCGTGGTGATGGTGAACTCCTTTAACTTGACCTTATCTGGGAAGCACTTTATCTGCCCTTCCATTCTAAATGATAGCTTTGCTGGATAGAGTAATCTTGGATGTAAGTCTTTGCCTTTCATGACTTGGAACACTTCTTTCCATCCCCTTCTTGCCTGCAAGGTTTCTTTTGAGAAATCAGCTGACAGTCTTATGGGCACTCCTTTGTAGGTAACACTCTCCTTTTCTCTTGCAGCTTTTAAGATTCTGTCCTTATCTTTAATCTTGGTTAATGTAATTATGATGTGTCTTGGTGTGTGCTTCCTTGGGTCCAACTTTTTTGGGACTCTCTGAGCTTCCTGGAAGTCTATTTCCTTTGCCAGATTACAGAAGTTCTCCTTCATTATGTTTTCAAATAAGTTTTTCATTCCTTGCTCTTCTTCTTCTCCTTCTGGCACCCCTATGATTCGGATTTTGGAATGTTTAAAGTTGTTCTGGAGGTTCCTAAGCCTCTCCCCATTTTTCTGATTTCTTGTTTCTTCATTCTTTTCTGGTTGAATGTATATTTCTTCATTTTGCTCCAAACTGTTGATTTGAGTCCCGGTGTCCTTCCCGTCACTATTGGTTCCCTGTACATTTTCCTTTATTTCACTTCTCATAGCCTTCACTTTTTCCTCTATTTTGTGACCGTACTCAACCATTTCTGTGAGCATCCTGATTACCAGTGTTTTGAACTGTGCAAGTGACAGGTTGACTATCTCTTCATCACTTAGTTGTATTTTTTCTGGAGCTTTGATGTGTTCTTTTATTTGGGCCATATTCTTTTTGTCTTGGCACAGCTATTACATAGTAAGGGGAGGAGCCTTACATATTCACCAGTGTGGGACAACCCAGTCACTGCGTTGTGGTGCTGTATGTGGAGGAGGGACCCAAGAGGGAACAATACCTATTGCTCAGCCCTTGCTGGCTTTCAGTCACTTACTCCACTACCAACCAGCAAACTGGGCCCCTCTGGTGCTGATTCCTCAGTTGGTGGTTTTGTGTACATTCTAGGACCCTGTAGGTGTCTACAACAAACTCTCCTGTGAGGCTGGGAGTTTCTATACCACCTCAACCCCCACAGGTTTTTTCAGTTAGAGGTTTTGAGGCTTTATTTCCCTGCTCTGGAACACTGGGTTGCATGGTCTGTCTCACTCCCCAGTTATTCCTCCCAGTTTATCTGCATGCAACTGTGGGACCACCTGCTCCACCAGCCACCCCCACTGCCTCAACTCCTCTCCAGCTCAGCTGCCAATCTCTGCCCCTCCTACCAGTCTGGATGAATATTTCTTCTCTAACTACTTGGTTGTTGGACTTTCATACAGTTTGATTTTCTGGCAGTTGTGGTTATTTTTTGTTTTTAAATTTGTTGTCCTTCTTTTGGTTTTGTAAAGAGGCAAAGTGTATCTATCTACCTGTGCCTCCATCTTGGCTGGAAGTCCTATAATTTTTTTCAGATATAAATACTACTATTATAAAGATTCTTACATGCATAGATTTATATATACATGTAAAAGTTCTTTCTAAGGTATATTACAAGGAGAATTATTGAATCAAAGGGAATTAGTGTCTTAAAACTTTTATTGAATATTGCCAGATTTTTCTATAGAGTGATTGCACCTGTTTACTCTTTAATAGTGTGTGATGATTCTGGCTGATCCACATTTTCATCACACTGGGTACTGTCAGATATTTATATCTAATGGGTTTAAAATGGTACCTTGTTTTGTGTTAATACTATTTTACTGATAACTACCAAAATTAAATATATGGGGTCTGGCACAAACAATGCCCCTTTTTATTACAAAAACTTTTATTACAAAATCATAAGCATGTAATTCTGTAACATAACAATATCACACTCAAGCACACCATACAACATTTTAGGTGAAATGTTCAAATTAAAACTATAAATTATTATACCCATAATATTACTGTACCAACCACACTCAAGCAGGCCTTACTTCTGCTGGACCCTGTATTTTTAAGTATTCTTGTGGTCTTTTAAGCTTTGTCTTCTGAAAATTGCGTGTCCATAATTTTTTCCTATTCTTCAGCTGGATTGTCTTTTTATTGATTTGTACGTGTTCTTTATATATTCAGGATACCAATTCCTTGTCAATTAATGTTTGCCAATATTACTCATTTTTTTCTTTAAGCTTGTTCTTTATTCACTTCAGACTAAATTCTGAATTCCTAGAAGGGCAAATACAGACATGGGTAATTTGGCCTCAATTTCTCCTACAGTCTTGTTTCTAAACATTTTGTATCTCTTATTTATATTTTGGTACATATGCCACATCCTCTGAGTTCTTCCCTATGTTATTCCTTCTTCTTGGAATGTACTTACCTGTTTTCCACCTGGCTGACATTTATCTTTCTTTCAAAACCCAAATTATGGGGAGGTTTTTGATGCATCCCTCCATTCCTTGTGCTCTTCTCTGTCCTTGCGTAACTCCCTGTGTAGACCTGGGAATAATTTTCAGCTTCTCTCCTCCCAGAAATAAATGTCCTAAAGAAGAAAATAGTTTCTGATGGGTGAAGGAAGATGACGGTGAGATAGGTGGGAGCGGAGTCCACTTCCCCTCAGCACCAGTGAAACACCTAGCTGATCTGAGGAACAGAGTGAACAGCCAACGGTATTCCAGCATATATGAAGATTGGAGACCAAAGATAGAGTACACTGAAAGATCTGACAGTAAGAAGAGTGCTTAAGGACAATAAGGTCCCTGGGGCCTGCACGGGGACAAGGGCAGCTGAAGCCCCAGCCCGGGTGCAGGGTCTGCTGCAGGATTCTTGGGAGAGAGCCAGGCTGGGCTGTGTGAGCAGCCAGGTGCTTGTTTGGACCAGGGGGGCTTGAATAGGAAGAAATTCTCCAAAAGCAGAAGAGAAAATAGAGGCACTCAGAGGCTAGTTAGAGAACTCTCCCCAGCAGCCGGGGCCTCTGGCACCCCTTCCCCCTCAGCCTCTGGACTGTGAACAGGGGATAAGCAGCCCCAGCTCTCACCTGAAGCCTGGCTGGCACTCACCCAGATTAGCAGACTGGGCACCCACAACTGAAACCCCGGGTGGTCGCAGACCATGGTAAGGGGCCCGATGACTGGGCACCAGACCCAAAGTGCCACAGTGGGTATGTACCCCAATCAGTGGCCTGGAGCCAGCCCACACCTGAAACCCCGGGTGGGAGTGTGCCCTGATAAGCGCCTGGCTGCCTGGGTGCACAGACACAAAGCGCCGGGGTGGGCATGCACCTCCATAAGTGGCCTGGGTGCCCACACCTGAAACCTCGGGATGGTGCATACCGGGAACTGTGGCTAGCTGCCCCCATGTACAGGCCCAAAGCATCCTATAGGCAGGCCGCACAACCCACGCTGAGAGCAGCAGATCAGCTGATCTTTAGCCTGCCTGCCTGTGAGCGACCACACCTAAAAGCACCGGTTCTGAACAACTCCTACCTAGCCCCTGTACACAGAGCCCTGTAGAGCCTACTGGCTCTCTAGGACAAAGTCAGTATGCCCAGTAGAGGGGAGCTACACGGCTAGGGGAGAATGCGTTTCCCAGAAAGACTTGACACAGTAGGGGGATGAACTACCCCGTAGCAGCACCCAGAGCCCCTAGCATCTAAGACAGCAAAGAGCAAGAAGGGGGAGTGTGAGTTGCCCCTAACTGGTGCAACTCAAGGACAGCACAACTGGTGAACTAAAGGCCTAGTGGGGAGCAGAAGGACCCTGAGGAACTGGACTGGAGGATGAACAACAGCCAAGAGTGTGGTTCAGGAAGGGAGAAAAGTGAAACCAATTCTTCCAACCACCCCCTCCCGTTTCACAGACAGGAAGACCAACAGAACTAAACTGATCTGTTTAAAGCCAGCAGAAGACTTTTTTTTTTCTCCTTCACCCCTGAATTCCTTCTTCCTTTCTGTCCATCTTTCTTTTTTTATTCCTTCTTCCTTTCATCCTTTACCTTTTTTATTACTTCTTCCTGCCTTCTTTTATTTATTGTTTTCTTTTAATTTTTGTTTAAATTCCTTCCTATCTTGGCTCTGATCATTCTTTATTCCTTCTTCCTTCCTTCCTTTCCTTTTCTATTCCCTTTTTCCCTCTTTCCTTTACCTTTTTCCCCCCTTTCTCTTTTTTCCCACAGGTGAGAAAATAAAACCTGGAGTGCTGAAAAGACCAGAGTTGGACCGAGTTACACCCATAAATGTCAGCTCAAGACCAGTGAGCTCAGGAGAGTAAGGAGATGGCACCACTGAATCCCATTGGCATTCTACCATAGAAGTTCATACCATAAACCCAGGATGTCAGAATAGATCAATTTAAGAAGCAGAGGCTAACAAGAAGAGTCTCACAAACAATGGGAAGACAAAGAAACAATTCCCAAATGAAAGGAAAGGAGGAAGCCTCAGAAAGAATGCTAACTGAAAAAGAGGCAAGTCAACTATCAGATACTGAGTTCAAAGCAATGGTTATCAGGAAGCTCACTGAGCTCACAGAGAACTACCAGAAACTACAGGGAAACTACAATGAACTCACTGCAGAATATATCAACATGAAAAAGGAAATAGAAACTATCAACAAGAGCCAAGAGGAAATGAAGAATACAATTTCTGAATTGAAGAACACAGTTGAAGGAATGAAAAGCAGACTTGATGAAGCAGAGGATTGGATCAGTGAGCTGGAGGACAAAGTAGAAAAAAACACCCAGAAAGAGCAAGAAAAGGAAAAGAGGCTCAGAAGAATGAAGAGGGATTAAGGGAAATGCAGGACAACATGAAACATAATAATATCCGTATAATAGGAATACAAGAAGGAGAAGAAGAGCAAAGGATAGAAAACCTGTTTGAAAAAGTAATGATGGAAAATTTCCCTAACCTGATGAGAGAAAAAGTCACCCAAATCCAGGAAACACAAAGAGTCCCAAGCAAGAGGAATGCAAAGAGTCCCACTGCAAGACACATCATAATTAAAATGTCAAAATTCCAAGACAAAGAGAGGATCTTAAAGGCAGCAAGGGAGAAAAAGTAAGTAACATACAAGGGAGCTCCAATGTGGTTAGCAACTGACTTCTCAATAGAAACCCTCCAAGCCAGAAGAGAATGGCAAAAAATATTCCACCTAATGAGAACGAGAGGCCTCCAACCAAGAATACTTTGCCCAGCAAGGCTCTCAATCAAGATAGAAGGCCAAATAAAGAGTTTCCCAGACAAAAGAAGTCTAAAAGAATACACCTCCACCAAACCAGCTCTGCAAGAGATGCTAAAGGGACTGCTTTAAGGGAAGGAAGGAAAAGAGAAAGACAGAGGAACACAGGTAGGAAAAAATGGCAATAAATAAATACCTATCGAAATAACCTTAAATGTAAATGGATTAAGTACTACAATCAAAAGACATAGAATAGCTGAATGTATAAGAAAACATGATCCACACATATGCTGTCTACAAGAGACCCATCTCAGGACAAAAGACCTACACAGACTGAAACTGAAGCGCTGGAAACAAACTTTCCAAGCAAACAGGGAAAAAAGAAGCAGGGGTAGCAATACTCATATCAGACAAAATAGACTTCCAAAGAAGGGCCATAAAGACAGACCCAGAAGGTCACTTCATAATACTCAAAGGAAGAATCCACCAAGAAGACATAAGCATTGTAAATATATATGCACCCAACATAGGAGCACCCAAATACATAAAGAAAATCTTGGAGGACTTCAAGAAAGATATTGACAGCAACACAATTATAGTAGGGGACTTTAACACCCCACTGTCAAAAATGGACAGGTCTTCCAAACAAAATATCAAGAAGGATATTGTGTCACTTAACAATACCCTAGAGGAAATGGACTTAACCGATATATATAGAGCTTTTCATCCCAAAGAAGCAAAATGCACATTCTTTTCAAGTGTACATGGAACATTTTCGAAGATAGACCACATGATAAGACACAAAGCAACCCTCAACAACTCCAAGAAAATTGAAATCATATCAAACATTTTCTCTGACCACAAGGGACTGAAACTAGAAACCAACCCCAAAGGAAAAAACCAAAAACACTCAAAATCATGGAGATTGAATAACATGCTATTAAACAATGAATGGGTCAAGAAGGAGATTAGGGAAGAAATCAAAACTTTCTGGAAACAAATGAAAATGAACTCACAACAAGTGAAAACCTATGGGACACAACAAAGGCAATCCTGAGAGGGAAGTTCATAGCAATACAGGCCTACTTTAAAAAGATAGAAATATTTCAAACAAACAGCCTACACCTACGCCTACATGAACTCAAGGAACAACCACAAAGACAGCCCAGAGCAAGTAGAAGGAAGGAAATAACCAAGATCAGAGCAGAGTTAAATGACATAGAGTCTAAAAGCACAATTCAAAGGATCAACGAATCCAGGAGCTGGTTCTTTGGAAAGATAGACAAAATCGACAAGCCTTTAAGTAGGCTCATCAAGAAAAAAAGAGAGAGCATCCAAATAAACACAATTAGAAATGAAAGAGGAGAGATTACAACTGATACCACAGAAATACAAAGGATTGTAAGAAATTACTATGAAGAACTGTATGCCAAGATATTTGAAAACCTAGGTGAAATGGACACATTTCTAGAAAAATATAATCTTCCAAAACTGAATGAAGAAAAAACACAAAACCTGAACAGACCAATAACAGCAGAAAAACTTGAAGCAGTCATCAAAAAACTCCCAACACACAAAAGCCCTGGTCCAGATGGTTTCAGAGGAGAATTCTACAAAGCATTTAAGGAAGAGCTAACCCTATCCTTCACAGACTATTCAAAAAATTCCAAACTGATGGAAGACTCCCAAACTCTTTTTATGAAACCAGCATCATCCTTATCCCCAAACCAGATAAAGACACAACAAAGAAAGAAAACTTCAGGCCAATATCACTGATGAGCATAGAAGCTAAAATTCTCAACAAAATATTGGGAAAGTGCATCCAGCAATACATTGAAAAGATCATACACCATGACCAAGTGGGATTCATCCCAGGAATGCAAGGATGGTACAATATTCGCAAATCAATACACATAATACATCACATCAACAACAGGAAAGACAAAAATCACATGATCATATCAATGGATGCAGAAAAAGCATTTAATAAGATACAGCACCCATTTCTGGAACTGCCCTTTTACCTAGAAATTCCGCTGCTGGGATTATACCCTAAGAACCCTGAAACATCAATCCAAATGAACCTGTGCACCCCAATGTTCATAGCAGCACAATTTACAATAGCCAAGTACTGGAAGCAACCTAAGTGCCCATCAGCAAACGAGTGGATCCAAAAACTATGGTGTATTTACACAATGGAATTCTATGCAGCAGAGAGAAAAAAGGAGCTTATACCCTTTGCAACAGCATGGATGGAACTGGAGAGCATTATGCTAATTGAAATAAGCCAGGTGAGGGGCAAATACCATATGATCTCACCTTTAACTGGAACATAATCAATAGATGGAAAAAGCAAACGAAATATAACCAGAGACATTGAAGTTAAGAACAATCTAATATGGTCAGGGGGGAGTGGGGAGGGGACAGTGAGGAGAGGGGATTACAGGAACTACTATAGAGGACACATGGACAAAATCAAGGGGGAGGGTGGAGGTGAGGGAAGGAGCGGGATTCAGCTGGAGTTGGGTGGAGGGATGGGGAGAAAAGGCACACAACTGTAATTGAATACCAATAAAAATTAAAATTAAAAAAATAAAGAAAATAGTGTCTGATGGGTTCCTTCACCCATACGTTTCGCTGTGATGCCGTTTTCCTGAATGGCCTACCAGGAATAGTTGGTGAGATGACTTTTTACGTAAATTTTCAGCCAAGGCTTGAGTGCAGAACACAGGTCTTATATAAAAATTCTGATTAATATAGTCTTGACAGTATTTCCATCGAGTTCTATATTATCATAGACTTTGGGACCAGAATCATTTTATTTCAATTTTCAAAGGCATTTATCTACTTGAAATTTAAAAAAAAGCCCCAAATGAAGTTTTTGGAGGTCTAGGGAAAGAAATCTAATGGCTATTTCCTTCCATTGTTTTCCAAGTATCTATTCTAAATAAAGGTTATCAAAGAACTTTTTATTTCCTGCCCATTGTGAACTTGGGTCTGAGACATATGTCAGTGCACTCTATTCTCTTTCTTGAATGAATGATAGGATACACTTTAGGACATCTATTATTTTGAAGCTGGGATTTAACCCAATGAAGAAGGGAAAACCCAGCATACCACACTGTGTACTGTTTATACATTTCAATATTTAATTTCCTGTTTCATTACACATTTTAGTGTGCAGGTTATTTGTCCAACATAATTTATCAGTTTTTTATTAGATAATATTCTCCTCAGGGTACATATTGTTTATACTTAGAAATTCTTATTAATTTCAAGAATCATTGTTTATCCAACAAAATTATTACAGCTTTGAGGAAGTGTTTAAAGTGTAACATGTAAAACACTATTTTCTCACTTTCGTAAGCAGCTGATTTTTTGATCTTGTGGATTATTATAGTTTAGAAGATATTTAGTCTTAGACAGAAAAAATACACAAGATGGTGCAATAATATGTAGATGAGTCTATTTAATTAGTACTGTTGTTAATGACCAATTGCTATCACTGTAGCTACCCCTCATCCAAATTGCCTTTCTTAAATAGATAAATGTGTAATGTTAATTAATGTTGTTATAGATAAGATGGCAATATTTAACCCTATAAAAGTTATAATAACAAATGACTGGATGAAAAAAGTAAAGCAATATTTAAAGATTTATAGTCTTCTAAATTGCATATTTATCATTTTACTACAAAAATATTAGGAGGATTTTTTAATGAAAAAACATCTTTTTTTGGTCACTCCAAACATACCAATTTTTCTTTTTGAAACTTAAAAAAATGTTTTACTGTTGTCCAGGTACAGTTGTCCTGCTTTTCCCCCTATTCCTGCTCTTAAAAGAATCTTTTAAAAAGATTGTAGAGTAATATAAATAAACATGTAATTTGATTTATTTTATTTTTCCTTTTTATTGAATTTATTGGGATGGCACTGGTTAACACAATTATACAGGTTTCAGGTGTGTAATTCCATAATACATCATCTATACACTGTATTGTGTATTCACCACCCCAAGTTGTAATTTGATTTTTTAATATCTATGAGGAAAAAAATGTAACTTCTAGGGGGATCCAAGATGATAGAATTGGAAGCTACACTAATCTCCTGTCAGGACTAATTTGGAATTACAACTAAATTGTAGAGAAATTTGCTGGAATAACCAGCTGAACACTAGCTAGAAAGAAGCCTTATAACCCCAAACAGAAGAAACCACTTCACCACAACGTGACTGGTAGGGAGTGTGGAGGAGACTTGAGAGGGCTGGCTGGGCTCCCATGGGAGACAGGTTAAATGTTGGAAGGATATTTCAGCAGTCAGGGGGTTCCCTTGAAAAGTGTGAGGTCTAAACCCCAAGAAGGGATCCCGAGCCTACAGCACTAGATCTGGAAATGAACCCAGATAACATCCAGCTGTGAAAAACAGCAGGCGTTCTATCAGTCAGGGAGAGATGGCTCCAGACACAGAGATCCTCTTAAAGGGCCCAAACACAAAATTTCATTTGCAGCCACTTACCCTGGGTGCAAAGGGGGGACAGTGTGGAATAGAGAGGCTTTAAGAGAGTCTGGGGTTGGTAGCTCTGGAGAGAAAACTGAAGTAACAGCTACCAGGATCCCTG
Source organism: Desmodus rotundus (assembly GCF_022682495.2). NCBI lineage: Eukaryota > Metazoa > Chordata > Mammalia > Chiroptera > Phyllostomidae > Desmodus > Desmodus rotundus. The sequence continues at coordinate 72,599,483 of NC_071394.1, read as the reverse complement.
TGTTGAGTCATTCCTCATACTTCAGGAGCTATCTCTAGCAGGCATTCCTCTCTGAATGGCATTAGCCAGAGGAGAAGCAATACCCCTACCCATAGGAATTACTCTGCCCTACCCTGTGACACTTAAACCATGGTGCTGATTATAGCTCAAGTCAATCAACAACTCATCAGTTTAACAACTAAAGTGGAAAGTGCAAAGCAGCAAAAAAAGAGAAGACAAAGAAACAGACCCCAATAAAAAAAAACAAGAACATTTTCCAGAACAGCTAGATGAAATGGAGACAAGTAATTTATGAGAAAGAGAGTTTAGAGTAATGGTTATAGGGGTAATCAACTGCATGAAAAAAGATATAGAAACCATAAAAAAGGGCAAGTCTGAAATAAAGAATGCAATACCTGAAATAAATAATACACTGGAAAAAATAAAAAGTAAGTTAGATAAAGCAGAGGTTAGAATCAGTGTTTTGGAAGACAAGGTAGAAAAAAAACACCCAGGCAGAGCAGCAAAAAGAAAAAAAAACATTAAAAAATGAGAAGAAATTAAGAAACATTTTACACAGCACGAAGCATAACAACATCCACATAATGGGAATACCAGTAGAAGAGAGCAAACAAGGATATCAAGAACCTATCTGAAGAAATAATGACTGAAAACTTCCCTAATCTAGTGAAGGAAAAAGTCACACAATTCCGGGAAGCTGAAAGAGTCCCAAATAAGTTGGACCCAAAGAGGCCTACACCAAGACACATCATAACTAAAATAACAAGGCTTAAATACAAGGAGAGAATCCTAAAAGTCACAAGAGAAAATGAGGGAGTTACCTACAAGGGAGCACCAATTAGACTGTCATCTTGTTTAATGTTCAACAGGAACATTTCAGGCCAGAAGGAGTAGCAGAAATATTCAACGTGATGAAAAGCAAGGACCTACAACCAAGACTACTTTACCCAGCAGGGCTATCATTTAAAATGAAAGGACAACTAAGGAGCTTCCCAGATAAGCTAAAGCTAAAGCAGTTTGTTAACACCAAACTAGTACTGCAATGAATGTTAAAGGGCTTGCTTTAAGAAGGAGGAAAGAGAAAGAAAAAAACAAAACAAAACCCAGAAAAAAAACAGTCTAATGATAAAATGGTACTACATATGTATCCATCAATAATCACCTTAAATGTAAATGTCTTAAATGTTCCTACCAAAAGATAGAGGGTAGCTGAATGGATAAGGAAACAAGATCCACATATATGCTGTCCCCAAGAGACCCAATTCTGATCAAAAGGTACACACAAACTAAAAGTAAAGGGTTGGAAAAAGATATATCATGCAAATGGAAAAGAAAAATAAAGACTGGATAGTGGTACTTATATCTGACAAAAATAGACTTTAAAACCAAGGATATAGTAAGAGACAAAGAAGGACACTACATAATGATAAAGGGAACAATCCAACAAGAGGGTATAACCCTAGTAAACATTTACACACCCAGCATACGGGCACCTAAATATGTAAAGCAAATCTTGATGGACGTAAAAGGGGACATCTACAGAAACACATAGTGTTTTTTTTTTTTTTTTACACTCCATTGACTCCAATGAATAGATCTTTCAGGTGGAAAATCAACAAGGAGACAGTAGCCTTAAATGACACACTAGATCAAATGTATTTAATTTATATCTTCAGAGCATTTCACCCCAAAGCAGCAGAATGTACATACTTTTAGGAGCATATGGAACGTTTTCTAGGATAGACCACATGTTAGGACACAAAATAAGTGTCAATAACTTTAAGAAGATGGAAATAATATCAACGGTCTTCTCTGACCACTATGCTATGAAAGTAGAATCAATCAAAAAAGAACATTGAAAAACACACAAAGATACAAAAGCTAAACAACATGTTATTAAGCAATGAATGTGTTGACAATGACATCAAGGAAGAAATCAAAAGATACCTTGAAACAAATGAAAATGAGGACACAATCCAAAACCTGTGTCACACAGGGAAAGCAATCCTAAGAGGGAAATTTATAGCATTACAGGCCTATTTCAAAAAGCAAGAAAAAACCTCAAATAAATGATCAAACTTCAACTTAAAGGAACTTGTAAAAGAAAAATAAAGCCCAAAGTGAGTAGAAGGGAGGAAATAATATGAGAGCAGAAATAAATGAAATTGAGTCTATAAAAATGATACAAAATATCAATGAATCCAAGAGCTTGTTCTTTATTTATTTATTTAATTTTATTTTTAAAATATATTTATTGATTATGCTATTATAGTTGTCCCATTTCCCCCCCTTCACTCAACTCCATCCTACCAACCCCCTCCCTCCCACATCCCCCCCCTATAGTTCATGTTCATGGGTCATACTTATAAGTTCTTTGGGTTCTACATTTCCTACACTATTCTTACCCTCCCTCTGTTTATTTTCATTTATGCTACTTATTCTCTGTACCTTTCCCCCCTCTCTCCCCCTCCCACTCCCCTATTGATAATCCTCCATGTGATCTCCATTTCTGTGGTTCTGTTCCTGTTCTAGTTGTTTGCTTAGTTTGCTTTTGTTTTTGTTTTAGGGGTGGTTGTTAATAACTGTGAGTTTGCTGTCATTTTTACTGTTCATATTTTTTTATCTTTTTCTTAGATAAGTCCCTTTAACATTTCATATAATAATGGCTTGGTGATGATGAACTTCTTTAACTTGACCTTATCTGAGAAGCACTTTATCTGCCCTTCCATTCTAAATGATAGCTTTGCTGGATACAGTAATCTTGGATGTAGGTCCTTGCCTTTCATGACTACTTCTTTCCAGTCCCTTCTTGCCTGTAAGGTCTCTTTGGAGAAATCAGCTGACGGTCTTATGGGAACTCCTTTGTAGGTAACTGTGTCCTTTTCTCTTGCTGTTTCTAAGATTCTCTCCTTCTGCTTAATCTTAGGTAATGTAATTATGATGTGCCTTGGTGTGTTCCTCCTTGGGTCCAGCTTCTTTGGGACTCTCTGAGTTTCCTGGACTTCCTGGAAGTCTATTTCCTTTGCCAGAGTAGGGAAGTTCTCCTTCATTATTTGTTCAAATAAGTTTTCAATTTTTTGTTCTTCCTCTTCTCCTTCTGGCACCCCTATGATTCGGATGTTGGAACATTTAAAGTTGTCCTGGAGGTTCCTAAGCCTCTTTTCATTTTTTTTGAATTCTTGTTTCTTCATTTGGTTCTGGTTGAATGTTTCTTTTTCCTTCTGCCCTAAACCATTGATTTGAGTCCCAGTTTCCTTCCCATCACTGTTGGGTCCCTGTACATTTTCCTTTGTTTCTCTTAGCATAACCTTCATTTTTTCATCTAATTTACGACCAAATTCAACCAATTCTGTGAGCGTCCTAATTACCAGTGCTTTGAACTGTGCATCTGATAGGTTGGCTACCTGTTCGCTACTTAGTTGAATTATTTCTGGAGCTTTGAACTCTTCTTTCATTTGGGCCATTTTTTTTTATTTTTGTCTTGGTGAGTCTGTTATATAAAGGGGCAGAGCCTTAGGTGTTCCCCGGGGCGGGGTAACGCTGGTTGCTGTGCTGTGATGCTGTATGTGGGGGAGGGGCGGAGAGGGAGCAATGGCGCTTGCCAGATTTGAGTCACTCCCTCCACTACCCACAATCAGATTGGGACCCTCTGGTGCTGATTCCTGAGTGGGTGGGTTTGTGCACGCTCTAGGCCCCTGTGGGTCTCTCCAACGACCTCTCCTGTGAGGCCGGGAGTTTCTCCTGCTGCTGCCTTAACCCCCACAGGTGTTTTCAATCAGTGGTTTGAGACTTTATTTCCCCGTGCTGGAGCCCTGTGTTGCGAGGTCTGCTTCTCTCCCCCACTGTTCATCCAGGTTTATCTATGCGCGAATGTGGGGCCCTGGGGTCTGCTAGTGGTCGGACTGCCTGCCCCATTCATCCCACACTCCGCCAGTCTCCGAGTCCCGCCACAGCAGTGCGAGTCCTCTCCACCCCAGCTGTGGGTCTCTGCCCCTCCTACCGGTCTGGATGAATGTTTCTTTTTTATCTCCTTGGTTGTTGGACTTCCTTGTCATTAGATTTTCTGTCAGTTCTGGTTGTGCGAGGAGGCACAGTGTGTCTACCTACGCCTCCATCTTGGTTCTCTCGAGCTTGTTCTTTGAAATGATAAAGAAAATCAACAAACCTTTAACCAGACTCAATAAGAAAAAAAGAGAAAGGACCCAATAAATAAAATCAGAAATGATAGAGGAGAAATAACAAGTGACACTAAAGAAATACAAAGGATTGTAAGAAAATATTATAAACAATTATATGGCAACAAATGTACAAAGTAGACCAAGTGGATAAATCCTAGAAACATTTAATCTTCCAAAATAAATCAAAAAGAATCAGAGAATCTGAATAGATAGATTATACCTAGTGAAACTGAAACAAGAATAAAAAAACTGAACAAACAAAAGCCCTGAACCAGATGGTTTCACAGGTGAATTTTACCAAACATTCTGAGGGAACTAAAACCTCTATTTCTCAAACTATTTCATAAAATTCAAGGTGGTAGGGCTCCCAAACTCATTTTTTGAGGCTAACATTATCCTAATAACAAAACCAGAAAAAGAGACTACAAAGAAAGAAAATTGAAGGCCAATATGAACATAGATGCTAAAATCCTCAACAAAATATTAGTAAACTGAATACAGCAATGCATCATAAAGATCATATGCCACAATCAAGTGGGATTTATTCCAGGGATGAAAGTTTGGTACAACATTCACAAATCAGTAAATGTGAATCACCACAGAAACAAAATGAAGGATAAAAACCCCATGATCATATCAATAGATGCTTAAAAAACTTTTGATAAAATCAAAAGTCTCAGCAAAGTGGGAATAATGGGAAGATACCTACACATAATAAAGGCAATGTGACAAACCCACTACCAGCATCATACTAAACGGGCAAAAACTATAAGCATTCCCCTTAAGTTGAGAACAAGATAGGGACGTCTGCTTACACCTCTCTTATTCAATATAGTAGTGGAAGTCCTAGTCATAGCAATCAGACAAGAAGAAGAAATAAAAGGCATGCAAATTAGAAAGGAAGAAGTAAAACTGTCTTTATTTGCAGATGGTATGATACTGCACATACAGAAACCCCAAAATTCCACCAAGAAACCACTAGAACTGATAAATAAATTCAGCAATGTAGCAGGATACAAAATTAATATCCAGATATCAGTTGCATTTTTATATGCCAATAATGAACTAACAGAAAAAGGAAATTAAGAAAACAACCCCATTCACAATTGCTTCAAAAAGAATAAAATATCTAGGAATAAACCTAACCAAGGATGTAAAAGACCTGTTCTCAGAAAATTATAAGACACTGAAGGAAGAAATTTAAGAAGATACAAATAAGTGGAAGTACATACTGTGTTCATGGATAGGAAGAATTAGCATCATTAAAATGTCCATACCATCCAAAGTAATCTGTAGATTCAACACAATTCTTATCAAGATTCCAATGATTCCAAGATTTCAGAGTACTAGTACAAATATTTCAAATTTATATGGAACCATAAAAGGCCCCACATATCAACAGTGATCCTGAGAAAGAAGAACAAAGTTGGAGGAATCATGTTACCTAACATCAAACTATAATACCATGCCATAGTAATCAAAACAGACTGGTACTGGCCTAAAATCTGACACATAGATCAATGGAACAGAACAGAGAGCCCAGAAATAAACCCACAACTTTACAGTCAATTAATATTCAACAGAGGAAACAAGCACATACAATGGATTAAAGATTGTTTATTCAATAAATGGTGTTGGGAAAATTGGACAGATACATACAGAAAAATCAAAGGAGATGGTCTCCTTTCTTCTTACACCACACACAAGAATAAATTCAAAATGGATCAAAGACTTAAATGTTAGACCAGAAACCATAAAAATCCTTGAAGAAAATATAGGCAGCAAAACCTCAGACATTGTTCATAGAAATATTTTATCAGCTATATCTCTCCATGCAAGGGAAACAAAAGAAAAAATAAACAAATGGGACATCAAACTAAAAAATTTTGCACAGCAAAGGAAATGATCAATAAAATAAAAAGATAGCCCTGGCATGCGTAGCTCAGTGGATTGAGCTCCGGTCTGCAAACCAAAGTGTTGCAGGTTTGATTCCCAGTCAGGGCACACGCCTGGGTTACGGGCCAGGTCCTCCCAGTGGGGGAAGCGTGACAGGCAACCACACATTGATGTTTCTCTCCCTCTCTTTCTCTTTCCCTTCCACTCTCTAAAAAATAAATAAATAAAATCTTTTTTAAAAAAGGTAACCCACAGAATGGGAGAACATATTTGCTGATACATTTGATAAGGTTAGTCCTTATATCCTCTAAAACTTATGAAGTATTTACAAAACTCAACAGCAAAACCCCCCAAACAATCCAATTATAAAGTGAGCTCAAGATCTGAGTACACACTCTTCCAAAGAGGACGTTCAAGTGGCCAATAGACATATGAAAAGATGCTCAATGTCACTAATCATCAGAGAAATGCAAATTAAAACCACGATGAAATACCATCTCACACCTTTCAGAATGGTTACCATCATTTAATCAACAAACAAGTGCTGGTGAGGAAGTGGAGAAAGGGGAAGTCTTTTGAACTGTTGGTGGGAATACAGACTGGTGCACCCACTATGGAAAGCAGTATGGAGATACTTCAAAAAATTAAAAATGGATCTTCCTTTTGACGCACCAATCCCACTTCTGGGAATATATAAGAAGGAACAAAAACACTAAGTCTAAAGAACATAAGCACTTCTATGTTCATTGGAGTGTTATTTACAATCATGAAACTATGGAAACAGCCAAAGTGTCCACCAGTAGATGAGTGGATAAAACAACTATGGGACACTTACACAATGGAATTCTACTCGTCCATAAAAAAGAAGAAAATTTTACCCTTTGTAACAGAATGGATGGACCTGGAGAACATTATACTAAGAGAAATAAGCCAGTCAGAGAAAGACAAACACCATATGATTTCACTCATATGTGGTATTTAATGAACAAACTGAACTATCAAGCAAAACAGAGATAGACTAAAGAGCAGATGCCAGCTAGTAGTAGGGCAATTTAGGGGGTGGAGTGTGGTTGAGTAAAAAGGAAAAAGGACTCATGGATATGGGCAACAGTGTGGTGATTGTTAGAGGCAGGAGGATATAAGGGGACTAAGTGGTAATGGGAAAAAAATACAATAAAGATTAAATAGGCAAGTTGGGGGAGGAGTGAATGGAAGCCACACTAACCTCCTCCCAGGACCAGTCTTGAATTACAACTAAATTGTGGAGAAATAACCTGGAAAAAACAACTGAACAATAGCGAGGGCCTTATAATCTCAGATAGACAGAAGAATCATCTTCAGCACTAACAGGTAAGGACTACAGTGGAGACTCAAGAGGGCTGGCTGGGTGCCCACAGGTGGCAAGGCCAGAGGGAAAATTAAATGGCAGGTTGGATCCCCCTGAGAAGAATCAAGTCTAAACCCTAAGATGGGATCCCCAGCCTAGAACACCAGAGCCCCTAAAAGCACACAGATAACAACCAGCAGTGAAAAGCAGCAGGGTTGCTCACTGTCAGAGATGGATGATGGAAGATGGAAAGAGCCATTTAAAGGGCCAGCACACAAATTTTCACTTGTAGCCACTTACCTGTGGCTCCAGCAAAGGTGGGGGCTGAGTGGGCTAGAGATGACAGAAGAGAGACTACTGGAGACAGAAATTTTGGGGAGAAAGTTGAGGGTAACCACTGGGTTCCCAGTGCTGAGTCACCCCCCTATGTTGCAGCAGACTACTCCCCTCTGAGTACAGCAGCCTGAGGGGAAACAATAGCCCTGCCCCCAGGAGGGACTTTGCCCTGGCTCTGTGGTGCTTAAGCCTGACTGCTGAGTGCAGAGTGACCAGGTTAACTACTGAATGAGACAACCAAAGACTATAGATCCCTGGCAAAGGGGCAGGGGGCAGAGGAGAGTGGATTGGAGATGCCTGAGGAGAGACTGGGGATGGAGGCTTTGGGGAAAGAACTGAGAGAGTGGCAGCTGGGATCCCGGTACTGAGTCATGACCCCTATGGCAGCGGCCATCATGCTCAGACAGACGACTCCCCTCTGAGCAGCAGCAGCCTGAGAGGAAACAATAGCCCCCAACCCAGGAGAGATTCTGCCCCACTCTTTGTGGTTTAAGCCTGATGGCTGAGTGCAGAGTGACTAGAATAACAACTGAAGGAAACAGCCATAGACAGTAGATCCCCAGCAGTCTTGGAGCAGACTGCCTAAGGTCAGATGAGGTCAACATTTAACATTGTCAGAGGTGGATCCAGAAAGAAAAAATAATGGTAAATACTAGAGGCTACCTAGATGAAATCCACTGTGCTCTTCTCCATGATTAGTAAAATTTTTTATCCTTCATAGATTTCTAACTTTCATTTCTTGTCCAGCAAGTTTGTGCATATTAACACACTAGAATTTATCCTATAGTGTATCTCTCTCCTTTCTTATAGTAGTCTTAAACTCTTTATACCCTTAGTAATATTTGTTCAGTTGCTGTCGATAGTGGGATTGTGGGGTGGGGGGATATTTTTGTGTATGCAAGTTTGTTCCCTTGGATTTGTGGTTTTGTTCTGGCAGCACCTACACAATAGCATACAAAACATGGTGGGTGGAGTGACCCTCAGTTAACCAGTTGGAAGGAAGGACCCACCAAAGAACGACCCAACAAAAACCAAAACCCAAATACATCCACACAGCCAACATAAACAGCATAAAGAGCATCCCAAGAGCAACAAGTTCAGGAGGAGAGGAGACTTAATTACTGAATCTCACAGGTCTCCTACCACAGAAGTTCACAACACACACTTAGTAAGTCAAAACAGATCAAGTTAAGAAGCAAAGGCAAACAAGAAGAGTCTCAAAACAATGCACAGACAAAAAAACAACCCCCCCCCCAAAAAAAAGGAAAAGAGGAATCCTCAGAAAGAATGCTATATGAAATACAGGCAAGTCAACTGTCAGATACTGAGTTCAAAACAATAGTTATAAGGAAGATCAACAAGCTCAGTGAGAATTACCAAAACTACAGGGAAATTATGAGGAACTTATTGCAAATTATATATCAACATGAAAAGGAACTTAGAAACTATAAACAAGAACCAAGAGGAAATGCAGAACACAATTTCTGAGTTGAAGAACAAAGTAGAAGGAATCACATGCAGGCTAGATGAAGCAGAGAATCAAATCAGTGAACTGGAGGACAAGGCAGAAAAGAATTCCCAGAAAGAACAAGAAAAGGAAAAAAGACTCAGAAAGAGTGAAGTGGTGTTAAGGGAACTGCAGAACAACACGAAATGCATAATATCTGTATATTAGGGATACTGGAAGGAGAAGAGGAAGGGATAGAAAACCTGTGTGAAAAAGTAGTGATGGAAAACTTCCCTAATGTAATGAGAGAAAAAGTCACACAAACCCAGAAAGCACAGAGGGTCCCAATCAAGAGGAGCCCAAAGATGCCCATTCCAAGACACATCATAATTAAAATGGAAAAATTGCAAGAAAAAGAGAGAATCTGAAAGGCAGCAAGGGAGAAACAGGAAGTAACATACAAGGGAGACCTATAAGGCTAACCCCTGACATCTCAATGGAAACACTGTAAGCCAGAAGGAAATGGCAGGAAATATTTCTAGTAATGAAAAGTGAAGGCCTGCGGCCAAGACTTCTCTAGCCAGCAAGGCTCTCAATTAAAATGGAAGGTGGAATAAGGTATTTCCCAGACAAAAGAGGCTGAAAGAATATACCTCCACCAGACCAACACTGCAAGATATTCTAAAGGGGGCACTTATAAAAAGGAGTGAGAGAAAGAGAGGAACACAGGTACATAGGGATTAAATGGCAATGAATAAATATCTATCAATAATAACCTTAAATATAAATGGATTAAATGCTTCAGTCAAATTCATTGAGTAGCTGAATGGATAAGAAAACATGACCTACACTTATGCTGTCTACTAGTGGCCCACCTCAGATCAAAAGACCTACACAAATAGAAAGTGAAGGGCTGGAAAAAATATTCCAAGAAAATGGACAGAAAAAAAAAAAGCCAGGGTAGCAATACTTATATCAGACAAATTACACTTTAAACCAAGGGCCATAAAAAGAGACAAGAAGGACATTTCATAATACTCCAGGGAACAATACATCAAGAAGACATAAACATTATAAACACTAATGCACCCAACATAGGATCACCCAAATATATAAGGAAAACCTTGGCAGACTTCAAGAAAGATATTGACAGCAACACATTTGTACTGGGGGATTTAACACCCCACTGTCAAAAATGGCTATATCTTCTGAATAAAACATCAACAAGGATCTTTCAGCCTTGAACAATGCCCTACATCAAATGGACTTAACTGATATATATATATATATATATATATATATATATATATATATATATATATAAGCTTTCTTCCCAAAGAAGCAAAATACACATTCTTTTCAACTGCAAATGGAATGTTTTTGAAGGTAAACTGTTGGCAACCATCCTCACTGGTTTCAGAGGTGGTAAACCCACCTACAGGTGAAAAGGCTCCATGGCTAGGGGATCTTGGGACCATAAGCCACTAAGGAGACAAAACTTATCCTCCCCCCTTTACTTCACCCTGCTTGGCCTCTGGAGGATGGCTGGATAGTAAATGATGGGTATGATTCCTCAAGAAAGGAACAACTTAAGACTGGCACAGTCATGAAGGGGCCATAAGGGAAGGACCTATGGAATTTTGGAGAAGGGACAAAAACCCTCACTCCTTGGCTTTATCATAGCCTGAGTCCTCATTCTAACTGTAAAAAGTCTCCTAATATCTTGGCTGCCTTGCATCCCCAACCTGATTCAGGCCTGCATCAATGCTGAAGTGGGGCGCATCCCTGTGTTGGAACTGGCGGTTCCCAGTGGGGGGTGATCAGGCTTAAGAAAGAATGCATAAAGTCGTGTTAAGCATGCTTTGCTAAGAATGTCCTCAATTTAAATGTTAAGGGTCCAAGCACAAAATAAGTTTGTTTACAGCCAACTGACATCACCTTGTCTACCAGACCCTGACTCAAAAGGACTCCCATGATCCCAGAAATGTTATCTGTAAACCATACCTCCTTTCTTTGATATGCATCCCTATGCAAGATAAACTCAATAAAATCCCATTGAGTGACAGGCAAAACACCTTTCTCCTCTAAGAGACTGGTCAGCCTTCTCCCCCAAGCAGATCCTATCTTAGTAGAATTATTCTCATCCACGGTGGCCAGGGGAGTTCTGCTGGACAAAGCTCCCCAAAATAGACAATATGACAGGACACCAAAAAAGCCTCAACAAATTCAATAAAATTGAAATCATATCAAGCACCTTCTCAGACCACAAGGGCCTGAAACTAAAAAGCAGCATCAAGGAAAAAACTCAAAAACACCCAAATTGATGGAGATTGAATAGCATGCTATTAAACAATGCATTCATTGTTTAATAGGTTAAGAAAGAGATGAAAAAAGAAATCAAAAAGCTTCTGTAAACAAATAAAAATGAACTCACAACAGTGTAAAACTTATGGGACACAGCTAAGGCAGTCCTGAGAGGGAAGTTCATAGCAATACAGGCCTACCTCAAAAAGATAGAAACATTTCAAATAAACAACCTAACCCTATGCCTCCAAGAACTGTAGGAACATCAACAAAGCCCAGAGAAAGCAGAAGGAAGGAAATAACCCAGAACAGAGAAGAATTAAACAACATAGAGATTAAAACAACAATTCTGAGGGTCAATAAATCCAGTAGCTGGTTCTTTGAAAGGAAAAACAAAATTGACAAACTTTTAATCAGACTCATCAAGAAAAAAAGAGAGAGGACCCAAATAAACATAATCAGAAATGAAAGGGAGAGACTACAACAAATACCACAGAAATACAAAGGATTGTAAGAACTTACTATGAGCAACTACATGCCAAGAAAGTTGAAAACCTGGGTAAAATGGATAAATTTCTAAGGAAGTATAATCTTCCAAAACTGAATGAAGAAGCACAAAGCCTGAACAGACCAATAACAGGACAAAACTGAAGCAATAATCAAAAAACTCCCAGCACACAAATACCCTGGACCAGATGGTTGCACAGGAGAATTTCACAAAACATTTAAAGAAAAGCTAGGAGCTCCAGTGGTGCAATCTTAGCGCGTGGTACTTGTAAAAAAAGCTAACCTCTATCGTCCACAGACTATTCCAAAAAATCCATATACAAGGAGGACTCCCAAACTCTTTTTATGTAGGTAGCATCATCCTAATCCCAAAACCAGATAAAGGCACAACAAACAAAGAAAACTTCAGGCCAATATCACTGATGAATGTAGACACTAAAATCAGCAACAAACTATTGGCATACCATATCCAGCAACATATTAAAAAGATCATACACCATGATCAAGTGGGATTCATCCCAGGGATGCAAGGATGGTACAATATTTGCAAATCAATAAGTGTAATATATCACATAAACAAAATGAAAGACAAAAATCACATGATCATATCAATAGAAGTGGAAAAAGCATTTGATGAGATGTGGCACCCATTTATGATAAAAACACTCAGCAAAGTAAGAGTAGAGGGAGCATACCTCAACATAATAAAGACCACATGTGAGAAACCTATAGCCAACCTCATACTGAATGGGCAAAAAGTTAAAGCTTTCCCCCTAAGATCAGAAACAAGACAAGGATGTCTACTTTCACCACTTGTAGACAACATAGTATTGGAAGTCATGCCACAGCAACCAGACAAGAAAAAGAAGTAAGAAAAGGCATCCAAATTGGAAAGGAGGAAGCAAAACTGTCATTGTTTGTAGATGACATGATAGTGTGCATAGAAAATCCTATAGACTCCACCAAAAAACTACTCGACCTAATAAGTGAATTTGGCAAAACAGTGGGATACAAAGTCAATATTCAGAAATCAAAGGCATTTTTGTACACCAACAATGAAATACCAGAAACAGAAATCAGGAAAAAAATCCCATTTGATATAGCAACAAGAAAAATACAGTACCTAGGAATCAACCTAACCAAGGAGGTAAAAGACCTGTACTCGGAAAACTGCGCAACACTGAAGAAAGAAATTAAGGAAGACACAAACAAATGGAAGCATGTACCATGATCATGGATTGGAAGAATTAACATCATCAAAATGTCCATACTACCCAAAGCAATTTATAGATTTAACACAATCCTTATTAAAATACCAATGACACATTTCACAGATATAGAACAAACAATTCAAAAATTTATATGGAACGATAAATGACCCCAAATAACCCCAGTAATTTTGAGAAAGAAGAACAAAGTAGAAGAGATCACAATACCTGACATCAAACTATATTATAAGGCCACAGCAATCAAAACAGTCTATTACTGATGTAAGAACTGATACATAGGTCAGTGGAACAGAATAGAGAGCCCAGAAATAAACACAAATCTCTGTGGTCAATTAATATTTGACAAAAGGGGCAGAAGCATAAGTGGGGTAAAAATAACCTCTTCAACAAATGGTGTTGGGAGATCTGGACAGTTACATGCAAAAAAATGAAATTCGACTACCAACTAATGCTACATAAAAAAACAAACTCAAGCTGAGTAAAAGACTTATATATAAGTCACAACACCATAAAAGTCTTAGAGGAAAACATAGGCAGTAAAATCTGTGATATTCCACGCAGCAATATCTTCACTGATATGTCCCCTAGAGCAACGGACATAAAGGAAAGAATAAACAAATGGGATCTCATCAAAATAAAAAGCTTCTGCATGGCTAAAGAAAACATCAGTAAAATGTAAAGGGAACCAACCATTTGAAAAAATATAACTGCAAATGATTTGTCAGACAAGGGTTTGATCTCCAAAATATACAAAGAGCTCACACAACTCCACTCCAGGAAGACAAATAATCCAATTAAAAAAATGGGCATAGGACCTAAACACTTTTTCAACAAGGCCCAGAGACATATAAAATGATGTTCAGCATCCCTAGCCATCAGAGAGATGCAAATTAAAAACACAATGGGATACCACTTCACACCAGTCAGAATGGGCATCATAAACAAATCAACAAACAAGTGCTGATGAAGTTGTTGAGAAAAAGAAACCCTACTGCACTGTTGGTGGGAATGCAGACTGGTGCAGCCACTATGGAAAACAGTATGGAATTGCCTCAGAAAACTAAAAATGGAACTGCCTTTTGACCCAGCAATTCTATTGCTGGGACCATACCGTAAGATTCCTGAAACACCAATTCAAAAGAACCTATGCACCCCAATGTTCATAGCAGAACAATTTACAAAAGTCAAGTGCTAGAAGCAACCTAAGTGTCCATCAGTAAATGAGTGAATAAAAAATTATGGTAAGTTTACATGATGGAATACTATGTAGCAGAAAGAAAGAAGGAGCTCCTGCCCTTTGGGACAGCATGGATGGAATTCAAGAGCATTATGGTAATTGAAATAAGCTAGACAGTGAAAGACAGATACCATATGATCTCATCTATAAGTGGAACCTAGTCAACAGAACAAACAAGCAAACAAAGCAAACCAGAGACATTGAAATAAAGAACAAGCTGACTGAATCCAGTGGGAAAGTGGGAGGTGATAATGGTGGGAAAAGGTTGTCAAGGAGAATGTGTAAATGACACATGGACGAAACCAAAGAGGGTAGGATCGAGGGTGGGAAGTGAGAATGTCTTGGGTGGGGGTGAGTGGTGGGGTCCTATGGTGACAACTGTACTTGAGCAACAATAAAAAAAAGAAAGAAAAAGGTATTAGAAATTGAGTGGTTACTATAGTTACCTGTGACTACCCCTCATTCTTATTTTAAAAAATGAGCATTATTAAACTGTGATTGTTACTAATGAAATTTCTAATTCCTTCAGAATTCACATCACCTAATTTTCGTGTCTTGACCTTCATTCTGAGACTATGTGCATGAAAATAGCGCAAGTTTCTTTATTTTCTGTTGATATTTTTTTTTCTTATCATAGATTTCCAGAAATGAAGCGCTGTAAATCACATAAACATCTGTGGTAGAACAGAAAACCAAATGTTCTTAGAGTTAGAAGATCTGTTTTTGAACTATTTGATGGTAAGCAGGGAATCTGAATTTCCCCTTTTTAATGTAAATGTGTGATACAGTCCTTACAGGTTGTATAAAAAACAAATATTATAGTGGGAATGCAGATTGGTACAGCCACTAAGGAAAACAGTTTGGAGGGTCCTCAAAAAATTGAAATGGAACTGCCTTATGACCCAGCAATTTGTCTTATGGGTATATATCTGAAGAAACCCAAAACACTAATACAAAATAATATATGTGCCCTTATGTTTATTGCAGCATTATTTATAATATCCCAGATATGTAAGCAACCCAAGTGCTAATCAATACATGAGTCGATAAATAAGTTATGGTTAATTACACAATGGAATATTGGCCATAAAAAGAGTGAAATCTTACTGTTTGTGACTGTATAGATGGACCTAGATTGTATGGTGCTAGGTGAATAAGTCAGACAGAGAAAGACAAATACCACATGATTTCTCTTATATATACAATCTATAGAGCAAAATAAGCAAACAAACAAAATAGAAGCAGTCACATAGATATAGAGATCAGTCTGATGTATGCCAGAGAGGAGAATTGGGGCTGGGTGAAAAAAGGTGAAGGGATTTAGATGTAAAAATTGGTAGTTAGAGTCACAAGGATGTAAAATACAGCATAAGGAATATAGTAAATAATATTGTAATAACTATGTATGGTGCCAGGTAGGTACTGGAAATATCAGGGACCACTTTGTAAGGTATATGATTGTTTAACCACTATGCTGTACATGTGAAACTAATGCAAAATAATATTGAGGTCCTGGCTTGGTCGCCCAGTTGGTTAGTGCATTGTCCTGATATGCCAAGGTTGCATGTTTGATCTCCATTCAGGGTATATACAAGAAGCAGCTAGTAAATGCATAAATGAGTTCAACAACAAACCAAAGTTTCTCTTTCTCTCCCTTCTTCTCTCTTTCTCTAAAAAAAAGTCAATAAATTAAAAAAATAATACTAAAAGTACTATTTGAAAAGTAAAATAAAATAAATAAAATACAAATGTGAATGGGTAGTGTGTCATAGTCATCAGCAAATACTGCTTTTCTGTGATAGCAACCACTAGTTATTTAACTTTTCTAAGCCTCAGTTTCTACATGTGTACATTGGGGCTAATGATACATACTTACAGGGGTATTTTAACTATTAAATGAGGTTATGTGTGCAAAAGATCTACCTAGGACCTGACATACAGTGAATATTCAATTAATGTTGGGTGTTAACATTTTGATGATGCTGATATAAGTAAAAGCACGGGATGTAATACGTAAAACTTAAAAGTATGCTCAATATGGAGAGGATGGCATGAGTATTCCCATGTTAAGAACAGCTGGGTCAAGATGTATTTAAAAGCATTGGGAACCTTCAAAGACTGCCACTTATACTATGCAGCAAGGAGCTTAAAATATTTCCAAAAATCTTTAAAATAAATAGATATTTTGAGGAACAAAATTGTTATGAGTTTTTAGACACAACAAGAGATTGTGCTTTTGGGATAGTGCATATAAGCTGTATGCCAAGGCCTTGGGTGTCTATTTTCATCTGTGACTGGGTTGGAAAATTTGAAGTTCATGGCTTTCCAGGCTCTTGTTTTTCAGATGTGGGGTCCCAGTAGGAAATAATCTAACAATTGTTCTCTTCAGTTGAATTGCTGGGCAGTAGAGACTCTTTCTGATGTAGGTTCTTGGTAGCCTTCAGCACATTATCAGTATTTAAATAGTATTTTTGTGTCAATTCAGGGGAAAAACAGTAGGGAAAAAAATCCACATTGAAAAAGGAAATCGAAACATGTCTACACAGAGAGTAACTCAAGTACTTTTTAAAGTGTGTTATTGGGTATGGAATCTTAGTCAGAGAGACATTCTTGACAGAATCAAGGGTAATGTAACTTTAGTGAATGAAAAAGACAAGGTGAAATTATGAAAAGGTAGTCTTTCCCTTGACTAATTCACTTTGCTTTCCATAGTTAAAGAAAAAAGTAGTTAATTTTACACTTTGTTAAAAGCAAAAGGGACATAAAACGGCAACTATTTTTCACCATTAGCCTGCTTGCCTTTGTTTGTGGATGCACTGTGGCAGAATTATCTGTGCTCAGAAATGATGAGCAGGGAGAAGCTGTAGGTATACTGTATACATCAGCATTTTGCTAGTGAGTACACAGAAAAATTTCATAAGGGAATTGACTATTTGAGGGCTGGGGAGCCCTCCCCATGCAAGTGCAAAGGCCCTGGAGCAGGACTGCTACCTCCCATTTCAGTGTTGAGTGGCATATCGAGATCCTTCCAGCATTTTCCTTCCTGTAGATCCGTCTTAACTACAGTGTATTGTGCAGCTGACTCCCATGTGGGGAGAGCACAACTTCCTTATGCTTGAGGCTTTTTTAGCAAATTGGACCCCATTTCAATCTTCATGCAACTTGCTGACATTTCCAACTTGCAAGTGCACAAAATGAAAAAGCAAATTTCTAGCTATCTATGTGTCAGAACATCAAAAGCTCAAAAGCCATAACTAAGGGTGTCAGCATGGCAGGGAGACCCTATTTCTTACTCATTTCAGGGATCTTCTGGGTCTCTCCTAAGAGGTTAGACAGAAGTGCCTCTTCCCCTGAAGACTTGAAACAAACAATTTTGATTTCATGAACCCTACTTGGGAAACCACCTCTTATCCTCCAACCATGTTATGTTGATAGTGTTTTTCACTCCTCTCTTGAGAAGAGAAATGCCTGTATAGTTGATGCTCCACACTTCTTAACCTTTTCCCTCTGCTGTGTTTTGGAAGACTGCAGGCAAAAGAGAAGAAGCAGTGATCTGATATGGTAATTTAATTTCTTTTTATTTTATCTTTATACTATATGCAATTAACTTCCTGACTTTAACTTTTACTAAATATACTGATGAAGTTTTTATGATATGCCTGTATGTTCAAATAAATGGAAATAAATGGACAGTAAAAATTTAATAAATGTCCAATTAAACAGTAAGCCAGTGCTTTTACACTTCTATTCTGTACATTTGTTAAAATGAAGATCTGACCCTTGATGAGTAGCTCAGTTTACAACATCGACCTGATATGCCAAGGTTGCAAGTTCAATTCCAGTTCAGGGCATATGTAAGAATCAACCAATGAATGCATAAATAAGTGGAACAACAAGTAGATCTCTCTCTTTCTTTCTCTCTCTCTCTTTTTGTCTCTCTCTCTTCCTCTCTCTCTCTAAAACTAATAAATAAAAGAATAATGAAGATACGATTCATAGGTCTGGAGGGCACTCTGAGATTCTGTATTTCTAACCAGATCCCAGGTTGAACCATGCAGATGATTTTTGGATTACACTGAAGAAAGCTTTACATATCTTTACAACTAAGGGAGGAGTCTTAAAATTCAGCTGTGGTCATTGTGACTATCAACAGGCGCACTTGTCTGGGATATACATATTTTGGTTGAGATACTCTTTGAATTTTATAACAGAAATATTAAAAGTAATCAGTAATACTGTTGCTGCCTGTTAACAACTCACAAAAATCCTTGACTAATAAGAGCTGTTTATGAAGGGCTCACACTGAATTGCAAATATTACTTCCAATTTCAGTGACATCCACAATTCACTTACATAACCTGAGCTGGTAATGGAGCAGGTTCTGCAAGTGTTGGTTGGCCACCTGTTATGTACAATTTGTTCTCTTGAGGGCTATGTGCAAGTATTATGTCCTGAATAAAGCACGTATCTGCCACTAAGAAATTTAAACACATTTGTAGGTGGGTTGGTTGGGGGAGACACACAGCATATGCACATGCAAAGTGGTATAAAATGGAAACTATTTAAAGTGATGTAAGAAAGACCTAACTTAAATGTTGATTGGATTCAAAGGAAAGAGAGAGAGTGAGCTCATCTTATCACAGAGCCCTGGAACATCTTAATGGAGAAGGTAGCAGCTAAATTATGCCTTGAACTATTAGTATTGGGTGTGTGGGGTGTGGACTGAGGTGAGTGTATTGGCAGCAAAACAGTGCCAGTTGTTAGACTGGTGGAGTCAGACTAGACCTCAGTTCAGCAGCATGGGTATTTGAGTTCCAGCTAAGATATAATTCAGAGCTGAGATTCAAACTATAAGAAAAAGTTTATTTAGGTCACAGAGGTAGAATAAGTGAGCTATAGAAGAAATGGGCTCAGGAAACAAGATACAGAGCCAAAAGAAAGGCCCTTGTGGCTTAGGGGAAAAAGAGAGAGAGGCAAGGAAAATGCTCCTGGGAGAAGGGCATGGGGAAAGGTTAGGCTGTGGTCTGTAGGGAGAGCAATCCTGGGTCCTCCTTTCTAAGAGTTTTTTTTCTAGAGATCTCAGGGGAGGATCTCTGTAAAATATTCATCAGCTTTCCAGGTGTATCTCCTCAGGGTTGTGGTCTCCTCTGATTGGTTGGCACCAAAGTAGAGGGTCATTAGTCAAGGTCTTGGCATCAGCCATAGTGTTGCTCTATCTGGTTTTGCCACTTTTCTCGGCCTGGAGCTGAAGCACAGCTGAAGCCTAGATAGCATCTCCAGGAGGTGATACTTAAGGGAGTGCTCATGAAAAGGGCTCACAGTTTTGTCCATTGCTAGACACCCAGGGCTGTTGCTCTGGTGACCTTCTGCACCTGGCGTATCATACCTACTCTGCTCATGCTTATCTAACTGAAGTTTGAAAATATATGTGGTAGGAAAAGTAGATTATGTATCACAAATTGGGAATAGTTTCAGTTTGGCTGAATTGCAGATTTCATGCAGGGCCATGGTTGACAATAACTCTGGAAAGGAATTGGGGTTGCAACTGGAATGACCTCCAGTGCCACTGGAAGATATTTGGGTTTAATCTATTTGTCAGTGGGCAGCTGTTCCTTACCCAACCCACTTGTTCTCAGTTCTACTTTCAGAAATACTTTAGTCTTTTTCACTTGAATTATTTTTGTGTGCAAATTATCATTTTCATTATTCTCCAATTTCTTTTGATATTCTATAAGAGATAATAAGGAGATAGATTTTTCCTAGGAATTGACAGGATATAGAGGATGGGGAGAAGGAGGAGTCTATGTACTGCTCTGTGAGAGATGACTGTGCTTCGTAAATTGCAATGAAGAAATAATTCAGAGATGTGGAGACCTGCAGCCAGAAAGTATTTTAATTTATACCTCTTAAACTGAACGCATTGTGCAGTGTGTTGGGTGAGATGGGAAGAATGAATCTGGTGCATCTTCCTGGATCTTCAGTTTCATTCTATCATACTTTACTCCACACTACATAATTTAAATCATTTAAAATATATTAGAAACAATTATATTTATCCTTACATTTAATTTACCCAGTAATTAACACTAGGTGAAAATCAGTCACAGGTACCATTTTAGATTTAAATGTGCGTCCTTATTTTTCTTTAAACTTTAATGCTTACCAACACTGGTTGTGTTAGACTGTTTTAACTAAGAGCATGTTCTCATTAAAAACAGTAAGTATAGATATGCATAAAGAATCTTTAGAAAGCATGCTAGTTCCTCATTCTGTTGATCAGAAAAATGGGATGCCTGTCTGCTTAAATTATGAGCTTTAATAACAACCAGGCACCCTGGTGGCAGCCTGCTGGAATTGCAGTCAAGGGAACAAGGGGGAAGGAACCTTCTAAGTGACTGAAGAACCAGTGCTCTTGTGTGTATTATACTGTCTCCAGAGAAGGCCTCCATGCCCTTCCTAAAGGGAAGTAATAACTCATTTCTTTCTCTGTCTTATTTCTGTAAGGTACCTACATTTATTTGTTCATGTAGTCATTCATTCAGCAAATATTTATTTATTTCCACTTACATTTACATTTTATCTTATATATTTTTTGGTACATATACTTCCTTTTTGTTTTTTAAATTATTGTTCAAATACAGTTATCTCCATTTTCATCCCACCATGACCCTCCATCCACTCATCCCCACCTCCCACCCTTGAACCTACCCACTTTGGTTTTGTCCACATGTCCTTTATACATGTTCCTTGATGGGCCTTCCCCTATTTCCCCCCATTAACTCTCTCCCCCCTCCCATCTGGTTACTGTCAGATTGTTCTTTATTTCAATGTTTCTGGTTATATTTTGCTTGCTTGTTTGTTTTGTTGATTAGGTTCCACTTAAAGGTGAGATCATATGCTATTTTCTTCTACTACCTGGCTTATTTCATTTAGCATAATGCTCTCTAGTTATATCCAAGCTGTCACAAAGAGTAGGAACTCTTTCTTTCTTTCTGCTGTGTAGTATTCCATCATGTAAATGAACCATAGTTTTTTGATCCATTCATTTACTGATGGGCACTTAGGTTGCTTCTAGCACTTGGATATTGTGAATTATGCTGCTATGAACATTGGGGTGCATAAATTCTTTGAATTGGTATTTCAGGGTTCTTAGGGTATAATCCCAGCAGTGGAATTGCCAGGTCAAAAGGCAGTTCCATTTTTAGTTTTCTGAGGAAATTCCATACTGTTTGCCACAGTGCCTACACCAGTCTGCATTCCCACCAACAGTGCACTAGGGTTCCCTTTTCTCCACAACCTCTCCAACACTTGTTTGTTGATTTCTTTATGATGGCTATTCCCACTGGTGTGAAGTGGTATCCCATTGTGGTTTTAATTTGCATCTCTCTGATGGCTAGTGATGCTGAGGCACCTTTCCATATGTCTCTGTGCCCTCTGTATGTCCTCCCTGGAGAAGTGTCTGTTCAACTCCTTTGCCCATTTTTTAATTGGATTGTTCGTCTTCCTGGAGTGGAGTCATGTGTTCTTTATATATTTTGGAGATCAGACTCTTGTCCAAGGTATCATTGGCAAATATGTTTTCCCATACAGTTAATTCTCTTTTCATTTTAATGCTATTTTTTTTAGCTGTGCAGAAGCTTTTTATTTTGATGAGATCCCATTTGTTTATTATTTCCTTTATGTCCCTTGCTAAGGGGACATATTGGTGAAAATATTCCTGCATGGAATATTACAGATTTTCCTGCCTATGTTCTCCTCTAGGGCTTTTATGGGGTCATGACTTATATTTACATCTTTATCCACCTTGAATTTATTTTTGTATATGGTGTAAGTTGGTGATCGAGTTTCGCTTTTTTGCATGTAGCTGTCCAGATCTCCCAACACCATTTGTTGAAGAGGCTATTTTTGCTCCATTTTATGCTCCTGCCTCCTTTGTCAAATATTGACCATACAGACTTGGGTTTATTTCTGGGCTTTCTAATCTGTTCCATTGGTCTATGTGTCTGTTCTTACACCAGTACCAGGTTCTTTTGATTACAGTGGTCTTGTAATATAGTTTGATGTCAGGTATTGTGATCCCTTCTACTTTGTTCCTCTTCCTCACAATTGCTGCAGCTATTTGGGGTCATTTATGGTTCCATATAAATTTCTGAAAAGATTGCTCTATATCTGTGAAATATGTCCTTGGTAATTTAATAGGGATTTTGTTGAATCTATAAATTGCTTTGGGTAGTATGGACATTTTGATGATTTTGATTCTTCCAATCCATAAGCATGGCACATGCTTCCATGTGTTTATGTCTTACTTAATTCCTTTCTTCAGTGTTCTGTAGTTTTCTGAGTACAGGTGTTTTACCTCCTTGGTTAGGTTTAATCCTAGGTACTGTATTTTTCTTGTTGCTATATCAAATGGGATTTTTTTCCTGATTTCTGTTCCTGATATTTCATTTGTTGGAGTACAAAAATGCCTTTGATTTCTGAATATTGACTTTGTATCCCACTGTTTTGCCAAATTCACTTATTAGGTTGAGTAGTTTTTTGGTGGAGTCTATAGGATTTTCTATGTACACTATCATGTCATCTACAAACAATGACAGTTTTGCTTCCTCCTTTCCAATTTGGATGACTTTTCTTATTTCTTTCTCTTGTCTGGTTGCTGTGGCATGACTTCCAATACTATTTTGAATAGAAATGGTGAAAGTGGACATCCTTGTGTTCTTCCTGATCTTCACTGGAAAACTTTTAGTTTTTGCCCATTGAGTATGATGTTGGCTGTAGGTCTTTCATATACAGCTTTTATTATGTTGAGGAGTTTTCCCTCTATTCCCACTTGGTGAGTGTCTTTATCACAAAGGGATGCTGCATCTTATCAAATGTGTTTTCCCTCTATTTATATGATCATGTGATTTTTGTCTTTCATTTTGTTTATGTGATGTATTAACTCTATTGATTTGCAAATATTGTACCATCCATGCATCCCTGGGATGAATCCCACTTATCATAGTGTATGATCTTTTTAATGTATTTCTGGATGCAGTGTGCCAATATTTTGTTGAGGATTTCAGTGCCTTTAAGCACCCTCATTGAGAAATTGAGATGAACCAAATAAATAAAATCAGAAATGTAAGAGGAGAGATTAGAACTGATACCACAGAAATTCAAAGGATTGTAAGAAATTACTATGAACAACTCTATGCTAAGTAATGTGAAAACCTGAGTGAAATGGACAAATTTCTAGAAAAATATAATCTCCCCAAACTGAATGAAGAAGAAGCAGAAAGCTTGACCAGACCTATAACAAGTAGTGAAATTGAAGCAGTAATCAAAAACTCCCAGCACACAATAGCCCTGGACCAGATGGTTTCACAGAATTTACAATACATTTAAGAAATAATTTACCCATATCCTCAGACTATTAAAAAAATATCCAAGAAGAGGGACGACTCCCAAACTCTTGTTACAAAGCCAGCATCATCCTAATTTTAAAACCAGATAAAGACACAAGAAAGAAAGAAAACTAGAGGCCAATATTGCTGATGAATATAGAAGCAAATATTTATTAAGAAACTGTTATCTGTTAGTAACTTTGCAAGTTGTTAAGAATATTATGATGAGACAAATAATTTATGCTTTGAAGGAGCTCACATTTTATGGAGATGCACCAGTGAGTAGATTACCATAACACTTTGTCTGATACAGGAGTGATGTTGATAGCCACAGGGTAACTTAGGAGAAGTGCCTTACCCAGTCTGGCTGGCAGTGTGGAAGTGGTCGAACACCTAGAACATTGTGAGGTGGATAATTGTCCTGCATTAACGTTATAGTTCATGTGTGTTTCTCTCTACTCATATACTTTATGAGATACTCAAGGACTGGAACTCTTTCTTCCACAATTGATTTTCAACACCAGCTACTCTTCAGCATATTGATGACACGTGATCTAGACTTTTCCAGTGCTGGGCAAATGTTCCCTGTCCTAGAACTTTGAATGTTTCCTCTGGTACCTGCCATAGACTCTAGCTGTGTCCCATGTCTAATGTCTTAGGATTCTTCTGGTCTCACGACACCGCAGTAAATTTAATGTAACAATTGATGAGGGTGTTTTTTTGTAAGGGAATATCATGAGAATTAGGTATAAAATGTAGCTGCTTCCCAGGGGAAAACTAGAATTCCAAACCATAAAAATATCAGAATTCTCTGTTTTTCATTCCCATTTCTCTCACAGAATTGCTATATCCTTATCTTTCTCTGTGGTATGAAGTATGACCACCTTACACCTCCCAGATTTAGGTACTGTAGATTCAGCCACATGAAAAGACTAACTCAGCTTTTCTCAGTCTCAGTTCTAAAGAGTACTTGATTGGCCCAGTTTGGGTCAGTAAATACACGATTGTTTAGGATCCAATCTTGTGGACTGGGAGAGTGATGAACAGCAATTCCCAGAGAGAGGGAGAATTACTGTGAACTGGTCAGGCACCAGAAGAGATGTCATCTATTTGGACAATCAAGAGGAAAACCTCTCATAGAACATAAGGAATTAGTAACCAGGAAGAAACCTTTCTCTGATCAAACTTAAGGCCTTTCTGAAATCATTTGTTCACAATGTCTCTGGCTTTCCTTGGAGCCAGGGTTGGGATGTGTGTGTGTGTGTGTGTGTGTGTGTGTGTGTGTGTGAGAGAGAGAGAGAGAGAAAGAGAGAGAGAGAGAGAGAGAGAGAGAGAGAGAGAGAGAGAGAGAATATCACTATTATCCTGAAGGATAAAGAATTGAAAAATAAGGAAGAGATATTAAAAGACATGGGAGATAATATGAGAAGTTCCCAAAAACTTATTAGATTTTTTAAAAGGAAAGAATATAGTAAGTGTGAGAAAACTATATTATGATTGAAAATTTTAAAAATTAGTTAAATCATGAATATTTAGATTGAAAAGTTACACTGAATTCTAAACAAGGTAAATAAAAATAAATTGACACCTAAAAACAGCATAAATAAAGTGGATAACACCAATGATAATGTGAAAACCTTAAAAATAAGTAGAGAGAAAAGGTAGATTACTTTCAAAGAAGCAGTAGTTCCACTAGGAGTAGTACCAGATGTCAGAAGGCAAGTGTATGCAAAGAACCAAGGGAAATAACTATACAGTGACAATTATGTACCTAGCTAACCTACTTTTCAGGAGTAAAGGTGAAGACATAGAACATTTTCCTCATAGAAGTTTGCTAAAATAATCAGCAAAGTATAGGCTTTAGGAGAAGGGAAGTTGAAACCAAGGAAGGAAAGAACGAGAGAGAAGAAGCAATGGTATGCCCAGATGTTAGAAATTTATGAGAGTGAATGTGAAAGGATATTGATATGAGGGAAAAGACCAATAAAATAGTAGGAGGGTAGAAAATAGAGTGAGGCTGCAATACTCTACCACAGTAGCATGAATGAGCTGAGTTCAAGTGCTCTTGGGTATATCTAAAATTGTTCTATACTTTATTAAGAAAATATGGTAAAAGTTTAGGTTTTAAATATTTTTTTTATGGAGGGGACATGGGAAAGGGAAAGGAATTAGTTTTCAGTCTAGATAGTAATATGGTACAAACGCTGTATTTTGTTGTATATGATGCACACTTTTTTTCCCAAATTTTTGAGGGAAAAATAAGGATGCGCATTTTACATGGGTAGGACTAATTTCATATCTCTCTAAATATTTTTAATTCTTTTATTAATGCTTTTGTGTTAAAAGTGTAAATCTAGAAAGCAATAACAATATCTGCATGCAAAATAATACCCTGGAATTTGGTAATTGGTATTGTTTATCAATATAAATAAATTAAAATTGAATTAAAAAATTAAAATCAAAGATTTTTTCCTGAAAGTTTGGGCTAAAAACGTGGGTGTGCTTTATACACAGGATCACATTAGAATATTTTATTAACCACAATTAATAAAAATGAATACTTTGCCAGCTGACAATCTGATGTTTATATTGGTTAAATGATTATAGTTATGTACCCTTTCAAAAGGCAGACCTTAAATATAAAGCTTCCTACCCATATAGTGGACTTGGTTTCTTTTTCATCTTTTCATAGTCCTAATGAAGTCATTAAAACTTTGTTCTCATGATAAAAAAAATGACATGCACATATTCTGGAGAATCAAGTGCCTTCTATGAACAACAAATAATAACAATTAAACATGGCTTGATGTAGGTTTCCAAGTATTTTAATATGTTATAAGATCAGCTTCAATAATTGTTGATCCACAGGACTGGTTTTCACAGATGGTTGAGAATGAAGCTTATGAAAGAACATATATAACTCTTTTTAGAACAAAATGAACACATGCAACAGATTATGTTATAGTTATTTTAATTATGTTGCTTTACCACACTCATAATTAATAATAAAATCAAAATTTAAAAGGCATGAAAGCCTTAATTAGCTGTGGTAATGATTTGACATAAATCCTTTTTCTTGCTTTTATTCCCTAAATCAATTTTTTCATGTTATTAAGCTATTGATATTTTGACTATGCACATAATTCTTAAAAGCCAAATCAAATAATAGGCCAGGTTATATTCATGTATCTGCACACAAACCAAATTTACAATTATATAAAATCAATACATTTACAGAGGCAAAATTAGATGGCTTTGAAAAATGTAGACAATCAAATCTTACTACATATTTATCTGAAGAAATAATGATTTATATTTTACTCCACCACTGAACAAATGATGAAGAGAGTTGGTCTTGTGCGATTAGATCTAGTACACTCATATCTGCAAATTTATCTCCTGCTGTGAGTTTTGGAAGTCAGATTTGGTTCACTGACACCTTGAAACAGGTGTTACAGACTGAACATTTGTGTCCTCCGAAATCTGTATGTTTAAGCCCTTACCACCCTAACCCCTACCCCATAAACACAATGAGATGGGATTGGAGATAGAGTCTTTGGGAGATAATTGTGTTTAGACGAGGTCGTAAAGTCAGGGTCCCCATGATGGGATTAGAGTCCTTAGAAGCTTTCTCTCTCTTTGCCTTATGAGCACTTGGTAAGAAGCCAGCCATCTGCAAGTCAGAAAGAGGATCCTCACCAGGAACTGAATTTGCCAGTGTGTGAGAAATAAGTCTGTTTAAAACCATTCAGTTTGAGGTATTTTGTTATAGCAGCCAGAACTGACAAAGACAACAGAACTAAGATGACAGAACTTCCTAATGAGGTTGGAATTGACAAGTGGATAAAAGTGAAGGTGCCAATTCATTTATCTCAATTTTATGCCCACCAGAAGAGCTTGTGGGAAGGGGAAGTGAACCTTGAGTAGCCTGTGAACCACCTGAGCCTAAGTCTGTTTTGTGTGCGGGTCTGTTTGTATCTATTCATAATGAGAATGTTTGAAACTGAATCTTACTTTACATCTTGTGGAGTATTACAATGAATATGTTACCCTGTGTTTCTTGCCTTAATATCTCTTGATAAATTGACAGGACATTAAGAGCCTGTATTCATAGCTGGATGTTCCTTTTGGCTTCAGGTAGAAAATATTGGGCAGTATTCTTTCTCCAACTAAGCCTCTATAAATAGAGTAAAATATAAATAAAAATTGAAACGGAAGTAGTCAAATATATAATTGTTAAGCAAATAGGAATCAAAACACATGAATTAAAAGCATTTTTAGTAACTTTTCTATTTACTCATTTGTCAAGAGACTCATTTAAACTAAAGTGGTTAGAGATCATCTCACATATAATGCTTATATTTTAGTGCTCCTTGGTGCCTCTGTTTACTAGTCCATTCTGATTCATATCTCTGAACCAAAAAGTGAAGTCAGGAAAAGGTAGACTTTTTGAGAAATCAAAATATTTTAAAAGATTTTAAAGAAAAGGTCTTCTACAAAGACCAAGTACAGCTGCTAAGTGATGAATCTTTGTGATAAAAAACTATTCACAGTGATTCAAGCACAATATGGGGTTCAAAGTATCATTATTTATCACAAAGTTAGTTATTCCAGTGGAGGTTTTAAATACCTATTCAAGTTCTGTTTATGATATAGCTTCCTTGAATATCTTTTAGCATTTTCAGGTAGTGCTGCATTTTTATGTTTTTGCTGAGCATTTTTATAGTCACTAACAATAATCTTGTCATATCAAAAATAATTGTGTCAATATTTCCCTATAGACAATGAGAGAGCAATAAAGAACAAGACCATGAAAATTACATACAAAAAGTGTGGAATCAAATATACCATGCTGAATTTGAAGGAGATTAAATTTTACATTAGACCATAATTTCTGTTGACCTGGGTAAACTTTGACAAAATTACAAAAGATGTCTTATTAATTCTGATTATTCATTGTAATAATTCATCATTCATTAGCTCAAACTCATTCATGCTTAGTGTATGCCAGCTCCTGATCTGAGGCTGTTAGCTGTGTTTGTCTCATTTAATCATCTCAATAATCCCAGAGGTAGCTACTATTATTATCTCTATTTCCATAAAAGGAAGCAGAAGTCTAGAGATGAAAAGATAAAGCTTCCTGGAAATTGGTTGAGTTATAATTTGAACCCATGTCTCTTCGCCCCTTAGGATCCCATATGTAATCTCATGTTAGTGTACCTTAATTTCCTCAGTAAAGAGCTTTTCAAATAGAGTTCTAAAATAAAAGCATTGCAAAGATTCATCATGAATAATTTCATAAAAATAATTTATCTAATATTCATGTATTAATACATATTTAAACATATTTTAAGTATGTAAATTAAATTAAGATAGTGGAATATAAGTATCTATATCTTATCTAGAGAGGTAGTGCTGAGAGATGCAGATTAAGGTAAAAATACAAATTCTGTTTCTTTTGCTTTTCCATTAAAACATTTGCTATTGCAATGAACCCAAAGCACTTTATAAAATAGAATAAGGGCCAGAACATTAAACTGGAAAACCTGGCATTTCTGCTGCCAATCAACACCAGACTCAATAAGCAGAGACTGGGATTGAATCTTTGTGGGAATTTTATTCATATGCCCAGTGATCTGAGAAAATGGCAGTCTTCCTGATGCACAAAGGTGGAACTGCTTATGGTCTTCTGGAGTTAAGAGTAGGTGGGAGCTCTGAACACCAGTATACCTGCTGGAAGAGGAAACCCACCAACAAAGGAACCACCTACAGATACTGACAGAAGAAGTTGAAGGAGGGAGTGGAAACCACACTAATCTCAACCTAGGTCCGATCTAAGAATACAACTAAATGGTAGAGAAATTACCCACAACAAAAAATTGAGTAAGAGCGAGACAGAAGACTCAAAACCTTGTACACAAAAAAGAATTAGATTCAACACAACCTGTCCAAACCTACACAACAGAATATAAGACGTGGATGGACTGGCCCTCAGTTAACCAGCTGGAGGTAAGGACCCACCAAAGAAAGACAAAACAACAATCAAAACCAAAAGACATACAGAGAGCCAACATAAATGACAGCCCAAGACCAGCAAGCTCAAGAGATCAAGGAGACTGCACCACTGAATCTCACAGGTCTCCTACCATAGAAGTTCACAAGATAAACCCAGGGAGTCAGAACAGATGAATTTAAGAAGCAGAGGCTAACAAGAAGAGTCTCACAAACAATGGGAAGACACAGAAACAATCCCCAAATGAAAGGAAAGGAGGAAGCCTCAGAAAGAATGCTAACTGAAAAAGAGGCAAGTCAACTAATCAGATATTGAGTTCAAAGCAATGGTTATCAGGAAGCTCAATGAGCTCACAGAGAACTATGAAAAACTACAGAAAAACTATGTTGAACTCACTGCAAACTATGTCAACATGAAAAAGGAAATAGAAACTATCAACAAGGGCCAAGAGGAAATGAAGAATACAGTTTCTGTGTTGAAGAACACAGTAGAAGGAATCAAAAACAGGCTAGATGAAGCAGAAGATAGCATCAGCGGGCTAGAGGACAAGGTAGAAAAAAAAACCCCAAAAAGAACAAGAAAAGGAAATGAGACTCAGGAAGGATGAAGAGGTGTTAAGGGAAATGCAGGACAACATGAAACAGAATAATATCCTTATAATAGGGATACCAAAAGAAGAGCAAGGGATAGAAAACCTGTTTGAAAAAGTAATGGGGGAAGACTTCCCTAATTTGTTGAGAGAAAAAGTCACACAAATCCAGGAAACACAGAGTCCCAATCAAGAGGAACCCAAAGAGGCCCACTTCAAGACACATCGTAATTAAAATGGCAAAATTCCAAGACAAAGAAAGAATCTTAAAGTCAGCAAGGGAGAAACAGGAAGTAACATACAAGGGGGCCCCAATAACACTAGCAGCTGAGTTCTCAATGGAAATGCTCCAAGCCAGAATGGAATGGCAAGAAATATTCCAAGTATCGAAAACCAGAGGCCTGCAACCAAGACTACATTATCCAGCAAGGCTCTCAATTAAAATGAAAGGCCAAATAAGGAGCTTCCTGGACAAAAGGATCATCAAAGAATATACCTCCTCCAAACCAGTTCTATGAGAGAGGCTAAAGGGTCTACTTTAAGAACAGGAAGAAAAAGAGTGTGAGAGAGGAACACAGGTATGAAAAAAATGGCAATGAATAAGAACTGGTCAATAATAACCTTAACCGTAAGTGGATTAAATGCCCCAATCAAAAGATATAGAATAGCTGAATGGACAAGAAATCATGACCCACATATATGCTGCCTACAAGAGACCAACCTCAGAACAAAAGACCTACACAGACTGAGAGTGAAGGGTTGGAAACATATATTGCAAGCAAATGGAAAGGATAAAAAAGCTGGGGTAGCAATACTCATGTCAGAGAAAATAGACTTCAAAACAAGGGCCATAAAGAGAGACCCAGAAGGTCACTTCATAATACTCAAGGGAAGAATCCATCAAGAAGACATAAACATTGTGAATATATATGCACCCAACATAGCAGCACCCAAATACATAAGGAAAATCTGGGGGACTTCGAGAAAGATATTGACAGCACCACAATTATAGTAGGGGATTTTAATACCTCACTGTCAAAAATGGACAGATATTCCAAACAAAATATCAACAAAGATATTGTGGCATTGAACAATGCCCTAGATGAAATGAACTTAACTGACATATACAGAGCTTTTCATCCCAAAGGAGCAAAATACCTATTCTTTTCAAATGCACATGGAACATTTTCAAAGATAGACCACATGATAGGACACAAAACAAGCCTCAAACACTTCAAGAAAACTGAAATCAAATCAAGCATTTTCTCCTACCACAAGGGACTGAAACTAGAAACAAACCTCAAGGAAAAATCCCCAAAACACTCAAACTCATGGAGATTGAATAGCATGCTATTAAACAATGAATGGGTCAAGAGTGAGATTAGGGAAGAAATCAAAAAGTTTCTGGAAACAAATGACAATGAACTCACAACAATCCAAAACCTATGGGACAGAGCAAAGGCAGTCCTGAGAGGGAAGTTCATAGCAATACAAGCCTACCTAAAAAGAATAGAAAGATTTCAAATAAACAACTTAACCAACACCTGCAAGAACTCAAGTAATAACAAAAAAGACAGCCTAGAGCAAGTAGAGGGAAGGAAATAACCAAGATCAGAGCAGAATTAAATGACATACAGTAAAAGAACAGTACAAGTTCTAAGGATCAATGAATCCAGGAGCTGGTTCATTGAAAAGATACACAAATATGACAAGAATTTAAGCAGACTCCTCATGAAAAAAGAGAGAGGATCCAAATGAATGCAATCAGCAATAAAAGAGGGGAGATTACAACTGATAACACAGAAATACAAAGGATTGTAAGAAATTACTACAAAGAACTATATGGCAAGAAATTTGAAAACCTAGGTGAAATGGACAAATTTCTACAAAAATATAATCTTCCAAAACTGAATGAAGGAGAAGCAGAAAGCTTGAACAGACCAATAACAGCTGATGAAATTGCAGCAGTAATCAAAAACCTTCTGAAACACAAAAGCCCTGGACCAGATGGGTCACAGGGAAATTTTACAAAGCGTTTAAGGAACAGCTAACCCCCATCCTTCACAGATTATTCCAAAAAATTCAAGAAGATGGAAGACTTCCACACTATTTTTATGAAGCCAGCAACATGCTAATAGCAAAACCAGATAAAGACATAACAAAGAAAGAAAACTTCAAGCCAATATCACTGATGAACATAGACTATAAAATCCTCCACAAAATATTGCCAAACCACATCCAGAAATACATAAATTTAATACATCACATAAACAAAATGAGACAAAAATAACATGACCATATCAATAGAGGGAAAAAAGCATTTGATAAGGTGGCACCCATTTATGATAAAAACACTTACTAAAGTGGGAATAGAATGAGCATTCCTTAGCATAATAAAGGCTGTATATGAGAGACCTACAACCAACATCGTACTCAATGGGCAAAAACTAAAAACTTCCCAACGAAGATCAGGAACAACACAAAGATGTCCACTTTCACCATTTCTATTCAACATAGTATTGGAAGTCCTAGCCACAGCAACCAGACAAGAGAAAGAAATAAGAAAAGGCATCCAAATTGGAAAGGAGGAAGCAAAACTGTCATTGTTTGTAGATGACATGATAGTGTACATAGAAAATCCTATAGACACCACCAAAAAACTACTCAACCTAATAAGTGAATTTGGCAAAACAGTGGGATACAAAGTCAATATTCAGAAATCAAAGGCATTTTTGTACTCCAACAATGAAATATCAGGAACAGAAATCAGGAACAAAATCCCATTTGAAATAGCAACAAGAAAAATAAAGTTCCTAGGATTAAAACTAACCAAGGAGGTAAAACACCTGTACTCAGAAAAGTACAGAACACTGAAGAAAGGAATTAAGGAAGACACAAACACATGGAAGCATGTACAATGTTCATGGATTGGAAGAATCAAAATAATCAAAATGTACATATTACCCAAAGGAATTATAGATTCAGCACAATCCCTATTAAATTACCAAGGACATATTTCACAGATATAGAGCAATCTTTTCAGAAATTTATATGGAACCATAAACAACCCCGAATAGCTGCAGCAATTTTGAGAAAGAAGAAGAAAGCAGGAGGGATCACAATACCTGATATCAAACTATATTACAAGACCACTGTAATCAAAACAGCCTGGTACTCGCATAAAAACAGGCACATAGACCAATGGAGCAGAACAGAGAGCCCAGAAATAAACTCAAGTCTTTACGGTCAGTTAATATTTGACAAAGGAGGCAGGAGGATAAAATGGGGCAAAAACAGCCTCTTCAACAAATGGTGTTGGGAGATCTGGACAGCTACGTGCAAAAAAATGAAACTCGATCACCAACTTACGCCATACACAAAAATAAACTCAAGATGGATAAAAGACTTAAATATTAGTCATAACACCATAAAAGTGCTAGAGGAAAACATCTGCAGGAAAATCTCAGACATTCCACACAGCAACATCTTCACTGATATATCCCCTCAAGCAAGGGACATAAAGGAAAAAATAAAAAATTGGACCTTATCAAATTAAAAGTCTTTTGCATGGCTAAAGAAAACAGCATTAAAATGAAAAAAGAACCCACAGTATGGGAAAACATATTTGCCAATGATACCTAGGACAAGGATTTGATCTCCAAAATATGTAAAGAGCTCACACAACTCCACTCCAGGAAGACAAAAAACCCAATTTAAAAAATGGGCAAAAGACTTGAACACTAAGTTTTCCAAGGAGGATGTACAGAGGCTCCGGAGATATATGAGAAGATGCTCAGCATCACTGGTCCTCAGAGAGATGCAAATTAATACCAGAATGAGATTCCATTTCACACCGGTCAGAATGGCCATTATAAAGAGATCAACAAACAAGTGTTGTAGAGCATGTGGGGAAAAGGGACTCCAAGTGCACTGTTGGTTGGAATGTAGACTGGTGCAGCCACTGTGGAAAACAGTATGGAATTTCCTCAGAAAACTGAAAATGGAAGAGCCTTTTGACCCAGCATGTCCACTGCTGGGATTATATACTAAGAATCCTGAAACGCCAATTAAAAAGAACCTATGCACCTCAATTTTCATAGCAGCACAATTTACAAGAGCCAAGTTCTGGAAGCAACCTAAGTGCTCATCAACAAATGAGTGGATCAAAAAACTATGGTACATTTACTCAATGGAATTCTATGCAGCAGAGAGAAAGAAGGAACTTCTACCCTTTGCAATAGCATGGATGGAACTGGAGAGCATTTTGCTAAGTGAAATAAGCCAGGCTTTGAGAGACAAATACTATATGATCTCACCTTTAACTGGGACATAATCAACAAAAGAAAAAAGTAAACATAATATAACCAGAGACATTGAAATTAAGAACAATCTAGCAATAGCCAGAGGTAGGGGGGAGGGGACACTGGGGAGACCGGTTTTCAGGAACTACTATAAAGGACACATGGACAAAACCAAAGGGAAGGGTGGAAGCAAGGGAGCGAGGTGGGTTTGGCTGGGGTGGGGAGGAGTGGTGGGGGGGAAAATGCAGACAACTGTAATTGAACAACCATAAAATAATTAAAGAAAAAGAAAACTTGCTTTATAAAAAATGGGAAATAAAATGAATAATTTTGTTTAAAGAATAAAAAATATAATAATAAAAAAGAATAAAATAAAATTGAATAAGTAAAATTAGTAGAGGCAGTTATAAGGGATTTCTAGTTCCAGCTGAAACAGTATCTACAGACACTATTTAATTCATTTAACCTTTCCCTAATCTAGTTTCCATTTGATGTGGATAGACAAAAGCTTTCCTTAATCAAGTTTTGAAAATAAACAAAGACACATTAAGTTAACATAATATTCAGCAGAAGCCACTACATTTTTCATGTGTCAAATTTCCCATACCATCACCCTCTCAAACATGTTGGCTTGGGTTAGTGGGATAAATTGGTGAGGTTCATGAGATGAAAAGTTCAAATTTATGTGCTGTTGAACTCAAAAACACTTCTCATAAATCTTGTGGTTGTTCAAAATATGTTCTTGAATTTTAAATGCAAAGTTTTCCAGTTAGGAATTTCATTGCAAAAGTTTTGCTCAAATCTAATCATAAGTTAAATTTGTGACACCTCCTTCAATTTTAGGGCAGGGAGATTAACAAAGGTAACTAAATTCATGGCAACAGAAAGGAGAGCAAGGAGATAGAGTATAAAGAATCTAACATTTATCTGAAGACAAATGTTGGAAATTATTGCAAAGAAAACATTGAAAATTACTAAGTTAATGACTTGTTTTCAAGTTTTACGAGAGGGCAATGCTTCTAATTTTTAAAGAAAATTATCTGTCTTGCCCTTTTTTCATTTTGTCATATTTTACTTTGATTTAAAATATTTTCTGGGATTTATCCTTTTGCTATATTCTATGAACTTTCTCATAAATGAACTATTTATTTACATGAAAGCAAGATTTGCTAAGATTTGCAAAGGCAACACGAAAAACTTTTTACTACCAATTTTCTAATGAAAGGGAAAGATATTTTAAAAAGTTGGTTCTAAGTTTCATTTGCTTAAAATGAAAAATATATTTTTAAAACTTAATAAAATATATCATATTATCAGTATTTCTGGCAGCAAGTGAATGAATACTTATTCTGAATATATCCCTGTGAATGGCTGCTCTGTAACTACCATGTTTTGTTAGAAAGTATATTAAAAAGTAGAAACAGCATCATAAATGAAGAAAAGAGATAGAAACATGGTATAAAATATGTAACCTTTTAAAAGGACATTATTCAGGGGAATCTTAGTATAACTTTAAATGGAAGAGTCACATATTCCCAAAGCTTTTATGTTTCCTATTCACTTTTTAGATGAGATTTGCTTACATTATTGCAGAAAAACTGTGATTAAAAAGTGAAAGCTCTATCTTTATTGTATTTTAAAGTCTATGCATTTGATATTTGACCAGATCTGCCTCATCATTAAGAATTTTGAGGGAAAGTGCCCTGGCTGGTGTGGCTCAGTGGATTGAGCACCAGACTGCAAACCAAAGGGTTGCTGGTTCAATTCCCAGACAGAGCACATGCCTGGGTTGCAGGCCAGGTCCCCAATAGGGGGTGCACGATAAACAACCGCACATTGATGTTTCTCTCCCTCTCTTTCTCCCTCCTTTCTCCTCTCTCTAAAAATAAATAGATAACATCTTTAAAAAAAGAAAGAATTTTGAGGGAATGCAAATAGCAGTCTCCCAAGAATAAAGAGCAAAAAGTTAATTGCTTTCTTATTTCCCACAAAGATGCTAATATGATGAACTGAATGTCAGAAATAATAAGACAAAATGATGGTGTACACTCTGCAAAGAGAAAATAAAACATCTTTTTATGTAAACTGTCACCAGAACCTCAAGAAAAGTCTTTGCTCTTTCCCTGCCCTGATTTTGAACTGCTTCATTAAAAGTAATTTTTTTTCAAGAGGATAACACCGACATTATTCTATAAAAATGATTTTAAGAGAAATCTTCAATTACGAGGTTATTGTTGTCTGAAGGATTTTTCCTTGGTTGGTAGCTGAAAAATATAATCTTTCCAAGTTTGAAAGCAAATATGACTTTCATAATGGCTTAAAATAGATAAATGTCTTGCCTGTTTGAAATGCCAATGAACTTGGTATTATTTATCAGATTCCTTGAAAATACTGGAAGATTCAGAGGACAGAATTTTCAAAAAGGAAAAGAATTAATACTTCCTGCCTTCAATAGATTTAAGAAAAGTCAAATTACACAGAAAGCCTGAGAAAAATCTTGTTCAAATGAAGTATTCTGGCTTTTGAGAATTGACCATGAACAAAAGATCATGGAGTTAAGCTGTAATTCCCTGCAAATCTTCCTTTTGGTTTGGTTAGGGGGAAAAGACTGTAAAACTCATCTCATTGGCCACCAAACTCCCAACCAGTGTTTTCCTGGTTTAAATTTATATACTTGTTGGCCCACAGTTCAACTTGATACATATTTAAATACAGGGGGTGGGGAGACAGCAAAACCCCTGGAGTTTATTTATTAAAAATGTTGGAACTGGGTCAGAAGATGGTGGTGAGGTAGGTGGGAGAGGAGTCCACTTCTCCCGTGCACAGGTGGAACACCTAGCCAATCTTCTGAAGAACAGAGTGAGCAGCCAGTGGAATCCCAGCATATATGAAGATTGGAGGCCAAAATTGTAGAGGACATTGAAAAATGGAAGGTAAGGAAACTGCTTTGGGATGGTGAGGTCCCTAGGACCAGCACAGGGACCAGGGTGGCAGACAGCCAGGCCTGCACAGGATTCTTGGAAGAGAGCCAGGTCAATCACTCCCTCCCCAGCTAAACAGGGAGGACAGAGTGGCACCAGGATGGACCTGGATGCTTGAAGTCACTGGGGAGAATAAAGACGAAGTGGTAAACCCAAAGGGTGGTGTTCACCCACTGATACTGTAAAAGTTGGCTAGGTCTTTACCAGAGAAATTGGGGAGCTGGGTGATGCCTGGAGAAGGGAGAAGAGTTGGGCCATGAGGGACCCTGACCTGGATAGTCTCCAGCCTGGCTAGAGAGTTGGGCTGAGTGAGAAGTGGGGTGCTTGTTAGGAGCGGCAAGCTTGAACATGAGGATTTTGTTAAAAAAAAAAAAAAAAAGGATCTCAGTGGCTATTTAGGGAACTCTCATACAGCAGCCACCCACAATGCTCCCACTGCCCCAGCAGCAGCTGCACCTCTGCTTCTGCCACTGCAGCCTGGACTGGCTCGCTAAGAGGAAGTAGGAGGTGCCCCTCCCCAGAGAATAGAGCAGCAGGGCTCAGGGAGTTAGCAGTCCCCAGAAAGAGTTAATTCAGTTAATTCAGTGAGGGAGCTGAACTACCCTGAAGAGACTTTGAGAGTGCCCAGCACCTAGGAAAACAAAGAGCAAGAAGGTGGTGTGTGAGTTGTCCCTAATTGGTGCACCTCAAGGACAGTGCAACTGGTGGACTGATGTGATGGTGTAGGCTGGGCACAGAAGGGCATTTGGGTACCAGCAACGACCTGAGGAACTGGGCTGGAGGTTGGGCAACAGCGAAGAGTGTGGCTCAGGAAGGGAGAAAAGTGAAACCAATTCCCCCTCAGCCTGCTGCAGCCAGGAAGACCAGCAGAACTGGCTTGGCCAGTTTGAAGCCAGCAGGAGGCTTTTCTTTCTTTTTCTTTTTCTTTCTTCCTTTCTCCTTTCCTTCCTTCCTTCCTTCCTTCCTTCCTTCCTTCCTTCCTTCCTTCCTTCCTTCCTTCCTTCCTTCTTTCCTTTTCTTTCTCTCTCTCTCTCTCTGTCTTTTTCTTTCTTTCTTTTTTTCTTCCCACCACCCAAGTGAGACAATAAGACCTGGAGCTGTGAAAGGACCAGAGTCAGACCCAAAAGGGATCATAAGGCTAATCCCAACAACTGAGAAATTGAGACAAATTTCACTTGGT
Organism: Desmodus rotundus; assembly: GCF_022682495.2. Taxonomy (NCBI): domain Eukaryota; kingdom Metazoa; phylum Chordata; class Mammalia; order Chiroptera; family Phyllostomidae; genus Desmodus; species Desmodus rotundus. The sequence goes on along the minus strand of NC_071394.1, from coordinate 72,560,572 downwards.
ATTCCAGAGAACTTGCATGTTATTGTTTATTTGTATTATTATTATTTTTCATTATTTTTACTTCTTTTATTTTATTAGGTTTTTTTATTTCTCCTCTTTCTGTTTAGCTTTCTTCATTTTATTTGTTTGTTAAATTGCATTGTTTGACTGCTTTTCCTTATTCTCTCTTTCATAGTGTATTTTTAATTTTCCCTCTTTCATTTCACTTGTGTTCCAATAGCACATTACTTCAGGTCATGAACTTCCTATTCTTGATATTCAGGTTATGTAGATTCTGTCATGTGATTGTTGTTCCAGTATTATTATAAGTAATTGTTGTTCCATATAATTGTAAATACTGCACAGTGACCTTCCCAGATCTTAGCTCACTTCACTGTCTTCTGGAACTTTATTATTGTTATGGTTAACTCTTTTCTCTCATACGCACCTATTTTCCACCCTTTACTCTCAATATATCTCATAACCTGACTTCCAATAAGCTCACTGATTTCCAGATTCAACTCACAATCCTTCCCTCCTCTAGCAAGAGTCTTATCTTTTTTCCACCCTTTGAAAAAATTGGCTAGTTGGTTGAAATATCACAGTTAACATTATATTTATCCAAAGGACCTCCTACCTATTCTCTATGGGTTGGTTCTTTAAATACCATAGAATACATTTCTGCTGTCTTAATTCCTTTTGCTTTCCCCCTCCAACTGATCACATAAAAGAGTAGGTGGGAGGTGTGAACATTAGTATACTGGCTGGAAGAAAGAACCCACCAGCAAAGAAACCACCAACAGGTAATAAAGAAAGATGGTGGAGGAGTAGAAGCCACATTAACCTCCAGTCAGGACCAGTCTGGAAGTACAACTAAACAGTGGAGAAATTACCTAGAGCAAACAACTGAATAATAGCGAGAGAGATGCCTCAAAACTTAGTACACACAGAAGAACTATCTTCAACACAACCTGTCCACACCTACACAACAGAATATAAGACATGGTGGATGGAATGGCCCTCAGTTAACCAGCTGGAGGTAAGGACCCACCAAAGAAAGACAAAACAACAATCAAAACCAAAAGACATACAGAGAGCCAACATAAATGACAGCCCAAGACCAGCAAGCTCAAGAGATCAAGGAGACTGCACCACTGAATCTCACAGGTCTCCTACCATAGAAGTTCACAAGATAAACCCAGGGAGTCAGAACAGATGAATTTAAGAAGCAGAGGCTAACAAGAAGAGTCTCACAAATAATGGGAAGACACAGAAACAATCCCCAAATGAAAGGAAAGGAGGAAGCCTCAGAAAGAATGCTAACTGAAAAAGAGGCAAGTCAACTATCAGATATTGAGTTCAAAGCAATGGTTATCAGGAAGCTTGATGAGCTCACAGAGAACTATGAAAAACTACAGAAAAACTATGTTGAACTCACTGCAAACTATATCAACATGAAAAAGGAAATAGAAACTATCAACAAGGGCCAAGAGGAAATGAAGAATACAGTTTCTGTGTTGAAGAACACAGTAGAAGGAATCAAAAGCAAGCTCAATGAAGCAGAGGATTGGGTGAGCAAGCTAGAGGACAAGGTAGAAAAAAACCAAGACAAAGAACGAAAAGGAAAAAAGACTCAAAAAGAAGGAAGCGGTGTTAAGGGAAATGCAGGGCAACATGAAACTTAATAATATCTGTATAATAAGGATACCGGAAAGAGAAGGAGAAGAAGAGCAAGGGATAGACAAGTCCAAATTAGTCTGCCATTTGGTTATATAATGACACCATTTGTTGTATTTAAACCCACTTTCTGACCTGGCAATTCCACTGCTGGGGTTATATCCTAAGAACACTTAAACACCAATCCAAAATAACTTATGCACCCAATGTTCATAGCAGCACAATTTATAATAGGCAAGTGCTAGAAGCAACCTAAGTGCCCATCAGTAAATGAATGGATCAAAAAACTATGATACATTTACACAATGGAGTACTACCCAGCAGAAAGTAAGAAGGAGCTCCTACCCTTTGCAACAGCATGGATGGAACTGGAGAGCATTATGCTAAGTGAAATAAGTCAGATGGTAAAAGACAATTACTATATGACCTCACCTTTAAGTGGAACCTTATCAATAAAACAAACAAACAAGCAAAAGAGAACCAGAGACATTGAAATTAAGAACAATCTGACAGTAAGCAGAGGGGAGGTGGGAGGGGATAATGGGGGGAAAAAGGGGAAGGGTTTTCAGAAAAATTACAAAGGACACATACACAAAACCAAGGTGGGGTAGAATCAAGGGAGGAAGTTGGGGTGGCTGGGGTTGGGGGGAATGGTGGGGGGTAAATGCAGAAAACTGTACTTGAAGAAGAATAAAATAATTTTAAAAATATAAAAAAATTAAAAAATTGTATATTTATTTTTACATATTTAAACTTCAGTCACCTTCAAAGTACTCTCCATTTGATGCAATAAACCTATCGAGATATTTTTTCCACTGCTCAAAACAATTTTGAACTTGTTGATTTTGATACCTTATAGTCCTCCTGCTATTTTTTGGTTCACTTCTTCCACACTGGCAAAACATTTCCCTTTGAGGACTTTTTTCATCTGGGAAAACAAAAAAGCTCCTTTGGTGTGAGATCAGGTGAATAAAGAGGGTGGAGCACAGGGGTCATGCTGTTTTTGGTCAAAAATTACTGAACACTTAGTGTGGTGTGGGCATGTGGGTCCATAAAATTGCCCATCGTGAAGTGGGCAAACACACTGAAAGAATCTTCAAAAAAATTCAATGAGGCTGAACACAGCCTCTCACAACAATGCCATCAGGTACACTGATACCCATGGGAACCTAGAACACTCACCTAGCAGGGAATCCTACACTACAAGGGACCCACCCTCCAGAAGATAATTCCTATTTTTGGGTGTTCCCCCTCATATATAGCTTCCTTAGAGGGAAATTTCAAATTCTGAATAAAAAAACTTTTAATTTATTTACTTAATAATTTGTTTTCCAGAGAGTCTCTTCTCAATGGATACAGAAAAAATACACTTGATTCTGGCCATGAAAGTCCTTTGTAACTGAGGCAACTGTGACCTGAATTACAAGATAGTTTCCCAGTTCTGTTATGTTGCCTTTATGCACACAAGTCCAAGTGCACCATAAAGTCATTTCTGTTGACCTGAGATGCCCCTTAGTACCCTTACCCCCTTTCAAATTGTGTTTGAGAAATACTAATCTTCAGAAATACTCATCATAAAAGTGTAACAGTGGAAAATTGTAATTGTAGGAAATTGTAACCCACCCCACCATTCTTTTCACATTGTTTCTGTAAGTGCTCACTCCAACTAATATGTAGCATGTTTGTATAAGAGTCCTAGGAACTAACTTCAAAAGATACAGACTCGTACCATCAGGCATCCCAGCTCTGGGTAATTTGCTGACCTTCGACCATGGAGCCAGGATAATGTAAAGTCAGGATGACTAAACCAAGGTGATGCACACTGGGCCATCACTTGCCTTATCAAAATGCTCATCTGCACATAGAAAATTATGTAACAACCTCCCTTGAACTCCTAGTTCTGTTCCCCTCTCCCTCATTATAAAAACCCCTGCCTCCACTGGGAGGTGGAGATGGACTTTGTGACATGAGTCCCCCATCTTCCATATGGCCAGCAACTGAATAAACCACTTTCCTTTATATCAGCATCTGCCTCTTGAGTATTGACTTTTGTAGCAGCAAGCATCCGGACCTGCATTTGGTTACAAAAGGGTTCCAGGTCAAATAATTGGGTGGAATTCTAAATATTGAACTACATTTGCTACTGAAAAAATTTATGAGTGTATTAAGGCTCTGAGAAGCTCTGTATTGTGTTTGCAGTCTGTTCTACATTCTTCAGTGTGGAATGAATTTTTCAATGCAGCACTCTCCAAACTTATTTAACTGTGGGGCCACTTTTATTTTTCATCTAAACAACCCTTGAAGAGTAGATAATTTCCTATTTTATAGATGAAGAAACTGAAGCTCAGGGAAGTTAAATAACTTGCCTAAAGCCATACAACTCTTGATTGATATAGCAAAGATTTTAAGTCCTAAGCCTGAAACTCCAAGAAATTGGCACTGTGACCTGAAAATATAAGGAAATACATTTATTTGAACATGTGGACAATTTCTAGTTATGCTTAGTATTTTTTTTCCTGTGCATTCTTTAATAGATTTCTTTTTTCCTCATGTTCTGGCTATTGGAATTTTGTAAAAAAAAATACAGTCTATTACATGTAGTATGTTTGCTTAGAAAAAGGTTATTATATTCCATGCAATACAATTGTTAGAAGTGAGTGTACACAGAGAACACATAATTTTATAATCTGTCTGTAAGGATATGATGAAGTCAAGCAATGTATATGTATTATCTTAAAGCTGAGGATGATATTCAACAAAGTATTGTGAGTCAATAGAGCAACATGAAATGAAGAAATCCATTGCCTGGAAGGACCTTGTTTAAGCTAATTGCAGAAATATTTAGAAGATTCAAGCTTGTATGTGATATTAAAATAAAAGTTACAGTGAGAAAAAACATTTAAATGTACTAAAATCCTAACAGTGAGAAAAATATACATGCTTTTAATTTTGTGTAGATATATTTATATTTTTTCTCTCATATACACATATATTTTTGTAGTTACAAAAGTGTGATATACAAATATATATATTTAGCTAATAAAAACAACCTTGTTAAAATATTGAATTGTTAAAATATCCATTTTAGTTATTTTAAATGTAATATAATTTTAGATTCCTTTAATAAATGTCCAGTGGGCAGATTTATTATTATTATTATTTTTAATTTCCTGCATCAGATCTAAGTCTTTGATAAATACCACAGAAAACCCTGGAGCTGTGGGATGGGCTTGACAGGTCTTCAATAAAAGGCTGTGTGGTTTTTTTTGTCAGTACCTTCCTTCCAGTGACAGCTGCTTTGTTCTTTTCTAGTCAGATTTTCTAGTTAACACATCAAAAGTGTATCTGTGTACACAAACTGTGAAGCAAACAGTTCAAAGAGGTGAGATTCACTTTAACTCTTTGCTACATTTTGTCCCCACTTGTCACTGAAGACATCTCATATGGAAGCATCAGAGCCGTGGAAGGACTTCAGGACGGAGCCCAGGGATGTGCAGTCTTTAGGAATTAGTGTCTGAGAAGGTGAGTTGGTCAGGCCATGCCCTGAAGACTACAAACCAGTGAGAGCTAATCTGGGGTGAGGAATTTGCATTTCCCAAGACCACCAAGCCCAAGTGGTGGACCGAGGTTTTTATATTCCATTAATTGTCCAAGTCTGGTTTCTCCTTCATGGCTGCCTCTGAGGCATGGCTTTTACTTATGTGAGCTGGAGTCCTTGTGCACAGAATTGAATGTCACCTTGCTTCCATGCTTAAGCAAATGACTTCGGGGTTAAACCCCAAGATCTTTAGACTGAGGTATCTAAACCTAGACTTTTATGAGAATATTCAAATACCAGGAGAGTAGCCCAGAGCACCTAACTGCTTCTTGATACTTTCTAGTGATGAGAGTAAGGCAAAGATCAGGGAAAAGACAGCCTCCCTTCTCTTCCCAGCCATACCTCCTATAAGCCTTGAGAAGGGAGAATGTCTAGAAAGAACTTCCCCCCTCTCCCTTCAGTGAATCAGATTGAAACAGGCCAGCACTTGATTGTGAGTGCCAAGTGACAGCAAAGCAATAAACATTTATTTTAAAGAATTTTTACATTTGATATTTTGACAAAGCATCAGAGTCATCATCCAGAGAAAAAGAAAGCTTTGTTGAACTTTCTTAGGTTTACTTTATAGTTGAGCATTGTTTTAAAATTTGCTAAATGTCTGCTTTTCAGTACATAAGGCCTCTGGAAGTCTTAAGTCAGTCCAGACAAAAGCCCTGTGAATAGCAGACAAAACAGTCCTGCACTTCCTCAGCATGCCCAGTACTGTGTGGTGTTCCTGGTACCATGTTAGGCATACAGGAAGCAGGACAGTGAGAGGGAGGAAACATGGATTGGAGGTAGGCTGCCTGGCAATGATCCCACGTTCACAGCTGGCTTTTTTGGAGGGGAGCAATTATGCATGTAACACACTTGACTCAATGTAGACACATGGCATGAATCTCATAAAAGACTCAGAGGGACCTTGTCATTGACCAGGGTCTCCACAGACCTGGGATTTAACAAGTATCTATTGGAGACCAGTGTGTATCTTCTTATAGTGCTTCTTGGGATATTTGCTTCGCAATCAAAGGAAGTAAAATCGGTTGCCTCTCATGTCCCAAATGAAGACTGAACCTGAAACCTAGACATATGCCCTGATTGGGAATTGAATCCATGACCTTTCAGTTTATGGAACAATGCTCCAACTAACTGAGCCATACCATCCAGGGCAGGACTCAGACATTCTTAATTAACAGAGATAGAATCATATTACAAACACTTGAAAACATAGTAATAATTTAAACTAACATTAAAATAAATAGAGAAACTAATGGGAAAAATGCCATACATTTTATCAAAGATAAAAAGTTCTGACAACAGAACATTTTTAAAAATCTATTTCAGGAATGTATTCTTTAAATTGTTTTCCTTTAAAAATCATGGTTTTAGAATAGATAGCTTTAAAAGGTTAGGTTTCTAAGTCTCAGAATTATTTTGCAAAATAAATGTTTTTTAAAATATCATATGGTATAATTTTATTATTTTTTAAAGATTTTATTTATTTATCTTTTAGAGAGGGGAAGGGAAGGAGAAAATGAGGGAGAGAAACATCAACGTGTGGTTGCATCTCACGCACCCCCAACTGGGGACCTGTCCTGCAACCCAGGCCAGCGATCAATCCACTGAGCCACACCAGCCAGGGCTAACTTTATTATTTTTAATTTTATTGAATTTATTAGGGTGACATTGACTAATAAAATTATATAAATTTCAGGTGTACAATTCTATGATAAATCATCTGTTTATTGCATTGTGCGCTTGTCAGCTAAAGTCAAGTCATGTTTCTTATCATATATTGACCCCTTTTTATTCATTTCTATCTCGCCATATTCCCTTCCTCTCTGGTAACTATCATACTTGTCTGTGTCTATAACTTTTGAATTTACTGCAATTAATAGCAACACTCTTCAGCCTGTGAATTCTCTGCCGAATATCTCTGCCTTTATACCTCTCCAAGATTCTTTTCCAAAATTTTGTTTTGCACATTATTTATCTCTACTTCCTGGGGCATTCCAAATGATGTTTTGAGAAGTAAGGAATGCTTTCTTCTTGATTCCCAAACTCATTAGTCTTCAAAATTACCAGGGATGCTTAAAAAAAATTCCTAGCATCTACCCCATAACTTTAAGATCAATGGTTAGTGCCTCAAAATCACCCAGAGGGCTTGTTAGAGCAGATCAATGAGCTGCACCTATGGATTTTCTGATTCCGTGGGTCTGGGATAGGACCCCAGATTGTAACAGGTTCCCAGATGTTGCGATGCTGCTGGACTGGGGACTGGGCTTTGGGAACCACTCTACTAGAACATTCTTTTCTGGGACACCTGCAGGTAGCCTAGTGGTCAGCCAGGATTGGAAACCAGTGTTCTAGTGATAGTTTACAGCATATTAACTGCTCACATGTCATGTAGGAAGGCACCTGAGCCAGGGATTTGAAACCTTTAAGGTGCCTCCAAGTTTGTGGAGAAGAGCAGTTGTCTGCTCAGAGATGTGAATGTGGGCTTGAGGAGCTTTAGATGTGTGGGGAAGGGATGAACAGAAAAGATAAAACCTGGAGGCTCTGGATGTCCTATGAAGATTCTCTTTCCAAAATAATTGTAAAATGATATCAGAACGAAATCTGTGAGGATGAAATAAGCACATAGCGCAGCACAGCACCTGGCACTCAGTGGGAAGGCAGGAAATGAGATCCATTTTCAACACTGTTACTTCTGAACAGTATTGGGGGGCTGCCTGGGAGGCTGATTCACCAAGTAACTGAATGCCCTCGTCAAGTCACAAACACTTTTGACTGGTTTCTTGAAGTTTCTCTCATCTCTTGGATTCATCACTGTGATTATTTGACAATCTTCCCAGACTGTGTTTTGTCTTATTCAACACTATATCTCTAGCACATAGCACAAACCCAGCTTTTTTGGGTGAATGAATGAAAATAATGAATGTATTTTTCTTCAATTCTCTATGCAAGTACTTGACTCAGTAGATATTCTATATATATGTGGTAAATGAACTAATGAATAAGCCTGTAAATTACAGGTGCGACTAATCACAGATTTTCACCATATGGGGAAAAATGTATACTTTTAAAAATTTCATCCAGTAGGTGCTGGGGAATCCCATATAAAAAAATAACCAAGTCTCTTAATATTATTTGATAACATTTTTATCTGACATGTAAGCATTCCTTCATGATCACACAGACTGTTAAAATACTGTATCTGACAGAGCTTAGGGTCCAATTCTGTATGAAATTTGCCAAAGCAAGTAAAGTAGACATCTCATTAAGTGTATTTTATTATAAAAATTATCAAAAGGAAGTTTCATATAATTTTCAAAATTTAAAAACACTTGAAAAACTTCTCTCTGTTATTTGGACTCAGTGCTTTATATGGCAATATCAATGGTGAAAAGCTGAGCAATATTACAATTTTAATCAAGTAAAAATCAGTGGAACGGCTCAAAATGTCAAAGATGGATAGCAGGAATTTTACTTATATGAATGAGTGCTTTAAATAATGACAAAGGCTATATCCCACTGAAGACTATCAGCTCTATGTGAGAATTTGGTATCTAATACAAAATTTCACAAATAACAATATATGATGTCATAGTTTTATACCAAAAAGAAGAATAAAATGTTTATAGCCAAAGCTTTATGGCCACTATTATTACTACTTTTAACTTTCAGGCTCCTCTCACTGTGTTCCTTCTGGAGAAGACAGTGGGACAGGATTCAGAGAAGGGAAATTCATGGTTTATTAGGCTGAGCATCAGAAACTTTCAGAACTTAATGAGCCCCTAGTGCAGTATGACAGAAAAGAAGGCCATATGCTGCTGCTTCGTCCACCAGAGCATGAGGCAGACCTGAGTGGTTTCCTGATGAACCACAGAAGGGATATGGTGAATGGACAATCATTTTAAAAATTATTATTAATAAAAGGGTGAAAGCTCCTATGATTGATCAGGATTGGCAAATAGGAATGAAAGTTGCATGTCATCCAGAATTAGACAAACCCCATCCCACATTTTATAGATAATGGTGTCCACACTGGCGTACAAGAGTTATTCAGGATCAGTTGGGTGAAGTCCTTGGATGGAGGCATTTTAGAGTTCACGTGTTGAATGAATTGAACAGCCTGCAGAAATTTGTAATATCAAAGAAAATAATTAACAGTGAGCTATGTGTATTTTGGGGACCTTCCCTCTTCCTGTACCCAGTTTGCAGGCAATTCTTACTTTCCTGCTGATGCTGACATCTGAAACGCTGTGGTATCCTGCCTTCTGGGATGCCTCAATTCCCCTATTCTCTTTCCAAATGAGAATTAGCATTTCCCCAGGTAATTAGTGAACAACATTATGTGAATTACTGATAACTCCAACCCAACAGTCCCTGAATTGTACCCCAGTGATTGCTAAGAAAACAGCAAGAAAAATAAAAATGAATTTCAAGCCTACATACAGATGGGAAATGCTTCACAGACTCTTCTTGGAGAGTCTCAAACATTAGCTCTGAAAATTCTGGGGATAAAAAACAGTTTAATTTTTCAAACCATTTCACATTTTAAAAAACAATTCATAAGACAAGAGTTAGAATAAGAATATCATATAATTAGGAGGGGTTTTTTGCATACCCCTCTTTTTAGGAATCTTTTTTTCTACTTAGAAAGCCCCATTTAAAAGGTCACCCTTCCCTGGCTGTGCTCTGGGGGTGACATGAGGCTGAGAGGGACAGACAAAGAATTCTTTTCAATCAGGAGTGACATAAGAGGCATTTGGGGCATGAAATTAACATTGTGATTTATTACTAATGATGCCTATTAATAACCCTCAGTATCTTTAAAACATTTTTTTGGAATACCTGGTAGTGCAAAAAGTGTAAAGCATTAAGAAATATAAGGAATTTATAGCAGTATGCAAAGTAATATATCACAGAGTCAGGTAAAAGTAGTAATATTTAGTTCTAAAAACCACCTTATAAGGTTTATGTTAGCATCAAATGCATGTAAATCTTTAATACCAGGCCTGGTACCAAAAAATATTTTCTACTAAAAATAATAGAAAAGAAAAATTTCCATCTACATTTATTTGAGAATTGAGTTACACATATCTTGGTTAATATTTTAATAAAAATATCCTCTTTTGTAATGTCTGTGTTTCCAAAGTGGTCAAGCTAATGTGGTTGTCAAAGTCTGACTGAATACTCTATTAAATACTAGGCTGTATTTATTAAGTACTTACTATATTTCAGATTTTGCGCTAAGCTTTTCTAGATATATCACTTCATTGTCATAATGACCTTAAGAATTAAACGTTGTTATACTCATTTCATAAATGAGGACACACATATTTAAGATGTTTAAGCAAAGTTTTTTTAATAGATTAAAGAATTTGTTCATTTTTTTATTCTCACCTGAAGACATACATGCTCATTGATCTTAGGGAGAGGGGAAGGGAGAGAGAGAGGAAAACATCAATGTGAGAGAGAAACATTGATTGGTTGACTCTTGCCCGCCATGACTGGGACAGAACCTGCAACCCAGGCATGTGGCCTGACTAGGAATTGGACACAACCTTTAGCTTACAGGATGATGTTCAAACCAGCTAGACAACACCAGGAAGGGCAAGACATATAAGCAAAGTTATGTAACAATGATTGCACATAAGCAACTGGTGGAAAATATTTGTGCATATCTTATTTTTGACTCTTTTGCTTATTGTTCAATTACATTTGCCCCCATTTTTCCCCAGTTGCTCTCCCCTGCCCTGCCCATGCCCCCACATTCCATCCTCCTGCCCCTCCCTACCATTGTTTTTGTCCATGGGTCCTTTATACATATTCCTTGACTTGACTCTTCCTATTCTTTCCCCTGTTATCCCCCTACCCTCTCCCCTCTGGTCTCTGTCAGATTGTTCTTTATTTCAATGTCTCTGACTCTATTTTGCTCACTTGTTTCCTTGTTGATTAGGTTCCACTGATAGGTGAGATCATATGGTATTTTTTAAAATAAAAAATTTATAGAATATTTCACATGGAAAAATTTTAGAAATCATGGGTATTAAAAATCTCTTTTAAAAAAATAATACTTTTTAAACATAAATAAAAATACTGAGCCTACAGGATAGTATTTTTTTGGATGACCCAGCTAGCGCTCAGACTCAGGTCTTTAACCAACCAGTGCATTTTATTCAATGATTTTGGACTGCTTAATGGTTATAGTCTTATAGACATTACATTACTCCTAATCAAACAGATCTCTCCACTCTCTGTAGCAGATGGTATGCTCTACAGTAGCCATAACTATATATGCATCGTGCTGTTTTTTACAATATGAAGAAGACACTTTCATCAGTACCTGAAGTCTCCATTCTCTCACCTTTAACCTTCTGTAATTCAACAAATAGAATATAACAGAAGTGACATTGGATTATTTCCTAGCCTAGTTCATAGGAAATGATGTGGCTTCTGCGTGGCCTTGCTCTTTCTTAAACTCTTGCTTTGGAACCCAAGAAACATGTGTGAGGAAGGCCAAGACACATGGAAGAGTCAGTGTTGGTGTGCCAGCTAATAGCCCAAGATTAACTCAACCATCAATTAAGACTTTGGAGCCTTCTGGTGATTCTGTCCCCCAGCCTTTGAGTCTTCCTTCCAATGTCCACAGAATCCTGGAGCAGGGACAAGCCATCTCTGCTGTGCCCTGTCGTAATTCTGGGAGTGAGATAGCATATGCTTTATGCCAGTAAGTTTTGAGGTAATTTGGTATGCCCATAATAATAGGAATATATTTTGTACTGAAGTGAGGAGATACCAAAATAAAAATCTGAAGTGCATGGAGAGGCCTTTGAGACTAATAAGTAGGTGGAATTGTAGGGTCATGAAGATATTCTTAGTGGAGATTGGATGGGTCTCGAGGAGCATCTTGAGAAAGATATGTAGGTAGCAGAGTTCTGTGGACTTCAAAGAGGTAGGTTATAAAAAGAAACTGAAGAAAATGATACTGGAAGCTGAACATCAAGAACTGTTGTTATGCAATTGTGTAAAGTTTACCAACACTGATAGATGCCTGTAGTCATGTGGAAAATAGGAAATGCACCTAAAGAACTTGTTCAATTTTCAAGTGAAAGTTAGAGGAAGCATAAAGTAGGTAGATTTTGTTATTTAAAAGTAAAGCTGCCCTGGCAGGTGTGGCTCTGTTGTTTGGAGTTTTGTCCCATAGACTGAAAAGTCATGGGTTTGATTCCAGGTTAGGGCTCATATGAGAGGCAATTGATCGACATTTCTCCATTGAGGCCTCAGCCATCATGGAACAAAGAAATGCTATTCTCTGTGTGCCCCCTCCAAGGGATTCTTGACCCACAGAATCAGCACAATAAATTGTTGTTTTATGCCAATGTTTTGGGATAATTAGTTATTCATATATAATAATTGACTAGTAGAGTCAATTACTAGTGACTAGTGACTACTTAATTGATTAGTAGACACTAGTCGATTAAGAAAGATCTTGAATGCTCAAGAATATAACCATTATTTGGTCATCACTGGTATAAAGTAGGGTGCTTTTGATAGCAAGTAATAAAAACCTGACTCAAACTAGTTTAAAAATATATAGATGGTTATTATTTCACTTAACAGGGAACCTAGAAGTTGGAAATGAGGCCCTTTTCACGTGTTCATTGAACCATTCTCATGGATACCTCCATTTCAGTTTCGAAATCTAAATTTTCTATTCAGTTACAGTAATACCTAGAAGAAAGAAAGTAGCTATCTCTTCCTGTGCTTCTTTCTTAGAGGTAGGAACTTTGCTGAGAAGTGACTCCCCTCCCCCATGAGATTTCCTCACACAATTGCTTGCCAGTTGAAAACTCTTACTGGTCCAGGGGGGTGGAATTAGCATGATTGGCTTAGTTAGTTGCATGGGGAGGATGTATATGGGGAAGACACCTTCATGTTTTTTTTTCTTCTGTATATTGTTTCACTCCAGTTGTTAAAGGGAAGAGCAGCATTTGGTTAACTTTAATAGAATAAGTAATTCTTGACAATGCTTGTAAGTGTTCCTCTTATAATCAGATAAATGATGCAAAGTTTGAAATTTCTTTCTTTTTAATTTTTTAAAATTTATTTTTATTGTATTTTTTCCATTACCATTTAACCCATTATACAATCTCTTACTTCCATCAACATCCTTCTACCCCCAACCCTGCAATCACTACATTGTTGTTCATGTCTATGAGTCCTTTTTTTTGCTCTACCCCTTTACCCCCAATTCTTCTCCCTCCCCTCACTTGCTGAGCTGTCATCCTGCTATCTATGAGTCTGTCTCTATTCTGTTTGTTAGTTCAGTTTGTCATTAGATTCCACATATGAATGAAATCATAAGGTATTTATTTGTCTTTCTCTGACTGGCTCATTTCACTTAGCATAAAGTTTGGCTTTGCAAGGCAGGTCCTATAAATGCTACTTCATGTTTCCAATCTCTGACTTCAATATTAGTCCTTGCCACCAGGTGAATGGTGTTTCTGTTAATGACCCTACCTGTGAATAATTGTGTAAAACAGGTGGGCTATGAATCAGTACCAGTCTAGGCCTGTTAGGAACTGGGCAGCACAGCAGGAGATGAGCTTGAATGTAATGTACTTAAATCATCCTAAAACCATCCCCCTACACCAGTCTGTGGAAAAATTGTCTTCCATAAAACTGGTCCCTGGTGCCAAAAAGATTGGGGACTGCTGGTGTAAAACAAGCATATAGGATATCAATATACAATTCACACATTAATTTTTCTGTGGTATAGCAGTTAAGAATCTGGGTTTGGGGTTCAGAACGATATGAATTTTCTCATGTCTAAGTAGAGATACTATTTTCTGCCCTGCGAGGTGGTTATAAGGTTAAATTAAATAACAGTGTACGTGAAGAACCCAGTAGTGTTCCTGGCACATAGGAAGCCCTCGATAAATGATTATTGTTATCCTGGCCTGTAAATTAGAGAAAAGTTTTAAGTGCTACATGGAGATATCCTTGCTTTTCATGCTTTTAGGTGATTGGAGTTTTAATGACACAAAATATTTTACCAAAATAATAAAATATTTGCCAATGGATATATACTGAAAGTAACTGTTCATAATAAAATGTAAACATATTACTTAATTTGAATGCTTTATGTTCAAACATAGTTATATTCACCATAAGCCACAACTAAGGTACTTCATTCTTAAAATACATATGACTTAACTATATATTATATATATTGAATAATTTAAGCTCAGTAAAATAGAAAAACATTTTTATGACATATTTAAAACATATCTAATTTACTGATATTTTATTACTTATACATATGATACATTTTTATTTCTAAAAGAAATATATCTCTTTAGCTACGTATTTTTTCCTTAAGTTACTCATGGATGGCAGAGTTTGTCAGTTATTTATCTTTTCAAAGTATCTAAAAGTGAATGAAGCTTGAATTGAGAAAGGAAGTATCATAAATTAAAAAGTGAATTCTTAAAGAAAAGCTGGGAAAAGTTTTGAATATAAGATTAAAGTACATTTTACCATAAAATGTAACTGTCAAGGTGGCATGAACCCAAATATGAATTATGATTGGGTTGAATTTGTATTTTTATGTAATAAAGCACTAAGAATCATTTTGAAATTATTGATTTTGGCCAGCTTAAGTCTTTATTATTCTGATACCATCAATCAGATATAAAGGTGGTAAGAGATAATTTAACTGTATGCATTTTTTTGTCAATAAAACATGTGCTCTATTGGTTTTTTCTCAGTTACATTGTTTTATCATGTCAATATTTCATAATATTATATGACTGGCTAATGATAATAGCTATTTGCTGTTACCATTGCTGATGTACTTTGAAAATAGCAATCCATAGTTTATGGACCAGAAAGAGACAAAATCTTTACCTTTGACCTTACTGAGCATAAGTAAGGTGATATGAATGAAATGTGCCTCATATTTCACCTATTCACAATTAGTTTCTAATAGCCTTAGGGATAAAAGTTAGAATAGGTAACCTGTCCTTTCTTTGTTTGTAAGAATGATTTATGGATCTCAAATAAAATTCTTCAAAAGGCAATTTAGGGAATGGAAATAATACAAGCCATGAACATTTTTACCTAACTTTTTTCTAATTATAAACAGAAAGTGATTGATGCATGTTCCCTTTCCATATCATAGATAAAAACACATAATCCAAGAGGAAAACAATCTTGTTTAATCCGAACACCCAGACATACCACCAGTTAATGTCGGTGTATATCCTTCCAGTCTTTTTTCTGTGCAGAAATATATCTTTTCCAGAAATATATTCTACATACTGATTAATAACCTTATTTTTACCAGATGAATTTTTATACTTTTTATAATATACCACTTTGTCAAGAAAATGATAAGATAAGATAAGATAAGATAAGATAAGATAAGATAAGACCATCCAATGCCTTACTTCTTGTATTTATTCATGTATGCATGTGCTTTATGGATGGTTATTTGTCTGTATAAAATACTCTGTATTCTCTAAATGTTTTAGAAGCACTGACTTGTTGGTCATCATGTATCTGATGAGTTATATAACTTTAAGTATGCTTTCAGTATAAAGTTTTTTCTGACAAAATAGCAATGTACAAAATTTGAATATTTTAATCAGATTCTATTTGTAAAACACGGCTAATAGCTAGCCTTAGGCTATGACCATAATCATCTCTGTAAATATTTTTGGCTACTGTGTGGTAGCCAGCCTCCAAGATGGTTCCCAATGATTCTTGCTTCCTGGCATTCATGTCCTTGTGTAGTTCCCTCTTATATTGAATAGAACTGGCCTGTAAGCCAATAGAATATTGTGGATGTGTAATTTTCCAGTCTAGGCCTTAAAAAGCATTGAAATTCCATCTTCCTCCTCTGGGGACATGACCTCCAGAGGGGTCCATGTGTCAAAGAACTGAGGCCTCTGACAATAGTCTTCTGAGTAAATCATCTTAGAAATGAATCTTTTGGCCCCATCAAGGCTTCAAATGATTGCAGCCCTGGCTGACAGTTTGCCTGCAGCCAGAACCAATGGCTAACCTGCTCCTGAATCCTTCATGTACAGAAACTATGAGAGTAAATTTTATTTTTGCTTTAGGCCTTTGAGATTGGAGAAATAATTTGCTATGCAGAAATAGGTAATTAGTACAAAGTAAAAAGGAAGATGCCTGCTAAATCAACTCTCTTCAATATGTTCTGAATGAACAAGAGCTTATGAGAACATTTTACCTTGATCAAGAGCCCAGATAATATTTAAGTATTTATACTTAGGCATAGTACACAGTACTCATTTAAAGAGTAAAATTTGAGGCAAATTATATGTATAAGTGAAAAGACAATGCAAAGAAGAAAAATAATATCTTTCACTTAAAAATATTTTGTGCCATTAGTTTTTGTTCTTTTTGTGTTGACTTGCTAAATCTTTATTTATTTTATTTTTTTATCCATAATTCTGAGATTAGTTTGCAGTTTGCTCTTTCATTATTTTTTTCACATTTTTTATTATTGTTCAAGTACCATTGTCTTCATTTTCCTCCCAACACTCCCCCGCACCCCAGCCATCATCACTTCCCACCCTTGATCCTACCCCTCTTTGCCTATGTCCACATGTCCTTTATACATGTTCCTTGACCACCTTTCCTCTTTTTTCCTCATTATTGCCCTCCCCCTCTCCTCTGGTTACTGTCAGTTTGTTCTTAATTCCCATGTCTCTGGTTCTATTTTGCTCGCTTGTTTGTTTTGCTGATTAGGTTCCACTTATAGGTGAGATCATATGATATTTGTCTTTCACCACCTGGCTTGTTTCACTTAGCATAATACTCTCCAGATCCATCCATGCTGTCATGAAGGGTAAAAGTCCTTTCTTTCTGCTGGGTAACGTTCCATTGTGTAAATGTACCATAGGTTTTTGATCCCTTCATTTACTGATGGACCTTTATGTTGCTTCCAGCACTTAGCTATTGTAAATTGTGCTGCTATGAACATTGGGGTGCATAGGTCCTTTTGAATTGGTGTTTCAGGATTCTTAGGGTATAATCCCAGCAGTGGAATTGCCTGGTCAAAAGGCAGTTCATTTGTAGTTTTCTGAGGAAATTCCATACTGTTTTCCACCGTGGTGCACCAGCCTGCATTCCCATCAACAGTGCACTAAGGTTCCCCTTTCTCCACAACCTCGCCAGCACTTGTTGTTTTTTGATTCGGTTATGATGGCCATTCTGACCATTGTGTTTTTAATTTGCATCTCTCTGATGGCTAGTGATGCTGAGCATCCTTTCATATGTCTCTGGGCCTTCTGTATGTCCTCCTTGGAGAAGTGTCTGTTCAGGTGTTTGTTTCTTTTCCTTCCCATTGTTTGTGAGACTCTTTTTGTCTGCTTCTTAAATTGATCTGTTTTGACTCCCTGAGTTTGTGGTGTGAATTTCTATGATAGGAGATCTGTGAGATTCAGTGGTGCAGACTACTGATCTCCTGAATTTGCTGCTCTTGGGATGTCATTTATGTTGTCTCTTGGGATATAATTGGTTGTTGATTGTTGTTGGGTTTTTCTTTGGTGGGTCCTCCCCTTCAACTGGTTGACTGAGGGTCACTCCACCCACCACACCTTGTATGCTGTTGTTCAGGTGCTGTCAGAACAAAACCACAAAGCCCAGGGAACAAACCCACATCTACAAAAATATCTCCCCCCTGCAATGCCACTGTTAACAGCAAATGAACCAGTATTAATAAGGGTGTAAAGAGTTTAAGACTACTATAAGAAAGGAGATAAATAAACTATAGTATACATTCTAGTGACTTAATGTGCACAGATTTGCTGGACAAGAGATGAATGTTAAAAAGCTATGCAGGAAACAAAATATTGCTAATCATGAAGAAGACTACAGGAGATTTCTTCTTGGTAGCCTTTAGTATTTACCACTGTTTTTTCTTTCTGGATCTACCTCTGGTGATGTTGGATGTTGACCTCTTCTGACCTTAGGCTGTTTGCTCAGAGACTGCCAGGGATCTACTTTCTATGGTTGTCTCCTTCAGTTGTTAATCTAGTCACTTTGCACTCAGCAGTCAGGCTTACTTCTCATAAGATGGGGCAGAATTCCTCTTAGTGTTGGGGCTATTGTTTCCCTGCAGGCTGCTGCTACTCAGAGGGAAGTGGTATGCCTGAGCAGAATGGCTGCTGTAGTATAGATGAGGACTCAGCACTGGGGTCTCAGTGGCCACTCTCTCAGTTCTCTCCCCAAAGTCTCCATCCCCAGTCTCTCCTCAAGCATCTCTAGCCCACTCTGCTCTGCCTTTGCTAGAGATCTACTGTCTGTGACTGTCTTCTGCAGTTGTTAATGTAGTCACTCTGCACTGAGCAGTCAGGCTTAAGCACCACAGAGCTGAGGCAGAGTCTCTTTTGCAGGATGGGGCTATTTCCTCTGATGCTGCTGCCACTTGGAGGGGAGTGGGGTCTGCCTGAGTGTGATGGCTGTTGCCATATGGTGGGGTGATTCAGCACCAGGATCCCAGCAGCTACTCTCTCAGCTCTCTCCCCAAAGCTTCCGTCCCCAGTCTCTCCTCAGGCATCTCTAGCCCATTCTGTTTCCACATTTTCTGGAACCCCAGGTAAGCGACAGCAAATGAAAATTTGTGCATTGGCCCTTTAAACAGCTCTTTGCATCTTTCAGTTGTCCATCTCTGGCAGAAAACAACCCTACCACCTTTTCCCGCCAGTTGTTACCTATATACTTTTTGGGATCTGGTGTTCTAGGCTGGGGATCCCAGCTTAGGGTTTAGACTCCATTCTTCTCAGGGGGATCAACTGGCCACTTAATTATCCCTGCTGCACTGCTGTTGTGGGAGCCCAGCCAGCCCTCTGGAGTTTCCATTGAACTCCTTAACAGACTGGTTCTGCTGAAGCTGATTCTTCTGTCTATTCGAGGTTATAAGGCTTCTCTCTTGCTACTGTTGGTTGTTTGTTCTGAGTAACTTCTTCACAATTTAGTTGTAATTCCAGATTGGTTCTGGGAGGAAGTTAGTGTGGCTTCCATTCACTCCTCTGCCATCTTTCTGAGATCCAGTTTTTGTTCTGACCTAACATTTTCTTGCCAATTTTTGCAGTAATGGTGAACAGAATACTTGTTCAGAATAAATAAGCATAAATACCAACATTTCAATAATAAAGATTTTATATTTTTCATCTATCTCTCTATAAGATGGAACCTTGGTGATTTTTGAAATTTAGGTATATTTTATTTTATCAGACATTAAATTATGAGTCGTACATAATTTCAGCAATTGGGATGAAACATAGACATACAGATATCTCCTTCTTTGCTTCCAATCGTATGTGCAATGGTAACAGTTTGGCACATATCCCTCCATAGCCCAGAGATCATATAAAATTAGGTGAACATAATATATTTTTCTTATTCACAAATGTAAAATCTTGGTCTTTATATTATTCTGCAATAGGCTGTTTTAATTTAGGCACTGTATATATAGTACACATAGATCCAATCCATTTTTTCAATAGTGTGTAATAGGCTAAAGAAAGCATTTGCAGACTATAGCTTGTGAGTTAAATTTGTCCTGCCACCTGTTTTTGTGTCTGTGAGATAAGAGTTGTTTTTATATTTTTAAATGGTTGGAAAAAATCAAAAGAGAAGATTTCCTGATGTATAAAAATTATATAAAACTTAAATTTTAGTGTTCATTAATAAAGTCTTAATGGACACAGTCACGCTCATTTTCTTTTAATACTATCTCAACTAAGCCGAGTAATTGTGAAACATAATGGCCATCAAAACTGAAAATATTCACTGTCAGGCCCTTTACAGAAAGAATTAGCCAATTCTTGATCTGTAGCATTCTGTCCAATGGAAATACAATGCAAGCCACAAATGTAACTTTTCTAGTGGCCACATTTTTAAAACATTGAAAAGAACTAGGAAAAATAATTTTAACAATATCGTGTTTTAATTAAGTCAATATATCTAACGTATCATTTCAGCATTTTTTTTGTATTTTATTTCATTTATTTCCATCTCTCCCTCCCTCCCCTTTGGCAGCCATCAGCTTGTTTTCTGTATTTATGGGTCTGTCTCTGTTTTGATTTGTCCATTCATTTTGTTTCTTTTAGATTATACATATAAATGAGATCATATTTGTCTTTCTGTGTCTGACTTATTTCACTCAGCACCCTCTAAGTTCACCCATGTTTTGTAAACTGCAATATTTCCTCTGTTTTTATTGCTGAATAATATTCCATTGTAAATATATGCCACATTTTCTTTAAGCACTCATCTATTGATAGACACTTAGGTGGCTTCCATATCTTGGCTATTACTAGCAGCGTTGCAAGGAACACAAGGGTGCATGTATCTTTTCAAATTAAGGTTTTTGTTTTCTTTATATAAGCACCCAGAAGTAAAATTGCTGGATCATAAAGCAGCTCTATTTTTAGTTTTTGAGGAACCTCCATACTTTTTTCCATAGTGCCTGCACCAATCATCATTTCCACCAAAAGTGCATAAGATTCCTTTTTTTTCATATCCTCAGCAATATGTGTTACTTGTTGATTTATTTATAATAGCCATTCTGATAGGTATGAGGTGATATTTTATTGTGATCTTAATTGGAATTTCTTTGATAATTACTGATGTTGAGTGTCTTTTCCTATATCTACTGGCTTTCTGTATGTCCTCTTTGGAGAAATGTCTATTTAGGTTCTCTGCCCATTTTCTAATCAAATTGTTTAGGGGTTTTGGTGTTAACTTTTATGAGTATGAGTAAATTTTGGGTATTATTCCCTTATTTTATGTACATTTGAAAAAATCTTTTCCCATTCATTTGTTTTTTTTTCTTTTTTTATTATTTTTAAAAAATATTTATTGATTATGCTATTACAGATGTCCCATTGCCCCCCCACACTCCACTCCATCCTGCCCACCCCCTCCCTCCCACATTCCCCCCCTATAGTTCCTGTCCATGGGTCATATTTACAAGTCCATTGGCTTGTACATTTCCTATACTATTCTTACCCTCCCCCTGTCTATTTTCCACTTACCATTTATGCTACGTATTCTCTGTACCTTTCCCCCCCATCCCCCTCCCACTCCCCTGTTGATAACCCTCCATGTGATATCCATTTCTGTGGTTCTGTTTCTGTTCTAGTTGTTTGCTTAGTTTGCTTTTGTTTTTGTTTTAGGTGTGGATGTTAATAACTGTGAGTTTGCTGTCATTTTTACTGTTCATAGTTTTTATCTTCTTTTTCTTAGGTAAGTCCCTTTAACATTTCATATAATAATGGCTTGGTGATGATGAACTCCTTGAACTTGACCTTATCTGAGAAGCACTTTATCTTCCCTTCCATTCTACATGATAGCTTTGCTGGATAGAGCAATCTTGGATGTAGGCCCTTGCCTTTCATGACTTCGAATACTTCTTGCCAGTTCCTTCTTGCCTGTAAGGTCTCTTTGGAGAAATCAGCTGACAGTCTTATAGGAACCCCTTTGTAGGTAACTGTGTCTTTTTCTCTTTCTGCTTCTAAGATTCTCTCCTTCTGCTTAATCTTGGGTAATGTAATGATGATGTGCATTGGTGTGTTCCTCCTTGGGTCCAGGTTCTTTGGGACTCTCTGAGCTTCCTGGACTTCCTGGAAGTCTATTTCCTTTGCCAGATTAGGGAATTTCTTCATTATTTGTTCAAATAAGTTTTCCATTCATTTGTTTTGTTGACTTTTTTGTGTGAAAAACTTTTTTTTTAGTTTGATATAGTCCCATTTTTTTTCTTTTGTTTCTCTTGCTTGAGGAGATGTATTTAAAATGGTATTTCTAAAAACAACAACAGAGAGTCTACTGCTTATGTTTTCTTCTAGAAGTTTTATAGTTTCAGGTCTTATTTTTTAGGACTTTAATCCATTTTGAATTTATTTTTGTATATGGTGTAAGAACAATTTCATTTTTTTTGCATATGTTTGTCCGGTTTTTCCAACACCATTTATCAAAGAGTCTGTCTTTTCCCCATTTTATATTCTTGCCTCCTTTGTCATAAATTAATTGACCATGCATGTGAGGATTTATTTCTGGGCTCTCTATTACATACCACTGCCCTGTGTATCTGTTTTTATGCCAGTACCATATTATTTTGATTATTGTAGCTTTGTGGGATAGTTTGATATACTATCTCCCACTTTGTTCCTCTCAAGATTTCTTTGTCTATTTGAATCTTTTGTGGTTTCATATAAATTCTAAGATTAGCTGTTCTAATTCTGATAATAATGCCATTAACATTTTAATACAGATCACATTGTCTTGTTCCTGATAATTTCAACATTTAATTAATATAAAAACTATTAATGAAACATTTACATGCTTATTTTTCACACTAAGTATTTGCTATTCAGTGTATAATTTTCATTCATAGTACATCTGGACTTGGACTGGCCACATTTCAAGTACTCAGTAACCACATGTGGCTAGTGACTATTATATGGGGCAGTGTAGTTCTGTAGAACAGATATACATTAATTTATATGTATTATATAGTGTGCTGATAGACAATAAGGTTTTTTCCAGTTGTTTTTGTCATTGTAAACATTGCTGTCCTCAAACATTTATTTCTGTAGATAGTCCCAAAAGTAGAGTTGCTGAGTGAAAGACATGTGTAACCATTAATTTTCATAGATACAAGAATTTGCTTTTGGACTGAAGTTCAAATGGAAAAGCCTGTTGGTTGTAGGTCATCACAAAGCTTTTTTGTTTTGGATTATTTCCTTTCAGTATGCCTTCTAGAAGAAAAAGAACATTTTTGTTGGTGCTTTAAAATCTTTATTAATATGAAATTCTTAGAGATTTTTGAGTTTGATAACCAATTTCAGCAGTAAAAGTAGTATATATTTAGAATGCCTTGCAGTCTCCAGTTTCAAACATAGTGTTTCCCATGATGCTTTGGCAACTCTGTTGGGGTTGGTTTTATTCCCATTTTATGACAGATGAGACTGAGACTCAAAGAAGTTAAGTGATCTCCCTGAAGACACCACATAGCTGAAATATTAGAGCCAGAACTTACAATAAGTCCTTGTCAGAGTACAATGTTCTTCCTAGTACCATGTCTGGTTCATTTATTAATTTATCCAAAAATACCCACTGCATATCGACTGTACACCAAGCACTATGCGAACTCCTAGAGTTTGAGTAGTGGAAAAAAACCAGTGGGTTCCTATCCCAGCCAAAACCTGAGGGATTTAAAAGGTAGGAAATCTGTGAAGCACCTGTACAAAAGAAACATAATTCAATTGCTTTAAGTGTGCTTGAGTCCCTACTTCACTGAGAAGAAGCTCTTCATCTCATTACAGGAATTGTGATCAAGTGATGATAAAAAAAGACAGGGACTCAGAATTATCTTGGTGTGCCTACTGAATGAACCACTTAAAACCTGAAGTACTTTAAATTATTGAGACATTTAGCTACTTTTCAAACTGGCATGATCAGTTACACTTGTACTTCAGCTCTTTAGACTTGTTGCTTGACCATTTGCAGTCCCAACTCCAAGCCCAAACAGTTAAGATGATGATCATCATGTAAGTATAGTTCTTGTACTATATTAGAAAGTAAATAATTTCTCCAGACAATGAAACATCTGGGCTTGAAATTCTAATATGCGACATCAATCTTTCCACTAACACTGTAAGAATCAAAGGCTTAAATTTTAGTGATAGAAATTATACCTGTGAGACCTAGAAATTGCTCCCTTTTTTTTCCCACTTGTGTGTTTTTTTAAAGTTGTTCAATTACATTTGTCCCCACTTTTTCCCCATTAATCTCCCCTGCCCTACCTACCCCCACCTCACACCTTAAATCCTCCCCACCCACGTTGTCTTTGTCCATAGGTCCTTTATACATGTTCCTTGACCACCTTTCCTCTTTTTTCCTCATTATTGCCCTCCCCCTCTCCTCTGGTTACTGTCAGTTTGTTCTTAATTCCCATGTCTCTGGTTCTATTTTGCTCGCTTGTTTGTTTTGCTGATTAGGTTCCACTTATAGGTGAGATCATATGATATTTGTCTTTCACCACCTGGCTTGTTTCACTTAGCATAATACTCTCCAGATCCATCCATGCTGTCATGAAGGGTAAAAGTCCTTTCTTTCTGCTGGGTAACGTTCCATTGTGTAAATGTACCATAGGTTTTTGATCCCTTCATTTACTGATGGACCTTTATGTTGCTTCCAGCACTTAGCTATTGTAAATTGTGCTGCTATGAACATTGGGGTGCATAGGTCCTTTTGAATTGGTGTTTCAGGATTCTTAGGGTATAATCCCAGCAGTGGAATTGCCTGGTCAAAAGGCAGTTCATTTGTAGTTTTCTGAGGAAATTCCATACTGTTTTCCACCGTGGTGCACCAGCCTGCATTCCCATCAACAGTGCACTAAGGTTCCCCTTTCTCCACAACCTCGCCAGCACTTGTTGTTTTTTGATTCGGTTATGATGGCCATTCTGACCATTGTGTTTTTAATTTGCATCTCTCTGATGGCTAGTGATGCTGAGCATCCTTTCATATGTCTTTGGGCCTAAAAATAGCTTCTTAATGAGTAGAACCAGTGAGTATATGTGTGTAATATTTTGGAAGTGGAGGTGGAATTATTTCAATTATGATATGCCCAATAGAAATATTTTTATTTCATGTACCTATTAATGCTTTCAGTTGCCCCCTATCCCATCCTCAATCCACTCTCTACTGCTTTCTGCCCTGTTCTGGGACCCAGAAACCTGACCTTTTTTGATCAAATCACATTCTGTAGGGTCTGGCCAATTGCAGGTGGTAAGGAGTGAGAGGAGATTGAAGTAAAACCTTGCTAAGTGAGGGTAAAAGGTACCTTCTTCTTCAGCTACATCTACTCTTATGGTACCCTTTGGAAAACACTTTTTTCCCTTCTTCAGGTCAAAGAGTTAGTTCCCTGCTATTGCTAGTGTTGGTGGGCCTCACTGTTCCTTGGTGGGCCTTGCCCACTTCCTTTTGCAAACTTCCTTTTCAAATCCTTTTCAGTGTTCATTTGATGTAGCAACTGGTTTTTGTTTTTTGTTTTGTCATCCTGCTGGGACACTGCCTTATATATTTTTATAATGAAAAATAATTGTTTATTATTCTTATCTGTAGACCTTTTTAAATATATAAAAAGTAGACCATCATTATGCCCATTGCTAAGCATTTTTGAAGACAGCTTTGGATTCCTATCAAAGTATACTTAGATATTCTTAAACTGCTAGAGTAATTGTATGCTAAGTATGTTCATTTAAAAACAACTTTCCTAGGAAGAACAAATCATCAAAAATATTTATAAAGGGCAACGACCTTTTGTAAAGGCATCCTATTAAATGTTTTACATTTTTATCTTGACCATGATTTTTCTCATTAAACAATATGCATTATTTATTATTTATGGCCATTTATAGGGACAGGCAGCAAATTGGCAAATTGGACTTTGCATTAAACTTTTAAAGTTAAATCTGTAATGAAAACACCAAACTGCTAAATAGAAAATAATTTTCTCTCCCCTTTCTACCTACAACTGAGAAAACTATAGAAGGCCTCAGATTGAAGTGTACAATGTCCATTTCTTTTTTAATGCTTTTCTGACCTAAATTAATAAATTACATTGCTTCTAATCTTACTATCTTTGGATTTTCAAGTTTATCAGTTAGAATTTAACAATTTTTGTGTGCATTTGTTTTGAGTTCACATTTCTTTCTAACGAATCCTGCACTTTATCCACAATGTTCCCCAAATTATACCTATGAAAGAATGATCGATCTGATTATGCTGTTTTCTGTTTAAATGTTTCTAATTACTCCCCATTGCCCACGAACTAACTCTTACTGGCATATAAGTATATTTGTAATCTGTTCTCCACCTTCATCCCATTAACTCTTGTTTTTCTCCCTCTTTTCTCTTCTTACCCAGGAGGCTGCAGCCATACAAATCTTGTTATATCACTGAAAGCCATGTGCAGTACACTGAACTGTATCACATGCTGGATCAACCTAGCAAAAGAGCTTCAAAATACATAAAGCAAAAACAGAAATAGGAGAAATAGAAAAATCCACAATTATGTTTACAGACTTCAACACTCTTACTAATTGATAAGGCTAATATACAGAAAATCAGTGAGCATATAGAACTGGACAACACTATTAACTAACTGAAATCTAATTGGTATTTATAGAACCCACCATCAAAAGACAACAGAATAACATTCTTACATGGAGCTTACGCAAGAAATGTCATATCCTGGGTCATAAAACAAACCTTGGCACATTTAAAATAATTGAAATCATACAAAATAATTCAGTGTTAATACAAAATCAATTGCCATAATGTGAGCATAATATATTATACTCGAAACCAATAAGAGAAAGAAAACAGAGAAAGATCTAAACACTTGGAAATTAAGCATTGCCCTTTGCAATAAGCCATGGGCTCAAAAAGAAAATTGCAAAGGCAATTGGAATATATTTCAAGCTAAACAAAAATAAGAACATAGCATAACAAAATGTGTGAGTTGTAGCTAAAGCAGTACTTAAATGAAAGATTATAGCATTACATGATTATATTAAAAGAAGAACTCAAAATACTCTTAGCTTCAACCTCATAATGAAAATCCTAGCCAGAATGATCAGGGAAGTAAAAGAAACAAAAAGCATCCATATTGAAAAGGCAAAATAAAACTCACCTGCTCACAGATGGTATGTTTTACCTATGTAAAAAATCCCAAGGGATATCTAAAATATTTCCAGAAATAATAAGGGGGTTTAGCAAAGACACAGGATGTGAGGACACCACAAAAAATCAATAATAATTCTAGGTACTCTCAATGAAAAAGGAAACAAACATTTAAAAATTATCTACAACAGCTGACACAAAATGAAATATCTGGGTGTAAAACTACCAAAATATCCATAGGATCTGTATGCTGAAAATTACAAAACACTGATGAAATAAATAAAGATGAACTAAACAAATGGAGGCATGTACTAGTTCATGGATCAGAAAACTCAACATATCAACGTAGTCTTCTAACCCAAAATAGATATGTCAGGTCTTCCATAACTGATCTAGAGATTTAACACAATTCCATTAGAAAATCCAGTATGATTTTTTCGTAAACATAAAAATCTTATTCTAAAAATTTTTTATGAAGAAGCAAAGGGTCTAGAATTGACAAAAACAATTTTTAAAAAAGAATAAACTTGGAAGGATCCCTCTGCCTAATTTTAAGACTTACTATGAATGAAAACTACGAATGAAAACTCTGAATGGAATAGAGTCCAGTAATAGATCTATACAAGTATGCCATTTTTTTTTTAGAGTTGTAAAAGTAATTCTTTGGAGCAAGCCTAGTCTTTTCAACTAAAGGTGTTGGAACAATGGCACATCCATATATAAAAAACTAAACCTCACATCTTATACAAATAATAACTCAAAGTGGATCATAGATCTGCGTGTAAAATTAGAAACATTTAGAAGAAAACTTTCTGATCTGGTGTTAGGCAGGGAATTTTTAGACATGACACTGAAAGATAGTCCCAAAAATAGAAAAATAAGATATTGGATATTATCAAAATTGAAATATTTTGCTGTGTAAAGGACATTGTGAAGAAAGAACAAACTCACAGTGACCAGAGGGGAGGTGGAAAGGGGATAATGGGAGAAAGAAGGGGAAGGGGCAAGCCAAGGAACAGGATAGAGTACTCATGGGCATGGGCAATGGACGATGATTGACTGTGGGAGTGGCAGGGGCGATGGAGCACGGGAGGGCAATGGGGAAAAAGGTGGGACAACTGTAACTGAACAATAAAAGAAGTTAAAAATTTTTAAAAAGAAAAGAAAAAAGACATTAGGAAGAATAAAAATTAAAGCTACCGCCTGGGATATAATAGTTACAATCACACATTCATTGAAGAACTTATAGTCTGAATATATAAAGAACTGTCAAAACTCAACATTGGTAATTTTAAAATTGGTGAAAACTTGAATGGCCAACTCACCAAAGACATATACAGAAGGCAAATAAACACATAAAAAATGTTCAGTATTATTAGCCATTAAATAAATGCAAATTAAGCCCAAGATGAGGTACTACTATACACCTATTAGACTAAATGTACTGATTATACTATAAATTATATTTTAATTACACTATTACATATTATTATATATTTACAATTAAAATTATATTTATAATTAAAACTGTATATAATTTAAATTACAATATTAAAAATACTAGTGAGAATGTAGAGTAATTGGAATTTTCAAACACTGCTGATAGGAATGCGAACTGATATAGCAACTCTGGGAAACAGTTCAGTGGTTTCTTATAAAGTTAAATATGCATATATATAAAATCTTTCAATCTCTTCATAGGTATTTACCTTAGAGAAGTAAAAGTATATGTTCACAAATAAACTATTTATGAGTTTTTTAGCAGATCTATTCATAATCGTCCCAAACTAGAAACAATCCAAATGTTCTTCCACAGGTGAAAATGTATATACAAACTGTGGTAAATACATACAATGCAATACTTCTCAGCAATAAAAAGAGCAAACCATTGATACACAAGACAACTCACATGGACTTCAAAGCAGTATGCCCAGTGAATGCAGTCTCAAAAGGTCACATACTGTATAATTCTATTTAAAATACTGTTGACTAGACAAAAATATAGTGATGGAGATTAGATCGATGGTTGTCAAGGGTTAGGGTGGGGAAAGGATGTAATTATAAAGAGATAGCGTGCAAGAGTTTTTTGTAGTTTTGTTACTGTCCTGCATCTTGATTGTGGTGATAGTTGCACAAGTATATACTTGTGTTAAAATTCATAGAAGTGTACATAAAAAAAAGTCAATTTTACAGCAGATTAATTTAAAAAATTCACAATGGAGATAAGAACAACATCCCAGGCACATACAAAGGTATTGGAGGTTACTGCAGTAGAACTAACAGAAGGACCTGGAGATCCATGTGATGCAGGGGTGAGAAAAAGGTCTTTGTTGGGAGTAAATGTTATGCATTTCATAGTGACGCAGATGTCTGCTGTTGGGCCTCCACCATTTTCTTTCACCCTATAAAAGGAAGGGTGTTTTGCCACGAAAAGTAGTTGATTTCTTATTCTCGGAGAACTTCAAGCAGAGAATGGAAAGTCTTGCCCACGAGCTTGCGGAAGTGATACCTGAAGAAAGTGTCATGTCCATTTAGATTTCTGAGACCAATCCATTTGAGATTATGTAAAATAACCTAGTGCCAGAGGGGTGACGAACATCCATTGTCACAAGGCGAAGGATAATACAGGTTGGCTAAACTGTACATCAATTTGCCTCTCACAAGAAACTGGTATATTTTAGAGATCAATCAGTTTTGGACCCTGAACTGTCAGACTAGCCTTAATTTCTGAAAATTATCCCTCAATAGGGGATCAAGTGGGATGAAAATCATTTCTCTCAGTTTATTTAAAAATATTTTTGTATGTGTGCCATATTTAATTTAAAAATTATTTATGATGATTTTGTTGTAAAATTATTTATTTATATCAAAAAATTCATTGAGCAGGTCTGGTCTATTTGGGGACTGGTAGAGCTGAAAGTCCTGAGGCCCTTTTCTGGGATGATAATGTCAAGCACTTGGAAATTCACCTCTAGAGTCAGTTGTGGCCTGGAACACCATACATGAGTCAGTGGTTCTCAGAGAGTGGCTCAGACCAGCTGCATCAGCTACATCTGGGGGCTTGTTAGAAATGCCAACTCTAAGGCCCCAACCCAGACCCATTGAATCAGAAATTCTGGGAAAGATGCCCAGTAATCTGTGTTTTAATAATACTTCCAAGTAATTCTGATGCAAACTAAGGTTGGTTGATGTGTGATAAGATTTAGCAGCACATACCAGTTAGCTTTGTTCTGATTTATTTTAAGTAGGGCTTTGGACAACACCAGAGGTGATTTTCAAGCCATTGGGAATTTTCACTCCTCTATCTTTAACTAACCACCTGGTTATACAAGTTCCACTTGGCCCACTACCAGCTTATTTCAAGCATCAGGCATCAGAGAAATTAAAATTTCATCACAAGTCTGTTCATTTCCTACTTACAAGCCATTTTGATTTGCAGCTCCAAATTACAATCCCCAGAACAGACAGGAGGAGCCTGAACACATACCACTCTTCACATTTTTATGTGATTACCTTATTATTGGCCCATTTAAGGAAGGCATATTCTTTTTTAAATTATGTGTCCTGCTCTAACATCCTCTTAAAAGTTAATCATTAAACTCCTGACACTCTTTTTTTTAAAAAAAATTCCAATTGGTAGTTATTTTCTCATGGTACTTGCCAGACTGAGTTTAAAACTTCAGTGTCTGTTTTAATATCTCAATTGGTTGCTATAATATTACTGTAGAGGTTTCTTGAAACAGAAGTATGTCTGCCAAGTAAAGCTTTCTGTCTGAAACTTAAATGCGACATGTTTCCTCATCATTTAAAGCACTGTTATAATTAAGGATTGGTGAACCCATTTCGGTTTGAGTTAGTTGGATGTCTAATGTTTATTCAAACATCCTGGATTCAATAAAAACTCTAAATGTGAGTTGCCAGCACTTTTTCCATTAACTTTGAAATCCCAGTGTGTTTCAAGGGAAATATAGTTAGAATGTTTCTGAATCATTTACACTTAAGTCATCAGAATATTATTTTGCTTGAATGAGTTATTGTCCATGTATCATGTACCTCTTGAAATCTTTAGAAATAAGATGTTAGTTAAAAACTCTGCAAAATATATATATCAAGTCCAAGCTTAGAAAATTTTGATCCATATTTGGCTTTGTTTCTGAACTTGGACCCAAATGCCTTATCTTTAAAGGTATATTAGATTATCAGGATCCTTCGTATTAAAGTACTATTCCAGAAAATATGACTACTTGTACCTCTGGATATATCACATATGCAGTATTGGAGATAATTATAAGTAAACTCCAGTTAGAACCAATGTGTTCGTTTCCAGTGTAGGGTGGGCCTTGTTCTCTAAAATGTCTATGAGAAGAGAAGATCTGTGTTCACTTAGCACTTGAACTTGGGAAACATGGAGGAAACCAGATGGCCACTTTCTGTCCCTGAAGCCTGCACCTAGCAAGTCTCCAAAAACCTGGGATTGTGTGAATGAGTAATTGCTTGAGTCTGGCAAGAATTAAAATATAACCTTCTGTATTATTGGATTGACTAAATAATTGCTTCTTATTTATGGTTAACATATATACATTAGGGTCCCAGCAAGAAAACAGACACACTTGCACTATTTCAACAGAGAGAATTTCATAAATGGAGCTGATTAAGCAGGTATCATGAGGACTTGAAAATGAAAATGGGGAAAGCGAGGTAGCACCTAACTAACTACAGGAAGCAGTTATCATGCATAAGACTGGAGGAACAAAGATAGGTAAATGAGGTCCTCAAACCCAGAAGCTTGGGAGAGGGACCCTATAGAACTGGAGCTCAGACCTGTGAGGAGGGAAGGCATGTTTGGGGTGTTCGCACCTCTGGGTGCTGTTCCATGAGGCTGGTTCTGGGACTGGGGAAAGAAGCTTATTCTAGAAATGGTTGTTGCTGCCACAGTGTAGAGTTCTGCTATCCTGAGTCACACTTCAGTTGAACTTCTGTTGAAACATTTATGGATGTTTGTTATTTGGACTGAAATGCTGTGCGGATGTGTTGACCTCCTTCCTTTGTCTCCATCTCTAAGAACTTCACAGCTCTCATCCACAAAATGGGATCAGTAGTCTTTGCCCTGCCCACCTTGAAGTTGTATTTGAAAAATAAAGAAATAGTAAAGCACTTGGTAAAGGATAAAATACCAAATAAATTCAGGGTATTGTTATTGCTATACTTAAGCTTTACTTCAAAATGTAATTTTAAAATAAGAAAAACCTAAGACAAATTTGCTTATAATCCCATTATCCAATCACATAAATGCTTTCTCCCCCTTCCCCTTATGCATTGTTTTATTTACTTCCTGATATTATTGTCATTTTAAACTCGAAACCCTAGAAGTTTTGTGTTTGAGGACATCAGGGAATTATTTATCAATTTCTTTAAAATAGATACAAATAATTTAAAAAAATACCTATATAGAAGGAAGCAAATTTAAATAAAATAATATTATTAACACACAGTGTTAAGGATGTTTTACAGCTGATATGCAGCTGTAAAACATACTTGTGTTTATAAAATTGTAAACAGAAACAGAATTCCCTGCTTCTTGAGCCTTTTCCTAATTATACTGATTTTACTCAGGGGAAAGTGAAAATATTTATAAAATAAGATACAGTTATGGCACCTGGTGCAGAAATATGCTTATCCTTTGTATTTTATATTTCTATATGGAAACTGGACATTTAGTTTGCAACACAATGAAGAAAAATGTCATCAGACACTTCAGGGGAGGATTTAAAGTCACCATTTCAAGTATGTGGTTTCAAGTATTGACAGTCCTTCAAAGTACAGATAGATTGTCTTCTCTGAAAAATAAATTGTCATTTTGATGCCTTTCATTTTTGGGTTTTCGTTTAGTAAAGCAATGCTACAAATTTGGTGAAATATCTATTACCAATAGATCTTTTTTTCTAACTCTCTTTTAATCAGAAATGACAGTGGGCAGCTTCTTTTATTATTTCCTAAAGGTATAAAATTTTCTAAATATTTTTACTTTTTTCATCAAAATGGAGTATTGGCATGTTATCTTCTGTAGAACTCCCTCAAGATGTTTTATTCTCTAATACTCTCTATCCCCATCACTAAAAAGTAGGTGGCAATAGACTATTTTCTCCTTGGGATATTGTTGGAGTAGGCTGCCTTTATGTGTATTATTTTCTTAGCCAATGAGCTTCGGAAGACAAAAAACTATGAGTCTGCTACTTAGTGACTTACATCAACACAAAAATACCCTTAGGGGAACCACAGTGACTGGTAGAGTAGAAGGTATTGCTTCATGTTTAGACTTTTTCGGCAAAAATGAATTGGAAAGTTAGAACTGTTAAAGCATGGGGGAGGTCCTGGGGGAGTGTCACAATCAATTGAAAAAGGGAAATGTGAATTTAAAATAGCTATTTGGTCTTCTCACTCCAGTAGCAGAAAATATTAAAATTCTCTCTGGTCTGAAGCATTCAGTCACAGTTGAATTTCTGTACAAGTGTCTCACACAGTGCGTAAATGTATGCAGTATAGTCATTCCGTTGGCACTTTAATGAATCTGAAGAAGTTGTAGAGGTGACACATTGTCCCTAGAAATATATATATTTCTCTTTTTTTTCCTCCCAAGGAAATGTTTCCAAAGTAAGGACCATTATTCTGTCAAGATAAGTGCCCTTGGGATTTCAATGAAGTGTTTTTTAATCTTCACCTCACCCCCCAATTTTTGTTATTAAATGACTTTACAAAGTCAAGAGCAGTTTCTAATATGGTTGTGCTGATAGTATGTAAGGTTTGAAAAAACTGTCACCATATCAGTCAAATGTCAACTCTAGAGATAGTTTACAATGTCAGTGAAAATCTAGCCATTAATGCTCAGGATTTTCTGTTTGAGGAAAACCTGCAAGTCACAGGGCATTTTCTATAGCTCTAATTCACTGCAAAGGGTATCACTGAGAGATTTTTTTTATTGTTGTTCAAGTACAGTTGTTTCCATTCTCCCCCCACCACTCCCACCCACCCCAGCCATCCCCACTTCCCACCCTTGATCCTACCCCACTTTGGTTTTGTCCATGTGTCCTTTATATATGTTCCTGAAAACACTTCCCTTTTTCCCTCCATCATCCCCTCCTACCTCCCCTCTGGTTACTCAGTTTGTTCTTAATTTTAATGTCTCTGCTTGTTTGTTTTGTTGATTAGGTTCCACCTATAGGTGAGATCATGTGGTATTTGTCTTTCACCTCCTGGCTTATTTCACTGAGAGATGTTTTTATGGTAAGTCAATTTTCCATTGTACCTTTTAAAAGTGAGATCAATTTTTTTTTAAGTTCTTAAAATTGGCCTTCACCTGGGGATCATGGAAGAGAAGAAAGAATATAATTTGGTCTCTAATCAATTGAGGGGATTTTTTTCCACATTTTTTTAATTGTTGTTCAAGTACACTTGTCTCCATTTCCCCCCCACCACTCCTTCCCACACTAGCCATCTCCACTTCCCTCCTTGATCCTATCCTGCTTTGGTTTTGTCCATGTGTCCTTTATACATGTTCCTGAAAATGCTCCCCCCTTTTCCCCCATTATACCCTCCCCATTGAGGGGATTAATAATCAAAGAAAATAATGTACATTCCTGTGACTTTTTAAGAACTTTTATTACTTTTATTGTGGTTAAATATCATAATGTGAAATTTACCACTTTACCATTTAAGTGTGTATACAGTTCAGTGTAATTGGGGCACTCATTCACAGTGTTGTACAACCATCATGACCATCCATCTGCAGAGCTTTTCCATCTTCCCACAGTGAAACTTTTATCTCCATAAACAACAGTTCTCCATTCCTGCTTCCCCTCATCCCCTGGCAATCACATTTCTACTTTCTATTTAGGAATTTGACTACTCTAGGTATCTCAAAAGAGTCATTCAGTGCCTGTCCTTTTGTGTCTGACTTAGCATCATGTCTTGAGCTATCACCCATCCTGCAATTTTTGTCCAGATGTTTGTTTTCAGTATTAAATGGTGAAACTTTTGTGATCCTCAAACTCCTGAAACTAATTACTTTAAAATGATGTTTTAAGAGCTATTTAAGAAACATTCAATTAAATTTAAATTACAAAATGATATTAATTTTTATAGACAAATCACTGTCCTACATCTTCAAGTATGATAATAATAGCAACAGTATTTAGGGTTTTCTATGTGCTCTGCATGTATTTATTTATTTAATTCTTACAATATCATTACAAAAAAGGTGGCCTTTTTCTTCCTTTATTTTCTTCCTTTTGTAGAGAGTAAACTGAGGTACAGAAAGGTTAAGTACTTCACCTGTGATTATACAACAAGTAAGTAGTATAGTGAAGTTTTAAGCTCAGGTTGTCTGGTTCCAGAGGTTTTGCTCTTAATCACTGTAATACTATGTTTCCTCTCATGCACTTCTCCCACCAATGGACAGTCAAATTGAGAACTCTTAGAATTGAGCATAGGGAAATAATAGACAACGAGCCTCGGCTCCTGATTGAATGATCTTGAACTTTAGTCTCCTTAAAGAAGTCTGGTCTTGATATAGTTAATAATGGAGGAAATATTGGAAGTTCAGGGAAGTTATATAAGTAGAGCTTGTTTTACAAAACTTATAAAGTTCTAGGTTGCCAATCATCTTATGGTATCTTATGGTGAATTGTTGTTCTTGTTGACTTTGGCTTCATTCACCTTTGACCCTATGGAGAAGGGACATGCCACAGGTGGAAAGTTCACATCAATAGGGGTGTTTAAATATAGGCTAGAGAGAATAATGGATTAGAGAAACTATACACTAGGGGTAGGAGTAACATACTGAGCTACAGTGGTGTTTTGTGACAGCTCAGGATGCAAGAGAAAATATGAGAGGCATGGACCAATCAATGCAAGGATAAATTTTTCATTGACTTAAAAAATTTTTATTCATTTTTATTTTTAGTGCTCAAGTATGTTTTGGTAAACATCTTACTTACATTAGCTTTACTTTCTCTCAAAATGCTCTACCATATATTGCTATCTGTCACCTCAGACATGTCACATTATCTGGCCTCACTTTCTTCATTTGTAAAACATGAAGTTTCAAGTGTCTCTAACGGCCTTTAAGCATTGACTTTCTGACTCTAGGGTTTGGAGTTTATTCCTCTGAATTGGGACAGTCTCTTCTGTCAGCACAGAGTTCGTGGGGCCTAAGGCCTGAGGAGGCCTGAGGAAGGAAGCTTTTTCAGAAGATAATGTTAGCACATTAGAATTGGACAATAATGGAGGATGGAATTCTCATTCTTCTTCTTGTTGAGACAGGCACTGGTGATCCATCTTTGCCTCTGTCACCCTGATTTAGGTCCTTCTGATTGTAAAACCTCTCAAAAAATACCTGTCTGGGTTTAAAATTTATGTTGAAGAAACATTAATGCAAGCTCTTAATAAGATGAAGAACTTAACAGTATGCTGTTATCTGAGGATAATATATTTTATATACTTGAGACATGTTTAATTAGCTTTGCAAAAGTCAAATTGGCTTTCACAGAAATGAAGCTTTCTTTTTCCCCTTTCTCCCATATTCTACTCTAGTAACAGGCAAGATATTCAGGAAATCTCCTTTCAATTTGGTATATTTGTAAATCAGTCTCCTTATATCTCTTTTTTCTCTCTCTACTCCTGCAAACTAGTGTTTTTGAAAATTCAGCCCTTGCTAAGGATGGAGGGCGGGGAAGAGTTTTTAGAAGTGCACAATGAAACAAACAATAGAGCCGATAGGTGTTAGAGCTCCTCAGATATTGAACATGCATCCTTTTGAAACAGAGTTCCTAAATATTTAATAAACATTTACATCTGAGAAGCACTTAAGGGTTTTATAACCTTTGATACTCCCATTTTGCAGATGAGGATGCTGACCAGAGCGGGAGTGATTTGCTCAAAGCTTTAAGTATTGGGCTAAGAATCAAAATAAACCTTCTGTGGCAAATCTCTGCCTCTTTTCAAACAGAAAGACCCAAGTTTAATTTATGAAGGCCATTCCTCTACCTAATGAATTGTTTTTAAAGATCAAATCTACTAACCCACATACCTTTGAACTTTAAGGGACAAGTGAAAATTTGTCTCTTTTTAGGTCCACACCTTCAGAGTTGAGAAAGAAATTTAATGAGCATCATGATGCATATGAATTTTATCCCAGGTCACTGAAGTATTGTTATACTTGGAGTAGCAATTATTCTCTCATCATGCTTTTGAGGTAGGTAGGCTGGGTATTCTGAGCTCACTGTATTTTTAAGACACTCTCATCTAAGGTCACAGTATTGATACAAGGCTAGAAAAATGCTACTCCCAACTTCCAACCAGGGCAACCAGTGAAGTTTATCAACATTTTCAATAACTGATATTTTTTAAATTTTTTATTTATTTTTTAAACTTTTTAAAATTGTTGTTCAAGTATAGTTGTCTCCATTCTCCCCCCACCACTCCCCTCCACCCCTGCCATCCCTACTTCCCACCCTTGATCCTACCCCCTTTTGTCGGTGTGTCCTTTATATGTGTTCCTGAAAACCCTTCCCCCTTTTCCCACCATTATCCCCTCCCACCACCCCTCTGGTTACTGTCAGTTTTCAATAACTGATATTTTTCATAGAGACAAGACTAATAAATGGAACAGAAAAGTAAAGATCCTATCAAAAATTACCCCAAAAATGGAATGATGTAAGTCTGTTACCTGTTGTATTTCAGAAAGAGAAAGGGGGATATTTAGAAGTCATCTGAATAAAAATGTTAGCAAGAGCAGTTACTTCCTTTGATAAAGACAGGTCTTTTGGCTGAAATTTTGATGTCTAAACTCATGGAAAATGTCTGATTTTTTTTATTTGAAAGAATTAAAGGAGGTAAAATAAGGGGGAATTTTCTTACAATGTATGTTCCTATTTTAAGAGATAGAGTTAAGTTGTTAATGGGGAAGACTAATTGGGACTATAGTAAAGCATTGATTCTCTCACAAAAGTTCTTCCAAATGTTTGTAGTATATTGAGTGAGTTTGAGAACAGAGGGTTCAGAATGTCTTTATAAATTAGGCATTTTATACATCTAAGCTTATTAATTTTTACCTATTTCTACTGAGTTCATTTCTTGGGTACTTAATCCTTGAGGAAGCAAGGTAAGAAGAGATAGGATTAGGTCTCTTTGTCTAGCAGCCAGAGAAGTTACAATGATAACTTAGGTACATTTAAAAATGTATTTTATGGGACTTATTCCTTTTTCTAAACACTTTGATTTATTTACTCCACCATCATTGAGCATTTCTTGGTGCAAATTTATTCCTATAAAGACTTAACTAGATATAAGGATAGTAAATAGCTGTCAAACCACATATCACTCTGGCTACCTGGAATGGTGATAAAGAAAGGTTCCAAAGTTACGTCTGAGCTCTGCAAGCAAGTGTCCCATGATTTGACATCTTCCATGGCCTCGGGTATGGGTGAGGGAGAGTGTGATACACGAGTCAAATTATATACCCAAGAAAAATAGATCAGTAATGTAATTGTGTGCTTATGAATCACATGAGATACATACATAGTAATTTATAGAGGAGTTTTGAAGAGAAGCATCTCTACTAAAATGGAATTCTCTGAAGGGATTATTGGAGCTTGAAGAATAAGTAATTTTGGTTTGTCAAGGATAGGTAGAGACCATTAATGAAGATAATGCTAATACAGTATGCCAAACTAAAAATGTCTAGGGGCAATAACTTAACCAAAAGAGCTGAAGCCACACTCATTTTTTGAAAAGTTTAGCAGTAATTTGAAAATGTAGTTAATAATTTTAGCTACCAATCAATGAGCAGTTACTCTATGCTTAACTTTGCTTGGTTAGCTGCCTCCTTCAATTCTCAAGATGAATTTGCAAGGAGACACTATTATTAACCCTATTTTTCAGATGAAGATCATAAGTCTCAGTTGAAAATTGTAAATCTCAGAGAGGTGAAATCACTCATCCAAGTCACATAGTTGGCAAGTGGTAAAGTCATATTTGAAGCTAGATCTGCTTGACTCCAGTCTATAGTTTTATACCATTACAGTTTTGGTGTCCTGGGTAGGATTAAACCAGATTTTGTAGGGTCTTACTGTATTTTTCGGACTATAAGATACACTTTCCTCCCCTCCAAATTTGGGAGGAAAATGGGGGTGCCAAATGTGGCTTACCTGGCTCACTGGGGGCAGGGCAGCAGTGGAGTGGGCTTTCTTTTTCCTATCTTCCTCTTCTAAAACCTAGGTGCGTCTTATGGTCTGGTGCGTCTTGTAGTCCAAAAAATATGGTAAATCCCAGATTGTACGTTTTTTGTAAACTATATTTGGCATATCAGCTAATCCCCCCTTTTCAAATGTATGATTACAACATTTTTTAGTAAATTGAGCAAGCCATGCAACCATCACTATAATTCAGTTTTAGAATATTTTGTCATCCCAATATTATCCTTCATGTGGCATTTATTGTTAATCCCCCCCACCCGATTCCCATCCCCAGCAACCACTAATGTACTTTCCCTTTTTATAGCTTTGTCTTTTGTGAACATTTCTTATAAATGGAATCATATAATACAATTATATATGATGTGATCTTTTGTATCAGGCTTCTTTCATTGAGCATAATGTATTTGAGGTTCATCATTGTTGTGCCATGTGTCCATAGTTCATTCCTTGTTGTTGGTGAATAGTATTCCATTGTAAGGATAGATCACATTTTGCTTGTTCATTCACTGGTTGATGGACATTTAGGTTGTTTCCAGTTATTGGCTATTATAAATAATGCTGCTGAGGATATTCGTTTCCAAGTCTTTTTGTTTGCATACATTTTTATTGATATTTCTCTTGGGTATATATATCTAAGAGTGGAATTGCTGGCTCATAAATTCACGTTACATTTGAGAAACTTCTGTTTTCCAAAGTCACTGTACCACTTTGCTTTTATGCCAGCCATGTATAAGAGTTCTAATTTTTCTACATTTTTGCCAGCATTTATTATATGGCCTTTTTATTATAGCCATTCTAGTAAGTATGAAATCATATCTCATTGTAGTTTCTATTTGTATTTTTCTAATGGCCCAAAATATTGAGCATCTTTTCATACACTTATTAGACATCAAGCCATCTGAATATCTTTGGTAAAATGTCTATTTAAATACTTTATCCAGTTTTGTTTGGATGGTTTGTCTTATTGAGTATAAGACTTCTTTCCATGGTCTGGCTATAAGTCCTTTGTCAAATAAGTGTATTACAAATATTTTAACCCAGTATGTTGCTTGTCTTTTTATTTTTTAAATGATATCTGTGGTACTGCAAACATTTTGAATTTTAGTGAAGTCTAATTTATTAATTGTTTTCTTTTATGGATCATACTTTTGATCCCATCTCTAAGAAATTTTTTGCCTATTCCAAGGTCTTACAGATTTTCTGTTTTTTTCTAAAAGTTGTATTGTTTTAGCTGTTACATTTAAGTTTATGATGCATTTTGAGTTAATTTTGTCTATATTATAAGTTAAGGGACCATGCTATTTATTTATTTGGCATATGGATAGTTTATTTTACCAGAATCATTTGTTAAAAGGGCTATCATTTTTCCAGTGAATTTCCTTGGTATGTTTGTTGAATATCAATTCACCATAAACATAAGAATTCATAACAGGATTCAACTCTGTTCCTTTGATATATATGTTTATCATTAATGCCAATACCAGTATCTTGATAATTAGTTTTATAGTAAATTTCAAAATTGGAAAATTAAATTCCTCTGTGTTCTTCTTTTTCAAAATTGCTTTGGTTATTCTAGACCATTTTAGTGTCCATACAGTTTTTGGGATCAGGTTGTCAATTTCGGGACAAAAAAAGCCTCTTGGAAATTTGAAAGATATTGCATTGCATCCATAGATCAATGTGGAGATTATTGTCTTCTTAACAATATTGAAAATTCCAATCCATGAACATGGACTGTCTCTTCATTTGTTCAGATCTTCTAGAATTTCTCTCAGCAATGTTTTATAATTTTCAACTCTGGGACTCTTTTTTTGTAACTTTACTCTCAAATATTTTATTCTTTTTGATGCTATTGTGAAAGGTATTATTAATTTTATATTTGTATTGTTCATTGCCTGCTTGTGGAAATATCATTAGTTTTCATGTATTGATCTTATATCCTGTGACTTTGTTGTACATGTTTGTTCTAAATTGTGTGTGTGTGTATTCCTTAAAATAGTACATGTCATCTGCAAATACAGACAGTTTTACTTCTGTCCAATCTGGATGCCTTTTATTTCTTTTTCTTGACTGATTGCACTGGCTGGAACTTCCAGTACAACACTTAAAGTAAGTGGTTAAAAGCCATTTGTACCTTGTTCCTAATCTTAGGAGACATCTTTTAGTCTTTCACCATCAAGTATGATATTCATTATAGGTCTTTCATAGATTCATTTTATTATGTTAAGGAAGTTTTCTTCTATTTCAAACTTGTCAAAATTGGCTGTGGCAGTTTAAGAAGTGAGAATTTTCTTTTAGAATCTTTAACAGTGAACACTGGCCTAAGGCAAAAATTTAGTAAATTTTATATCATTGAGGTCCACAATGTATACAATAATTGTTTTAACAGATCTTTTTTTCCTTTTTCTTCTAGGGAAAGAGAATATTGGAGATAGACAGGACTCGAAATTTTTATATTTTATTGATATTTGTTTTACTTGAATTCTGAACTAACCTTTTTCTATATCGGAGCTGTCCAGCAGAAATATAAGGCAAGCCTCAAATGTGAACAGTATATATAAACTAAAATTTTCTAGTAGTTCCATTAAAAAGGTTAGAAAACGTAAATAATATTTAATTTAACCCAATATATTAAAAATATTATCATTTCATATGTCATCAATACAAACATTCTTTTTTTCTGTACTTAGTCTGAAATATTATGTTTATTTTACACTTAAATTATATCTCAACTTGGAATGGTCACATTTCAAGTGCTCAGTGGTTATGTGTGGCTAGTGGCTACCACATTGGACAGTGCAGTCCTATATACTTGCATATTAAACTGTACTTAGCTAACAAATATTAAATAAGTAAATCAAAGGAAAGAAAAGTGACTTGTTATTTACCACATAGACATTGGTACAAAAATATAGTGGTTTTTGCATTTAAATAGCACTTGAGCAGAATTCTTGCATCTTCTAAAGGATAATCTTATGAAATATTATAAATAAAAGAACAGTTCTTAATGCAGTATTTCTTAAAATTCAATTGAGCCTATATTTTCATAGCTTTTGATGTGAACAATATCTAGTATTTTAAACAATGCAAATCTAGTAGGATGCCTATGTTCTATGTTTTCTCAACTGAGAGTTGAGAAGAACATGGCCAGAGCACTCCTTTCAAGTTTCTCTTAGGAAACTCCAGATTTTATCCTACTGGGAGATCTATATCTCTTGGATATTTGGTCAACTAAATGCATCAGCTTTCTTGCCAGCATAAAGAGTGTTAGGACAACAAATGGGTATCATAGAATCAGATGGACATCAGCACTGGCTTCATTATGACACTCTAGCTGCTACATCGTTCATGGTAATGGGCTGTGCTAGAGATGGCTGCAGATAGGCTTTATACTGGAAGAAGCCTGTGGTCATTGCAGGTGGAGCTAATGTCATCTTTTTTTTTCTATTGTTGCTCAAGTGCAGTTGCCTGCATTTTCCTCCCACAACTCCCCCCAACCCCAGCCTTCCCAACGTCCCTCTCCTTATCCCACTCCCACCTTGGTTTTGTCCATGTGTCCTTTATAGTTGTTCCTGAAAACCCTTCCCCCTTTTTATCACTGAACTTGAAGGATCATTTGAACAGCTAGCTAGCTGGTAGTGAGAATGACTAAAGCTATTGATTTTGGACTATATTGTAATATAAAAAGATGATGGTTTTCAAATTTAGATTGCTGCCTTCACCCAGAACTATACCATCCTTACAGAAACAATTTTAAAGAATGAAAAATAAAGCATTGTTTCTGTTCTCAAAGATGTATTCCATGCAAAAATTCATATTCTGAATTCAGGGCCAAGAGTGTCCCCTTCATGCTGTCCTAGTTCCTCTTAGGGTGTCTTGGTTAGAGCATTAGTTGGCTTGAACTGTTCAAGGGCACAGGTTCAATCATCATAATGACCAGCAAACTTCAATATTTCCTGGACACAGATTTCCTCTTTCCTGCAGTTGCTGTCTTGAATGAGTATGTAGTTGTTCTGAAGGGCATTAAGGGGAAAATGACTCATAACCTATGGAGCATAGGCTAGAAGCAACACCTTTTAAAGAAAAGTAGCACATAGAGTTTACAACATCAGGAAGACTCATATGCTTATAAATTGGACTGTACTAAACAATGGAAGCATGCCTTCTTGGTAATGTGGAGAATGGATGCAAAGCCAGTAAACAAAGCAACAGAAGAGATTAGCTCTTTGAAATATCAGGCCATCAGTAGATCCTTAAAGAACACAGCAGGTGAGATCAATGATGACAGATAAGAATGCTGTTAAACTTAGCACTGGAAAGCTCACAAGCGGCTTAGACATAATCAATAGAAGAAAAAACCTAACAAAATATAACCAGAGACATTGAAGTTAAGAACAATCTAAGAATAGCCAGAGCGGGGGGGGGGGGTGGGAGGGGGGGGCGGGGGGCGGGGACAGTGGGAAGAGGGGATTACAGGAACCACTATAGAGGACACATGGACAAAACCAAGGGGGAGGGTGGAGGTGGGGGAGGGAGGTGGGTTCACCTGGGGTGGGGTGGAGGGATGGGGAGAAAAGGCATACATCTGTAATTGAATAACAATAAAAAAAAAGGCAAAAAAAAATAAAAATGAGATAAATTAAAAAAAAAAAACAAAAAAACTTAGCACTGGAAACCCACATCAGCACCAATGCTTATCAACATATCAACATTTATTTATGGCTGCTCTTTTCTAGCATTAGGCTTATGTATGAGTGTAAACACTAAATAGTATCATTTCTGCTTATCCATCAATTTATTAGCCTACTTCTAATTTATTATGTCTTTAGTGAATTTTATTTTTTTGTACTATTCTAAAGGGGGTTGTTCATTATATTTCATGAAGAAATAATGGGTGGATCTCACACCATTGTCTTTGCTGACATT
Organism: Desmodus rotundus; assembly: GCF_022682495.2. Classification (NCBI taxonomy): domain Eukaryota; kingdom Metazoa; phylum Chordata; class Mammalia; order Chiroptera; family Phyllostomidae; genus Desmodus; species Desmodus rotundus. The sequence continues at coordinate 72,516,427 of NC_071394.1, read as the reverse complement.
TAATTCCATCACATAGCTTCCATCCAATTTAATAGCTGTGGGTTTGTCACTGCTTATTGCTAAAATTGTTTTTGTAATAGAAACTTTGTAGCCACAGAGTGAAGATATCATGTTCTCCATCCAGAAAGGACTCATGTCTACCTGGGAAGAAAGACTCATTAAACCAAAATATAAAAGGAAAATTTCGGTCATGAAATGTGCTTTTCTAAGTATATTTTATTAATTATGCTATTACGGTTGGCCCATTTTTTTCTCCACTTTACTCCCCTCCACCCTGCACCACCCCTCCCACCGTCACTACCCTTCATGTCCATGGGTTCATGACCCAGAACTTACAGGTCATAAGTTCTCCATTTCCTATACTATTCTTAACCTTCCCCTGTTTATTTTGTACCTACAGTTTATGTTACTCCCTGTACATTTTTCCCCAATCTCTCCCTCCCCCTTCCTGTTGATAACCCTCCATGTGATCGCCATTTCTGTGAATCTGTTCCTGTTCTACTTGTTTGCTTAGTTCATTTTTGTTTTTGTTTTTAGGTTCAGTAGTTTATAGTTTTGAGTTTGTCATTTTACTGTTCATAGTTTTTATCTTCTTTTTCCTAGATAAGTCCTTTCAACATTTCATATAATAGGGGCTTGGTGATGATGAACTCCTTTAACTTGACATTATCTGGGAAGCACTTTATCTACCCTTCCATTCTAAATGATAGCTTTGCTGGATAGACTAATCTTGGATGTGGGTCCTTGCCTTTCATGTCTTGGAATACTTCTTTGTATCCCCTTCTTGCCTGCAAGGTTTATTTTGAGAAATCACCTGATAGTCTTATGGGAACTCCTTTGTAGGCAACTGTCTCCTTTTCTCTTGCTGCTTTTAAGATTCTCTCCTTATCTTTAATCTTGGGTAATGTAATTGTGATGTGCCTGGATGTATGCTTCCTTGGGTCCAACTTCTTTGGGACTCTGAGCTTCCTGGACTTCCTGGAAGTCTGTTCCCTTCAACAGATTAGGGAAGTACTCCTTCATTATTTGTTCAAATAAGTTTTCAATTTCTTGCTCCTCTTCTTCTTCTTCTGGCACCCCTATGATTTGGATGTTGGAACATTTAAAATTGTCCCGGAGGTTCCTAAGCCTATCCTCATTTTTTTTTTTTTTTTGAATTCTTGTTTCTTCATTGTGTTTCCGTTGAATGTTTATTTCTTCCTTCTGTTCCAAATTGTTGTTTTGAGTCCCAATTTCCTTCCCTTTACTGTTGGTTCCCTGTACATTTCTCTTTATTTCAAGCGCTGCATTGTTTTGCTATATGTGGGGGAGGGGACAGAGAGGGGACAGTGCCGCTTGCTCAGCTCTCCGTCTACTTTCAGTCATTCCTCCTCTACCCACAAGCAAATTGGGCCCTTCTGTTGCTGATTTCTGGGTGAGTGGGTTTGTGTATATTGTATGACCCTGTGGGTCTCTCCAATGAACTCTCCTGTGAAACTGGGAGTTTCTCCCGCAGCCACAACCCCCATAGGTTTTTACAGCCAGAGGTTTTGAGGCTTTTTCCTTTTTCCTGTGCTGGAACCCTAGGTTGTGTGGTCTGTCTCGCTCCCCAGTTGTTCCTCCTGATTTATTCTCATGCAAATGTGGGACCATCTGGTCTACCATTCACCTACTTGTCCACCCGGTGCTCTAGTCACTGACTTGCCATGTGTCCCCTCCACTCTGGCTGCCCATCCCTGCCTCTTGTACCAGTCTGAATTAATGTTTCTTCTTTAACTCTTTGGTTGTCAGACTTCCGTACAGTTTGATTTTCTGGCAGTTCTGCTTATTTTTTTTATTTTAAATTTGTTGTTGTCCTTCTTTTGGTTGTGTGAGTAGGCAAAGTATACCTACCTATGGCTACATCTTGGCCATAAGTGTGAAAAGTAGTTTTGCACACATGTGTTTAATGTGACAGATCTGAGGGAGAAAAAAGTTTTTGGATAAACTTGATTTTGCTTATAATGCTTTCTCTGAATAATCTTTCAAGGCAAAAGTCCTTCTCAGTTTTTAAGATGGAAAATATTATTTGAAGAAGCTTAAAGTAAACATACATGTCAAATATACTCTGAAGTCATTGAGTGAAGGTTGTAAGGCACAGCTTCCAGGGTATCAACAAGCACATGATGCTTCATGGAAGGAGAATTTGTGCCTTACACTGAAAAACATCATGGATTTTGGAAAATGTTTGTGTTTCTTGTTTGGTATGAATTAGGGAAATATTTATTCAACATCTCCTTTTCATATTGTGCAATTCACAGAGGACTTGTCTATGAAATATTTACACAGGACTTTTATTTGGAAATAAGTAGCTGGTTGCTGCAGGAAAGCTTCATGGTGAAGGCTCCTTGCTCTCAAAAGAAAATTGGAGCTAAATAAAAAGATTTCAAGGAGAGTCTAGAGAGGTCTTTTCTTTTCTTTTTCTCCCCTTTCAAGAGGTAATTGATTGCTCCCCAAAAGGGCCTTTATAGGACTCTAGGTAGACAATGCTCTAACCTTGTCAGAAAAAGATAATAAATTTAGAGTTAGACTGGTTTGGAAGGAAAGGCTTAGAATGAACTGCATTTTATAGGAACAGAGCACCGAAGTCTGTTGTTAGTTTATAGGGCCTTGATTAGATAGGTTATTGATTTTGGCTGCTGGTGATATGGTTCATGTTCAGAAGGTATAAACTCATGCTGAATAAAATAGAAGTGAACACTTAAAAAAACCCCAGAAAGTAGCAAGGTACTGGCTATCAGGCTAGTTGTAACTCTTCAAATGGAATGAGCAGCTGTGCCTTTAGCCCTCTGGAATCAGTTATGTGTATTAAATACTGGAATAACTTGATATTTTAAAAACTTATATGCTCATCCAAGTTTTAGAAGACTACCGGGAGTTTCACAATTTTATAGTTAAATCAATACCCAGATTTATGCCTTTTGGACAGAGAAACTTGAATTTAATTGAGCAAATGGATCTAATGAGGACAGACATATTTTGTGCAGATGTCAGAGAGTTTTTTCCTATTATTACCAGAAAAATGAAACAGGTAATTTTGGTATGAAGATGAATATAGCTTTACAGGAAAAATGACAAATGTTCAGAAACTTTAAAAGAAGATTTGTGATATACAGAGGTTTGTGAATGTCTGGAGTCTGATAGAATAATTTCTTGTCTCTTAAATTCCTGAATTTAAGGTGCATTAATTATACAGAAAAGCACATAATATTTTACTTTATACTGCACAATTAATGGCCATATGGTATTAAATTGGCAACCAGACTTTCAAAAATGACAATTTTGAGCAGAATCACTTATGGTCTAGATTTTTCCTTTTTAAAAAAAATTTTATTTATGGTATTTTACATAGAATTTTACATTTTATTCACTAGATAAGGACATTGTTAACTTTTTAGAGATAGCTATAAGTAAATATTATCTAAATATTTCTGTGTTTTCAGAAGTCTCCTTGGAATTTTTCAAGTGAAAGGAAACAACTTGTATGAAAAATTAAGAGGTACAGAAATGTTATGGAGATCTGCAATTTATTTCTCATTAACCCTATTTTCCACAGTCTTTGACTACATTTTGCTTCAGGAAATATTCAAATACACTTACTTAGACAAACAAAATTTCAATTTCATGGAGATTCTGACTGTGTAATAATAACGATATTAAATCTTAAAATACAATGAAACAAATTCAGTTTTTAGAAACATATGGACTCAAATAAGTTTGAGAAAAAATTATTGGAGGGCAGAATCTGGCTCTGTGATATTTTAATGCAATGAATGTGTTCCAGAAATAACTGCCTGCTTTTTTGCTGTCCAGAAAACACATGTTAAAAATTTTTCCGCATGTTATTTTTCTCTATACTTCTCACAAATTAAGAAGCCTATTCTCTCAAGATACTTTATGAACATTGTAATTTTAAAAGTGAGATCTGTACATCAAAGTGTCAAATATAGACTGTCTTACATTTTTCACAGTTGTGGAGAACTGATCACTAGTAAATCTGGGAGAACCTAAGATCTGTGTTTGTAATTTTGGCTGAAGCTTAACTTCATCACCATATATTTCTCCTTGAAGATATTGTGAATATAAGTTGAAAAACAACCTTTAGATATATCAAACCCATATTGTTCAGAGCATTTATAAGCTTTATGTATAATGCTATAAATAAAAATATACTTGGAAAATGTGCACTGTAGAAAATGAAAAATCAGTGTAGGCTGAAATAATTTTGAAAAAGAACCCCCCCCCAGAAAAAACCCCAACAGACATTGGTGTAACTTAAAAGGCTCAATCTTTTGAGGGAGTTTTATTTAGAGTTTTTGCTCAAATGTGAAGAGCTTCATTAAAAAAAAACCACTGAGCACTGTTTATACTGTTTTACAACTTCATATGATGTATTTAAAATTTTGTTCTGTTGTTCCTTACACCTTCTCTATTTTTCAAAGAACAATTATTATCCCAGAAAATTAAAATAAGAAACATTGAATATTCAAAATGAATGAATCCCCTGTCCTTGCCTGGATTTCAGGAAAACACTTGGTATATTACACAAAAAGAGATAGAGAACTAAGCTGAAGAAGTTTCAAATTTCAGGTTTCTGTATTTTAAGAATGTACTGGAAGTGATTTGGTTTGTGCCGGTTAAGTTATTTGAAAAGTTAGCAGTGACTTGGCCATTTTGGTCTCTGGAAAGTAGCCTGACAAGGAAATGCTATCTAAATGAAAATGACTTAATCTAGACAATTGATCTGATCGACTAGAAATATGATTCCTAATCTAATCAAACAAGACATCGAAAGAAAGAACAAACTGACAGTAACAAGTTTGTTCTAGGAGGGAAGGGGGAAGGGGAAAATGGGCAGGGTGAGAAAGGGGAAGAGCAGTCAAGAAACGCATATAAAGGACACGTGGACAAAGCCAAAGGAGGGCAGGATCGAAGGTGGGAGGTGGGGACGGGTGGGACCAGGGGGGAGTGGTAGGGGGAAAATGCAGACAACTGTACTTGAACAATGATAATAAAAAAGGAAATATGGTTCCTATTACAGAGAACTTTCTATTAAGCTTTGCTCAATTGAGTTTTATATTTTTACCCATTTTGCCTTTATTCAATAGGTAACCACAGGCCAGGTAAAACATTTTTAAATTCCTCATAGGCTAGTTTTTTACTGGAATCCAAACAGATTTACAGATTTCCCCCAACAAGTTATTACTTTGTAATTTAGTGATGTGTGTGTATGGTGACAGTCTCATGTCTGCCATAGGGAGTTCTCTGCGTCATACTAGAAAGAGTTTATGGTCCCACCTGCATCCATGAGAAAGAGAAGACAAAGCTTCATTTTTAAGTCCTTGGAAATTCTTTGCCATTAAGAAACTGCCACTGCTAGCGCTCTTGGGCTATTTAAAGAGGTAAAAAGTTCATTACACTAATTTGCTTATATATACTGGTTTATTTTCCTGTGATTTGAAGACACATTCTATTTAGTAACGATACATTGCTCATAAGATGTCAGACTCATGTTTTAGTTAGCATTGTCTTTGGCTGCAGGTAAGAACCTCAAATAATAGTGGTTTAGATATAATCAAGGAGGGAGGGCTATGGGTAAGAGCCATGCCTGTGGGGCCTGTCCTCTTGTAAAGATAACCGTGTTTCCCTAAAAGCTCTTTGAACAGAACTCTTTCTCATGGCTCATTACAGTGAAAAGGGAGCCTGGAAAATTTAGGATTTTAGCTGGGCATTTTAATTTAAAGATGGGAATGATATTAAGGAGATGTGTATTCCATAGCAGTTATTTATCTGCTTACCTTTAACAAACACCAGTTCAGGTCAAATATTAGTTTAAACCTGTTATTTTTTTTCTTTATTGGAACTTTTATATCCTAAGACATTTGTCTCATAGCATTCTCATAAATTAGCATCATATTGGTTTTCTCCTACTGAGAGTGTTGAAAAACCATGATGATCCAGTGCCATGTAGGAACTAGGAGGATCTATAAATTATTGCTTGCACACTTAACCACTAACAGTCTATTGCATTTTTCTTCTTGGATAAATATAAGTGGTCTAAATTTATACTGATAGAGATATTATTACCTTATCATATTAATGCATTGAGTGTTTAATAGATTGTAATACAAGCTACTGTTATTTATTTTTCAGCATGAATCACCTTCAAAATAGTCTCTGTTCTCTTTGTCATATGGCCTGTGTGCTGCTTCATTAATCAATTCAGTTTAATTCTTAAAAACATTTATTGAGTGTTTACTATTTACAGTGGCTTTTAAAAATCCATTTTAAAACATGGCTTTTTGAATAGTTGAAGGAATGGTGTAAAATTTGCCCAATTTTTTCACAGGAGTGGAAAACAAAATCTACTGTAACTAACAAAGCAAATGTATGTCATAACTTGTGTCACCTATTTAGCCATTATATTATCCTTGACATCCCTACCCCCACCAGTACTGTTGTGTGTGCTTTCAATAAACAGTAGAATTTATATCTGCTCAAACTGGATGATTCTTACAAAAACTTTTTAGAACCTTTTTCTCTGAGTTGTTGATTACTTACAGTAATCATGCACCAAAATGACAAACTTTAATACTTCTTAAAATTTTGCCTAATGTATTTTCATTGTCTTGTTAATCACTTGTGCCAGGTAAAAAACTATATCTATTTTAATTTTGTACTCTGAAGGTATTAGAAAACAGTATTATTCCTAATACAAAGTTTCTTATTGAGGTGATATTTTCTTTTATATCTCAAAGCCTTTACTTTGAGATATGATGAAAAGAAACTTATAGGTACATGTGGAAAAGTAAGACATGTCACATTTGAAAGTGAAGATAAGAAACAGTTTTATGTATTTAAAGGTATACTGAAATAATCTAGCTATATCATAACATATAACCAAGTTTTACATTTCTGTAGCTGGGGAATGCAGAATGGCTCACTAAAACAACAATAACAAAGAAGTTAAAACCTAATACTCCCCAGGAAAGTTAGTCAAGGTGAGAACTCCTAAATAACATCTTTCCTTTGATTATTTGGAATTCTTTTTATGAAATATCCCATCCAGTGTAACCTCTCACACATTTTCTAAGTAATAAAGAGGTGCTATCTTTTAAATTGAATTTTATATTTTTGGATGATTGTATTGATCTGTATTTGCTTCAGGTTCATATCAAGCACTCCTATGCCTAAGTGTTTATTAAGATGGTATGAATATGATGAGAATATTTGTGGTTTATGCTAGGAAACTGTATTACTTTACCTTTTGGAAAAAATATAAGTGGTCATTTTAATCATATTTTGATATCTTTAAAAATATGTTTTAAAGAACTTCAGTGTCTGAATAGAGAAAGAAAAGTTTTAGTTGCTTTTTGAAGCAGTTGTGCCTGAAACCCAGGCTCAGAGTGAAGCCAAAATAGAATATATAGCAAGGTATACAGAGGAGAGAAAAGCAAGACATAATGTGGAGATAGAAAATTCTGGAAGCAGTTACAGCTATTTAATAACTCTAGATTTAGGTAAGTAGTCATTAATTATAAGCAAAACTATTATGTGAGTGAGAGATTCTTCAGGATATCTTAACAGAATTTCCTTTCCATTTCTTCTCAATAGATTATCTATTTTTCTTATAGAGTCTAGTTTTATTGTATTCATACACCTACAAATGAAAAATCTAGAAAAGGTTGATCCTCTATCTTTTCAATTATCTACTCAATTAGTACCAATGAGGTCCAAGATTTTGTGAGGCTGCCATCTATGAAAGAGTTGACACTGAACTATAAACACCTCTAATTATGGATTATAAATCCTAAGTGGACATTCTATTTTCAAAATTATGAACCAAGCCAATTCTAACATATCTTTGTATTATAGCTTATTTCCCAAATTCTAATAAGTACTACTGTCTCCACCTCCCCATATACACTAAAATTTTTTAATTGAAATACATTTAAAAATAAATATGGACACTCAACACAGTCATTTTTCTTTTATATCACAAAAAGTGGTACTTAATTGGCTTCAGTATAAGGCATTTGTTATCTCACTTAACAGAAAGTCTAGAGATGAACAGATTTATTTCTTGATTGACCCAGCATTTTAACAATATTACAGACCTCAGTTCTTTTCATCTCATCTGTCAATAGATATGACATTGATTTAATCATGGAAAACAGTTGGCTGTCAATACAGACCAAGACACCTTACTTCCTTATTCATGTCAAATGAAAGTGATAAAGAGTACCTTTTCCCCTTAGCCTAAAATTAAGTTCTTTTTTTTTCAGTCATATTGGGTCAATTTAGGTCACCTTGCCACCCTTGGGCAGGTTACAGTTACCAGAGAAATGTCTCACACAGATTGGTATATTTTCATTAGGCTCTCACCCTGAAGCTTCATCTGAGTCACATGAATCACATAAATTGTATGAGAGATAAGAGGTACATGATTCAAATTAGGGTTCAAGGAGAGAGACAAAGGAATAGATTTGAGTAGACAATGCATAGTGTTCACCTTGAAGAACTAGATATTTGGGAATTGGTCCAGGTCCACAAATCTACTGTTCTAAAATAATTAAATAGATATCTAGAAGATGGAGGCTTAGGTAGATACACTTTGCTTCCTCACATAACCAAAAGAAAGACAACAAGAAATTTAAATACAAAAAATAACAAGAACTGCCAGAAAATTTAATTGTATGGAAGTCTGTCAACCAAAGAATTAAAGAAACATTCATCCAGATTGGTAGGAGGGGTGGATACAGGCATCTGGGTAGAGAGGACTCCTGGCAAGGTGGCGGCTGGTGGACAGGGTGAGGCAGCAGCTGGCAGAGTGGGTGATCCCACATTTGAGTGCAGATAAACTGGGAGTAACAACTGGGGAATGAGACAGACCACACAACCCAGGGTACCAGTGCGTGGAAATAAAGCCTCAAAACCTCTGACTGAAAAAAAACCTATGGGGGTTGAGGTGCTGAAAAAACCTCCCAGTCTCACAGGAGTGTTCATTGGAGAGACCCACAGGGTCCTAGACTGGACACAAACCCACCCATCTGGGAATCAGCACTAGAAGGGCCCAATATGCTTGTGGGTAGATGAGGAAGTGACTGAAAGCAGACAGAGAGCTGAGCAAGTGGCACTGTTCCCTCTCTGACCCCTCCCCTACATACAGCACCACAGCACAGTAAAGTGGGTTGCCCTTCCCTGGTGAATACTTAAGGCTCTGTCCCTTACTACATCACCGGCATGCCGAGATAAAAAATATGGTACTTGAACAACAATTTAAAAAATGTGAAAAAAATATGGCCCAAATGAAAGAATAGATCAAAGCTCCAGAAAAAATACAACTATGCAATGAAGAGATAGCCAACATATCAGATGCACAGTTCAAAACTCTGGTAATCAGGATGCTCACAGAAATGGTTGAGTATGGTTGCAAAATAGAGGAAAAAGTGAAGGCAATGAAAAGCAAAGTAAAGGAAAATGTACAGGGAACCAACAGTGAAGGGAAGGAAGCCCAGACTCAAATCAACAATTTGGAACAGAATGAAGAAATAAGAATTCAAAAAAATGAAGAGATGCTTAGGAACCTCCAGGATAACTTTAAACATTCCAACATCTGAATCATAGGGGTGCCAAAAGGAGACGAGGAACAGCAAGAAATTGAAAACTTATTTGAACAAACAATGAAGAACTTCCTTAATCTGTCAAAGGAAATAGACTTCCAGGAAGTCCAGGAAGCTCAGAGAGTCCCAAAGAAGCTGGACCCAAGGAAGCATACATCAAGGCACATCACAATTACTTTACCCAAGATTAAATATAAGGAGAGAATCTTAAAGGCAGCAAGAGAAAAGGAGACAGTTACCTACAGAGGAGTTCCCATAAGACTATCAGGTGATTTCTCAAAATAACCCTGGCAGGCAAGAAAGGGATAGAAAGAAGTATTCCAAGTCATGAAAGGCAAGGACCCACATCCAAGATTAGTCTATCCAGCAAAGCTATTGTTTAGAATGGAAGGGTAGATAAAGTGCTTCCCAGATAATGTCAGGTTAAAGGAGTTCATCATCACTAAGCCCTTATTATATGAAATGTTAAAGGGACTTATCTAAGAAAAAGAAGAAGATGAAAACTATGAACAGTAAAATGGCAAACTCAAAATTATCAACAACTGAACCTAAAAAACAAAAACAATCATGAAAACGAACACAAAAACGAACTAAGCAAACAACTAGAATAGGAACAGATTCACAGAAATGGCAATCACATGGAAGGTTATCACCGGGAAGGGGGAGGGGTGAGAATGGAGGAAAATGTACAGGAAATAAGAAACATAGACTGTAGGAATAAAATAGACAGGGGGAGGTTAAGAATAGTATAGGGAATGGAGAAGCCAAAGAACTTATATGTATGACCCATGGACATGAACTAAGGTGGGGGAATAATTGTGGTAGGTGGGGCACAAAGGAGGGGGGACAAAAGGAGAGAACAAAATGGGACAAGTCTAGTAGCATAATCAATAAAATACATTAAAAATAAAATAATTAAATAGATGAACAAATAAATAAAATATGGTCTGAGTCATCATAGATATTGTCTAATAAATTGAATTTATCCTTTCTCTTACCCTACTCCTTCTGCAGAAACCTGCCAAATGATTGGATAATGTATTCCTGATAACGTCTTAGAATGACTTAATATGGTATTGCAATATAATAAGAAACTCTTTGCATAAATCTCCCTTCTGATGTTTGTAAAATGTTGGGCCCCATGTCCCTCTAGGACAGGGTTGTCAAACTCATTTTCACTGGGGGCCATGTCAGGTTCATGGTTGCATTCAAAGGCCCAACTGTAGAGCTCCTTGCCCCTAGTTAAGGGGTAGTTAGATTTATACAATCCTAAAATTACATTCGGCCCTTTGAAGGCAACTGTGAGGCTGATGTGGTCCCTGGTGAAAATGAGTTTGACATCCCTGCTCTAAGAGAAAGCTATTTTGAAAGTGGGGTGTTCTGAGCATTCATCGTTGCTATTTTCATTTGGCCCCAAACACCTTTGCACACAGAGAAATTAGACTTAATTTTATGTCATTTACCATTTAAGAGCAATTTCATCCAGAGAATTTCTGTCCCTGCTCACATTTCCATACATTGTGAATTCACACATCAGGTAATAATTTTAGTTCACCCAATTCACCAAGACAAAATATATTTCCAAATGGAATGTAAATATGCTTATTGTTGTTTTCATCATGCCTAACTGTATTTCTTTTGGTGGAAGTTAGGACTAGACAAATAAGAGAGGTAGGATTAGTGACATAGGGATTTTCAAGCCATTTGTACTTCACAGCATTGTACTTACAGGAGACCATTTGATAGAATTTTGATTGCTCAGGGTTAACTCAAGAGATTGGCTACAATTTTTTTTGATAAATACTTGATTTATTGGAATTCTGGTCAAGATGGAGGCCAGGGTAAACACGACTTGCCTCTTCACACAACCAAATCAAAATTTCAACTTAAGTATAGAACAACCTTCCCTCAGATCATCAGAAATTAGGTTCAGTGGAAGTCTGATAACTATGGAATTAAAGAAACCATATCCAACCATGCTGTTAGGAGGGGCAGAGATGTGGAATGGGCTAGTCCCACATCCATCTTTGGTGGGTAACAATTTGGGAGGGATATCTCAGGGGTGAGGAGCCCCAGCCTCACACCAGACACCCAAGCCCAGGGTTCCAGTGCCAGCAAGATAAGTTCCTATAACTTCTGGCTGCAAAAACCAGTGAAAATTGAGTTGGTAGAATAAACTGCTAGGATCTTAGGCAGTGCACCTTAAAGAACTCACCTATGGATTCAGTCCTTATGAGCTCCAGCACCAGGGTAGCAGCTTGAAAGTCACCAGTGGCATAAAGGGAGAAACTGAAGTGTCTGCCATCAAGGTGAAAGCTGGGGAATAGCTTTCTCCCAGACAGAAAGTTGGACAGAGGCCACTGTCCATTTCTGAACCAATAGAGCCACAGAGCAGGCAGGCAGGTGCCATATCTGAGACTCCATGAACCTGGATAACACTGTTTGCCCCGCCCTGGAGATCCCCTGATACTCTGTCCCACCCAAATTACAGACCCACCCAAGGTGATAATAGTGACTTTTCCATATGAGTGGCTGGTCTTGGCTCAAGCTTCACAACTTCCTAAATCCTCTCAAACAAGCAACAGCCAGCCTCAGTGAGCCCCAGGGCCAGCACTAGCAGCAACCAGCCTAGATTCATAGCTTGGTTTTTCCTGGGAATCTCCAAGCTCAGCACAAGTAGCAGCCATCTCAGATTGCTTTATAGCTCATGCAGGGTGGTCCTAAAACAAACATAAGGGAGTGTTAATTTGGCCCACACCACCCAGGAAACCCCAGAGCCAGTGTACCCATTGGACAACTACAGTCCAAGTTGGAGCACCACAACATTTCCCCTGCACAGCTGATCCTCCATTAAAGGCAGAGGTTGGTGGTCAGTGGTCACGACCAGTCATTTCAGCTGACTGACCTAGGTAAATCCTTCTCATTGGCCCTGCCAACAGCAATCTAGACTCAACTACAAGAGGAGGGTGTACTCAGGCCAAATGAAGATTGCACTTTGAGTACCCAGCTTAGATGATAGTGGAGGCTGTGCCACTGGACCCTACAGGACACCTACAACATTAGACCACAATACCAAGACAGGAAATCATAGCAGGTCTACCTAACATATAGAAACAAATACAAAGAGGCTGCCAAAATGAGCAGAAACAGAAACATGGCCCAAAGGAAAGAACAGATCAAATCTCCAGAAAAAGTACTAAACAAAATGGAGACAAGCAATCTCTCAGATGCAAAGTTCAAAACATAGGTTATAAGGATACTCAAGGAACTTAGTGAGGACCTCAACAACATAAAAAAAAGTTTAGTCAGAAGTGGAGGTTACACTAATCAAAATAAAGAACAATTTACAGAGAAACAGTAGAGTGGATGAAGCTGAGAATTAAATCAATGATTCGAAACACAAGGAAGCAAAAACCAAGCCATCAGAACTACAAGAAGAAAAAAGAATCCAAGAAAAAAAATGAGTATACTGTAAGCAGACTCTGGGACAACTTCAAGCATTCCAAAATTTGCAACATAGGGGTGCCAGAAGGAGAAGGGAAAGAGCAAATAATTGGAAATCTATTTGAAAATAAAATAAAACAAAAATTCCCTAGATTGGTGAAGGAACTAGACAATCAAGTACAGAAAGCACAGAGAGTTCCAAATAAGATGCAAAGAAACTCACTCCAAGTCACATCATAATTAAAATGGCAAAGGTTACAGATAAAGAGAGAATCTTGAAAGCAGTTAGTTACCTACAGGGGAGTTCCCAGTATCAGGTGATTTCTCAAAAGAAACTTTGCACGCTACAAGGGATTGGCAAGAAATATTCAAAGCCATGAAAAGTATGGACCAATAGTCAATATTGTTCTACACAACAGAGCTATTGTTTAGAATCAAAAGGCAGATAAAGAGCTTCCCAGAAAAGAAAACACTAAAGGGGCATCATCACCAAACCATTATTATATGAAATATTAAAGGGTCTTTTTTAAGAAAAAGAAGATCAAAACTATGAACAAGACATTGAAATTAAGAACAATCTAACAACAGCCAGAGGGGAGTGGGAAGGGGACAGTGACGGGAAGGGTTTGCAGGAACTACTATAAAGGACACATGGACAAAAACATGGGGGAGGGTGGAAGCAAGGGAGGGAGGTGGGTTTGGCTGGGGTCAGGGCAAGTGGTGGGGGGAAAATGCAGACAACTGTAATTGAACAACAATAAAATAATTTTAAAAGTATATGAACAATAAAATGGCAAAAAAATACATATCTATCAACAATTGAATCTAAAAAAAATCAAGCAAACCAGAACAGAGATAGAATCATGGATACAGAGAACATTTTGATAGTTGCCAGATGGGAAGTGGCTGTGGGGGAATGGTTGAAGAGCTGATGGTATTAAGAAGTACAAATAGGTAGTTACAGAATAGCCATGGGGATGTAAAATACAGTATAGGAAATGGAGTAGCCAAAGAACTTAAATGAATGACACACAGACATGAACAATGGTGTGGGGATTGCTTGAGGGAGTAAGGTTGTGTGGTGTAGGGGGAAAAGGGAGAAAACTTGAGATATCTCTAATAGCATAATAAATACAATATAATTTTAAAATATCCAAAAATACTTGATTTATTTAAAAAATGTCATTGTAAAACATTGAAAAAAGGATGCTCTCTTTTTCACTAAATGTATTGAACTAACATTGATTAATAACATTATATAATTTTCAGGTGTACAATATTATAATTTGACATCTCCATAATCCATTGCATGCTCCCCACTCAAAATCTAGGGGATTTTTTGTTTCCATATATGACCCCCTTTACCCACTTTGCACTACCCCTAAATCTTTCCCCTTTTGTAACCACCATGGTGTTGTCTGTGTTTATGAAAAGTTCATTTGTTACTTTTTAATTTATAATCCACATAAATTTATAGAGCTTTTGTCCTTTTCCATCTGACTATTTCACTTAGATTATTACTCTCAAGATCTATGTTGTCACAAATGGCAATATTTCATTCTTTTTAAAAGGTGAGTAGTAGTCCACTGTGTATGTATATATGTGTAGTGTTTATATATAAAATATATGTGTATATATATATGTATGTATATATATATATGGCATCTGCTTTTTCAATCAACCATCGATGGACATTTAAGTTGTATCCATGTTGGCTATTGTAAATAATGTGACAATGAACATAGGGTACATATATGTTTATGAATAAATGTTTTTATATTTTTGGGTAAATACCCAGAAGTGGAGTTATTGGATAATATGGTTATTCTATTGTTAATTTTTTGAGGAAACTCCATACTCTTTTCCATAGTAATTGCACTCACTTACATTCATCTGAATGGGAGAAGATATTTGCAAGTGATACTGTCAATACAGGCTAATATCCAAAAAATACAACTTGACAAGAAAAAAAAAAAACAATCCATTTAAGAACGGGCATAGGACCTATATAAAAACTTTTCCAGGGAAGGCATACAGATGGCCAACAGAGATGTGCTGTATTAATAAGCAAAATTTAAATATGTAAATTTGAAAATCTAATTGGCTTTATTAAAGATTGATGAATTAGCAAGGCAGAAAGATAGTCTAAGAGTTCTACAAGATGGAAGGCTTTTATACAAAGGAGAGTGGCATACTGAAGTTATCAGAAAGAAAAAAAATGAAAGTTTATTGTAGAAAAGTAGGAGTTGAGGTGATAATGGTCTCATTGGCTGAGCTGTAGTATTTCCATTATCTGGGCTTCTTGCTGGACAAGAGGAAAATTTTCCTTCCTCCTGCTGGAGCTATAAATCAGCAGCTTTCTGTTTAAGAAAGCAAGGTACATCTCTTTCCGTTGGGGTCAGTAACTGACTCTTCCTCTTGCAGTCTCTAATTTACCATATTTTTGGACTATAAGACTCACCCCTCAAATTTGGGAGGAAATGGGGGTGTGTCTTACAGTCCGAATGTAGCTTACCTGGCTCCATGGGGAGCGTGGCAGTGGAGCAGAGTTTTTTTTTTCCTATTTTCCTCCTCTAAAACCTAGGTGCGTCTTATGGTCCTGTGTGTCTTATAGTCCCCCAAATACAGTATGCCATCCTTTAGGAGTAATTGATGTGAAGCATTATGGGAGGAGATTTGCCTCTATAGGCCTTCTGGACTCCAATTCTATTTCAAATTATCTTTAGTAATTTTTACCCTGTAAGTCTTTGTTGTACCAAGTCATTAGAGGAGGGGGTAGAGCAGAAGTGGCTTGTGTGTGTAATATGGACAAACTGTGTATGATGATATCAACACTTGACAGTTTAGCCTTAACAATTTTTCATCCATGCATTGGCATGACATGATTTTAACAATATTTTTTGTTATGTCAGTCAGGAGGGGCAAGATGGCAGTGGAGTAGGAGGATAAGTCATGCACATCCTCCCAAAACCAAACTGGAAATAAACCTAAAGAGGGGAGCAGTCATCTGAAATAATTGAAGACTACCTAAAAAAGAAACTTTTAACCACCTTAAGACCACTAGGAAGGGCAGGGTCAATTAAGAGGCTGGCCCTGTTCACACAG
Source organism: Desmodus rotundus (assembly GCF_022682495.2). Classification (NCBI taxonomy): domain Eukaryota; kingdom Metazoa; phylum Chordata; class Mammalia; order Chiroptera; family Phyllostomidae; genus Desmodus; species Desmodus rotundus. The sequence continues at coordinate 72,500,237 of NC_071394.1, read as the reverse complement.
GCCATGGGCCACAGTTGTGGCAAGGATGTAGAAGCTTCCCCTTGGGAGGAGAGAAGCCAGGTCCACAAAAGGGGCTCCCAAGCACAGAGCACCAGTGCTGGGATCAGTCCACCATGCAGCATGCAGCAGTGAAAAGCTGCACGGTTTTTCTCTGCTGGGGAAAGATGAAAACTGCTGGAGACAAAGCCACAATTTTTTTAAACTCTTAAAAGGGCCAAAGCACAGATTTTGTGTTTGCAACCACTCACCTTGGGCCCCAGTAAAGGGGAGGTGGCATGGACTACAGACACACTAGGAGAGTCTGGAGTGGGAAGCAATGGGAAGGCATGTGGGGGAGCAGCTGAGGGGTTTTTGGTGCCAATTCTGCACAACCATCTTGCTTGAGAACAACAAGCCCCTCCCACGGTGAAAGCAATTACTTTAACCTGTGGGATGTTGTTGGCTGCATTCCCTCTGGAATCATGCTTGATCTGCTCTGCATCTTTGTTTCTCTTTTTAACTGGTGTGTTTGGGTTTTTAATTTGATTTGTGTGGGGTTTTTACTTTGATTTGTGTGGGTTTTTTTCTTTTATTCTTTCTTTTCTCCCATCTTGCATCTTAACCCCTGTTGAGGAGACAGCAACTGAAGGGGTGTCAGAGACTGGCTGTAGAGCAAAGCCATACCATATAGTCTTCCAAGAAACAGATGGCATACCCCCTTCATGGGAGAACCATAGAAAAACCCTCCCAGTTTCTGGCAGACCCAAAACATGGCCCTACCCTTGAGCTAACTAGGGCCCCACTCTCCTGAGTACAGGAAAATAATCCCAAATAGATTCAGACTAGTGGTATGGGGATAGGTGAACATACCCACCATCTTCCCTGAAGTCTGAAAGGCACGTGCTGTGGGAGATCCAAGAGGCCCATCCCTGCAATTGTAACAGAAGCCCTGTAAGAAAAAGGTTTATATCTAGTCTAAAGATGACAGCTAGTCAATAGAGATAGGCAGAGACGAATCTGGTGGACTTGTGTTGTTTGCTGACACGTCCCTGGATCCAGTGCTGATAAAACCCAGCTTTACTGAGTATTTTGGCCCATCCTGGGCAAAGCTAAGCTGGAGGAATCAGCCACAATCTGCGAATCACTTGTAGCTTTGAACAGGCTGCCAAGGGCTAGACAGTGACAGCATCTGACATTGGCTTACACCATCCTCACACACATCAGAGCCATATCGAAGGGAGCACCCAGAAAGCAAACACTAAACTCTGCTGAGATGAATCTCACTTTGTTCTTTTAATTATTTTCATTATTATTCTTTTTCATATCTTGTTATTATTTGTGTTCTTTTTTCTATTTTTAGTGCTCTATGTTTCTCTCATGTCCTAATTTTACTCTTACCTTTGATTACTCTATTGTTCCTTTCTACTTTCCTTTTCTGATTTTGTTATTCTTTCTCTTTGTCTCCTTTTTCCCATTTTCATCTTACAATTCATTAGTTGTATCATTTCTCATCCCATTTCTCCTCTCATAAACAATTTTCTTTCCTTTGGTCTAATCTTATTCTATCTCTTTTTAATTTTTTCCCCCCTGTCTCTACAATTCCATTCCTCTTCCGACTTTTATTGACCTTTGCTCTTTTGTCATTGATATTGTTGTTGTATTTGAGGGGATGGTGCATGTTTGGGTTTTGTTTTTTGTGTTGTTTGACTTTGTTCTGTCAGCACCTACACAACAGTACACAAAATGTGGTAGAGGTGACCCTCACAGACAGATGGCCAAAGGGGATATTCAACCAATGAACAGCCAATAGCAGTCAGGGCACAAATATAACAGAAGATTCTGCATAACCCACACAAAGAGCATTTCTAGAGCATCCAGATTAGGAGATCAAGAGAATGCACCACTGGCTACTATAGGCCTCTTAACACATAAGGCTACCCCACAAGACAGGGAGTCAAAGCAGGTCTATCTAACACATAGAAACAAACAAAAAAAGACAGTTGAAATTTAGAGACAAAGAAACAACCTCCAATGAAATAGAAAGAGGATTCCCAAGAAAAAACAGCTAAGTGAAATTGAGGCAAGAAAATTATCAAATACAGAATTCAAAATAATGGTGGTAAGGATGCTCAAGGAACCTAAAGAAAACCACATCAGCATAGAAAAGGACATAGGGCAACAAAATTTTTAAAAAGTTAAAAAGACTGAGGAGAGTTTAAAGGAGCTTTGGGGCAATATGATACATAGTCATATCATAGGAATACTATAAGGAGAAGAAAGGGAGCAAGAGATAGAAAACCTGTTTGAAGAAATAACGACAGAAAACTTCCCTAACTTGGTGAAGGAAAAACTCACACAAGTTTAGGAAGCACAGAGAGTTACAAGAAGATGAATTCAAAGAGGTCTACACCACAGCACATCACAGTTAAAATGGCAAAGTTTAAAGACAAAGAGAATGTGAAAGGCAGCAAGAGAGAAACAGTTAGTTACCTACAAGAGAGCTCTAGTAAGGCAATCAGCTGATTTCTTAACAGAAATACTACAGGCCAGAAGGGACTGACATGGAATATTCAAGTAATGAAAAGCAAGGACCTGCAACCAAGACTACTCTTTCCACCAAAGCTCTCATTTAAAATGAAGAGTGAGATAAAGAGCTTCTAACAATGGACAGGGGGGAGTGGGGAGGGGACAGTGAGGACAGGGGATTACAGGAACTAGTATAAAGGACACATGGACAAAATCAAGGTGGAGGGTGGAGGTGGGGGAGGGAGAGGGGTTTGGCTGGGGTGGGGTGGAGGGATGGGGAGAAAAGGCACACAACTGTAATTGAATAACAATAAAAAATTTAAAAAAAGAGCTTCCCAAACCAAAAAATAAAAATTAAAATAAAAAGGCTGAAGGAGTACATTTCCATCAAACCAGCATTGCCAGAGATGCTAAAGAAACTGCTTTAAGAAGAAGAACTACGTCTGGGAAGATGGCGGCGAGATAGGTGGGAGCAGAGTCCACTTCCCTTCAACACCAGTGAAATACCTAGCTGATCTGAGGAGCAGAGCGAACAGCCAACGGTATTCCAGCATATATGAAGATCGGAGACCAAAGATAGAGGACATTGAAAGATCTGACGGTAAGAAGAGTGCTTAAGGACAATAAGGTCCCTGGGACCTGCGCGGGCACCAGGGTGGCCGAAGCCCTGGCCTGGGTGCAAGGTCTGCTGCAGGATTCTTGAGAGAGAGCCAGGCTGGGCTGTGTGAGCAGCCAGGTGCTTGTTTGGACCAGGGGGGCTTGAATAGGAAGAATTTCTCAAAAAGGAAAAGAAAATAGAGGCACTCAGCGGCTAATTAGAGAACTCTCGGCAGCAGCCGCAGCCTCTGGCACCCCTTCCCCCTCAGCCCCTGGACTGTGAATGCCGGATAAGCAGCCCCAGCACTAACCTGAAGCCCTGTTGCCCGCACCCAGATTAGCAGACTGGGGGCCCACACCTGAAACATCTGGTGGGTGCGCACCAGGAGCAGAGGCTAGCTGCCCCATCCACAGGTCCAAAGCAGCAGACCCGAGGGCCTCGCTACTCAGGTCCAAAGCAGCTGGATCGGCCAGCCCCCAGTGACTCACCCCCAAGGCAGCAGATCCACTGATCAACAGCCTGGCTGCCTGCAAGGGACCACACCTACAACTCCTACCTAACGCCTGCGCACAGAGCCCTGCAGGACCTAATGGCTCTCTAGGACGAAGGCAGAATGCCCAGTAGAGGGGAGCTACAGGGCTACGGGAGACTGCATTCCCCGGAAAGATAGGGGGCTGAACCACCCCATAGCAGTGCCGAGAGCCTCTAGCATCTAAGACAGCAAAGAGCAAGAAGGGGGAGTGTGAGTTGCCCCTAATTTGTGCAACTCAAGGACAGCACAACTGGTGAACTGAAGGCCTAGTGGGGAGCACAAGGACACTGAGGAACTGGACTGAAGGCTGAACAACAGCAAAGAGTGTGGCTCAGGAAGGGAGAAAAGTGAAACCAATCCTTCCAACCACCCCCTCCCTTTCCACAGACAGGAAGACCAGCAGAACTAACCTGACCTGTTTAAAGCCAGCAGAAGATTTTTTTTTTCCTTTTCTTTCCTCCTTTCCCCCTGAATTCCTTCTTCCTTTCTGTCCTTCTGTCTTTCTTTTATTCCTTCTTCCTGCCTTCTTTTATTTATTCCTTTGTTTTAATTTTTGTTAAAATTCCTTATCTTGCCTCTGATCTTTCTTTATTCCTTCTTCCTTCCTTCTTTTCATTTTCTATTCCCTTTTTCCCTCCTTCCTTTCTTCTATTTTTTCCTCCCTGCCCCTTCTCTTTTTCCCACAGGTGAAACAACAAAACTTGGAGTGCTGAAAAGACCAGAGTTAGACCGCGTTACACCCATAAACGTCAGATCAAGACCAGTGAGCACAGGAGATTAAGGAGACAGCACCACTGAATCCCATTGGCATTCTACCATAGAAGTTCATACCATAAACCCAGGGAGTCAGAATACATCAATTTAAGAAGCAGAGGCTAACAAGAAGAGTCTCACAAACAATGGGAAGACAAAGAAACAATCCCCAAATCAACGGAAAGGAGGAAGCCTCAGAAAGAATGCTAAATGAAAAAGAGGCAAGTCAACTGTCAGATACTGAGTTCAAAGCAATGGTTATCAGGAAGCTCACTGAGATCTCTGAGCTCAAAGAGAACTACCAGAAACTACAGGGAAACCACAATGAACTCACTGCAAACTATATCAACATGAAAAAGGAAATAGAAACTATCAACAAGGGTCAAGAGGAAATGAAGAATACAATTTCTGAATTGAAGAACAGAGTAGAAGGAATGAAAAACAGACTTGATGAAGCAGAGGATTGGATCAGTGAGCTGGAGGACAAAGTAGAAAAAGGCACCCTCAAAGAGCAAGAAAAGGAAGAGAGGCTCAGAAAGAATGAAGACGGAATAAATGAAATGCAGAACAACATGAAACGTAATAATATCCATATAATAGGAATACCAGAAGGAGAAGAAGTAGAGCAAGGGATAGAAAACCTGTTTGAAAAAGTATGATGGAAAATTTCCCTAACCTGATGAGAGAAAAAGTCACCCAAATCGAGGAAACACAGAGAGTACCAAACAAGAGGAACTCAAAGAGGCCCACTGCAAGACACATCATAATTAAAATGGCAAAATTCCAAGACAAAGAGAGGATCTTAAAGGCAGCAAGGGACAAACAGGAAGTAACATACAAGGGAGCCCCAATAAGGTTAGCAACTGACTTCTCAATGGAAACCCTCCAAACCAGAAGAGAATGGCAAAAATATTCCAAGTAATGAGAACCAGAGGCCTGCAACCAAGACTACTTTACCCAGCAAGGCTCTCTCCATCAAGATAGAAGGCCAAATAAAGATTTTCCCAGACAAAAGAAGTCTGAAAGAATACGCTTCCACCAAACCAGCTCTGCAAGAGATGCTAAAGGGACTGCTTTAAGGAAAGGAAAGAAAAGAGAAAGAGAGAGGAACACAGGTAGGAAAAAATGGCAATGAATAACTACCTATCGATAATAACCTTAAATGTAAATGGATTAAATGCTCCCATCAAAACATAGAATAGCTGAATGGATAAGAAAACATGACCCACACATATGCTGCCTACAACAGACCCATCTCACGACAAAAGACTTACACAGACTGAAACTGAAGGGCTGGAAACAAATTTTCCAAGCAAACGGACAGGAAAAAAAAAGCAGTGGTAGCAATACTCATATCAGACAAAATAGATTTCCAAAGAAGGCCCATAAAGAGAGACCCAGAAGGTCACTTCATAATACTCAAAGGGGGAATCCACCAAGAACACATAAACATTGTAAATATATATGCACCCAACATAGGAGCACCCAAATACATAAAGAAAATCTTGGAGGATTTCAAGAAAGATATTCACAGCAACACAATTATAGTAGGAGACTTTAACACCCCACTGGCAAAAATGGACAGGTCTTCCAAACAAAATATCAAGAAGGATATTGAGTCACTTAACAATACCCTAGATGAAATGGACTTAACTGATATATATAGAGCTTTACATCCCAAAGAAGCGAAATACACATTCTTTTCAAGTGTACGTGGAACTTTTTCAAAGATAGACCGCATGATAGTACATAAAGCAAGCCTCCAAAAATTCAAGAAAATTGAAATCATACCAAGCATTTTCGCTGACCACAAGGGACTGAAACTAGAAACCAACCCCAAAGGAAAAAACCCAAAACACTCAAAATCATGGAGACTGAAGAGCACGCTATTCAACAATGAATGGGTCAAGAACGAGATTAGGGAAGAAATCAAAAACTTCCTGGAAACAAATGAAAATGAACTCACAACAACCCAAAACCTATGGGACACAGCAAAGGCAGTCCTGAGAGGGAAGTTCATAGCAATACAGGCCTACCTGAAAAGGATAGAAACATTTCAAACAAACAACCTAACCCTACGCCTACAAGAACTCGAGGAACAACAACAAAGACAGCCCAGAGCAAGCAGAAGGAAGGAAATAACCAAGATCAGACCAGAGTTAAATGACATAGAGATTAAAAGCACAATTCAAAGGATCAATGAATCCAGGAGCTGGTTCTTTGAAAAGATAGACAAAATACACAAGCCTTTAAGTAGGCTCATCAAGAAGAAAAGAGAGAGGATCTAAATAAACACAATTAGAAATGAAAGAGGAGAGATTACAACTGATACCACAGAAATACAAATGATTGTAAGAAATTACTACGAAGAACTGTGTGCCAAGAAATTTGAAAACCCTGGTGAAATAGACACGTTTCTATAAAAATATAATCTTCCAAAACTGAATGAGGAAGAAGCAGAAAACCTGAACAGACCAATAACAGCAGCCGAAATTGAAGCAGTCATCAAAAAACTCCCAACACACAAAAGCCCTGGACCAGATGGTTTCACAGGAGAATTCTACAAACCATTTAAGGAAGAGATAACCCCTATCCTTCACACACTATTCAAAAAAATCCAAACTGATGGAAGACTCCCAAACTCTTTTTATGAAGCCAGCATCATCCTTATCCCAAAACTCGATGAAGACAAAACAAAGAAAACTTCAGGCCAATGTTGCTGAAGAACATAGACGCTAAAATTCTCAACAAAATATTGGCAAACCGCATCCAGCGATAAATTAAAAAGATCATACACCATGACCAAGTGGGATTCATCCCAGGGATACAAGGATGGTACAATATTCACAAATCAATAAACATAACACATCACATCAACAACATCAAGACAAAACTCACTTGATCATATCAATAGATGTAGAAAAAGCATTTGATAAGATACAGCACCCAGTTCTGATAAAAACACTCAGCAAAGTGGGAATAAAGGGAGCATTCCTCAACATAATAAAGGCCATATATGAGAGACCTACAGCCAACATCATACTCAATGGACAAAAACTTAGAGCTTTCCCACTAAGATCAGGAACAAGACAAGGATGCCGTCTCTCACCACTCCTATTCAACATAGTACTGGAAGTCCTAGCCACAGCAATCAGACAAGAAAAAGAAATAAAAGGCATCCAAATTGGAAAGGAGGAAATGAAACTGTCATTGTTTGCAGATGACATGATAGTGTACAGAGAAAATCGTATAGACTCCACCCAAAAACTCCTTGACCTAATAAATGAATTTGGCAAAACAGCTGGATACAAAGTCAATACTCAGAAATCAAAGGCATTCCTGTATACCAACAAGGAAACAGCAGAAACAGAAATCAGGACAAAAATCCCATTTGATATAGCAACAAGAAAAATCAAGTACCTAGGAATAAACCTAACCAAGGAGGTAAAAGACCTGTACTCAGAAAACTACACAACACTGAAGAAAGAAATTAAGGAAGACCCAAACAAATGGGAGCATATACCATGCTCATGGATTGGAAGAATTAACATCATCAAAATGTCCATACTACCCAAAGCAATCTATAGATTCAATGCAATCCCTATTAGAGTACCCATGACATATTTCACAGATATAGAACAAACATTTCAGAAATTCATATGGAACCATAAACGACCCCGAATAGCTGCAGCAATTTTGAGAAAGAAGAACAAAGCAGGAGGGATCACAATACCTGACATCAAACTGTATTACAAGGCCACAGTAATCAAAACAGCCTGGTAGTGGCATAAAAACAGGCACATAGACCAATGGAACAGAACAGAGAGCCCAGAAATAAACTCAAGTCTATACGGTCAATTAATATTTGACAAAGGAGGCAGAAGCATAAAATGGAGCAAAAACAGCGTCTTCAACAGATGGTGTTGGGAGAGCTGGACAGCTACGTGGAAAAAAATGAAACTCGATCACCAACTTACGCCATACATAAAAATAAACTCAAGATGGATAAAAGACTTAAATATAAGTCGTAACACCATCAAAGTCCTAGAGGAAAACATTGGCAGGAAGATCTCAGACATTCAATGCAACAACATCCTCGCAGATATGTCCCCTAAAGCAAGGGACATAAAGGAAAGAATAAACAAATGGGACCTCATCAAAATAAAAAGCTTCTGCATGGCTAAAAAAAACAGCATTAAAATACAAAGAGATCCAACAGTATGAGAAAACATATTTGCTAATGATACCTCAGACAATGGCCTGATCTCCAAAATATATAAAGAACACACACGACTCCACTCCAGGAAGACAAACAACCCAATTAAAAAATAGGCAAAGGACTTGTACAGACACTTCTCCAAGGAAGACATACAGAGGGCCCAGAGACATATGAAAAGATGCTCAGCATCACTAGCCATCAGAGAGATGCAAATTAAAACCACAATGAGGTACCATCTCCTACCAGTCAGGGTGGCCAACATAAACAAATCCACAAACAAATGTTGGAGAGGATGCGGAGAAAAGGGAACCCTAGTGCACTGTTGGTGGGAATGCAGACTGGTGCACCACAGTGGAAAACAGTATGGAATTTCCTCAGAAAACTAAAAACGGAACTGCCCTTTGACCCAGCAATTTCGCTGCTGGGATTATACCCTAAGAACCCCGAAACACCAATCCAAAAGAACCTGTGCACCCCAATGTTCATAGCAGCACAGTTTACAGTAGCCAAGTACTGGAAGCAACCTAAGTGCCCATCAGCAAACGAGTGGATCCAAAAACCATGGTATATTTACACAATGGAATTCTACACAGCAGAGAGAAAGAAGGAGCTTATACTCTTTGCAACAGCATGGATGGAACTGGAGAGCATTATGTTTAAGTGAAATAAGCCAGGCGGTGAGGGACAAATACCATATGATCTCACCTTTAACTGGAACATAATAAATAGAAAAAAAAATAAAAAGAAAGGAGACAAAATATAACCAGAGACATTGAAGTTAAGAACAATCTAGCAATGGACAGGGTGGAGTGGGGAGGGGACAGTGAGGACAGGGGATTAGAGGAACTAGTATAAAGGACACATGGACAAAATCAAGGGGGAGGGTGGAGTTGGGGGAAGGAGGGGGCTTTGGCTGGGGTGGGGTGGAGGGATGGGGAGAAAAGGCATACAACTGTAATTGAATAACAATAAAAAATTTTAAAAAATAAAATAAGAAAAAATAGAAAAAGAAAAAAAGAAGAAGAAATACATATATAGAGTGGAAAAAAAGAACAAAGGGAAAGAATGGCAATGAATAATTACCTATCAATATTAAAATTAAATGTAAATGGATTAAATGCTCCAATCAAAAGACATAGGGTAGCTGGATGGATAAGAACACACAACCCACATTGTTGCTGCCTACAAGAGACCTAAATCAGAACAAAAGATTTACACAAGCTGAAAGTGAAGGGATGGAAAAAAATATCCCATGCAAATGGACATTAAAAAAAGCTAGGGTAGCAATACTTATATCAGACAAAATAGACTTCAAAACCAAGGACATATTAAGCGACAAAGAAGATCACTGCATACTTCTTAAGGGTTCAGCTCAACAAAAGGATATATATAACCTTTGTGAACATATATGCACCCAATATAGAAGCACCTAAGTATATAAAAATGTTGGAGGACTTTAAGTAAGAGATCAACAGCAAAGTAGTCATTATAGAGGATTTTAACACCCCACTGTCTACAATGGACAGATCTTCCAGGCACTGTGCTAATTGACTTATATGCACAATCCCAATTAGTCCTCACAGTTACCCTATGAGGAAGATCCCAGTATTATTCACATTGTATAGAAGAAGTCAACATATCTAGAAAAGGTAAGGCTTGAATTGAAATCTCCTTGCTTGTCTTTTAAGTAATACTCTAAAGTGTCCACTATGGTGCCTTTAACAACTGTTAGTGTAAAGATATCCTTATTTGTTCATGCTATAACTTAAAATTTGTTTGAACATATGGACAATATATGTGGGTGTTTGTATGTCTGCAAAATATACAGTTGGAAGGTCTCTATATGTACTTGCTGTGAAAAATGTATGGTGTATGTATATGTCTATAAACATTCCCTCACCGTATGCTGAATGTTATATTTAGTAAGATGAACCAGTTGGCCAGTACGCATGCTGGGAGGGCCATCCTAGAAGCAGTTTCTGGGGATGTAGAGTACCCCCATTATCCCAGAGGGTCGTCCTATTGTCTTATGAGGCTCTTCAAAACCTGTTCTAGCCTCTTCCCCAATGCCAGCATTTCTATAGCCAGTGGGTACTTTCTGCCCATCTCTGAGCTGGAGATAGGCAGAGAAAGGAGGGAGCATTAAAATAATTTTCTGCTGTAGGCTCTGTTACACTTAAGACAACTGTCTTCCTGGAATATATAAATGCCAGCAAATCAGCATTTCTTAAGCTGGAGTATTCTTCCTGGAAATCCTGTTAAAGAACAGACCCTCCCTACTTGTCTCAGGCTGAATGAAAATATAGTGAGCTCATGATTTCCACTGCTGAGATATTAGCATAAATCTCCCACTAATGCACCTCTGCCTGCTAGTGAAAGAGCCACTGCAACCCAAGAAAATACATTAAATTGAGAAGGGTCTAATGTGCGCAACTGGTGCATGGCTCTGTGCAAAAAGCTCTTGAAGGGAGTTTCTAGCTCTGCAAATACCACTGGAGAGGCATTTACAAATTTCCCTTGATTGGGTCATGAGAAATGATTAGATGCCTCCCTAGGAAGAGTGATTTTTGAGTTGCTCGTGGATCAATAATACGAACTTTACAGTGCATAGAGCACTTTCATCTTACATTTTCCTCTGATATTACACATCTCATCAACCTCATGAAGGAGACAGGGTAATTAACCCCATTTTAAAGATGGTGAAATTGAGACAAAAGAGGTTCAGTAAATCTGAAACTTAAAGGGTCAAGGCAGGAAGGGTTGTTAGAATTCTTGTAAACTCATGGTGCTCTTTCCTGTGGGAGCTTGTTGTCTTTTTCCTTTCTTTCTCCCTCTCCCTCTGAAAGCCCTACTCCTCTTTTTCTAAGAACTGAATTTTTTAGACAGCTAAACATTTCCTGGAGCATAGAGCTCAATAATTATTTTTTGGTGTGTGTTGAGTGAATGCCACATTAGTGTAAATGAAGTCCTAGTGGGACCACTGTACCTGAAACAGAAGAGGCAGAATTGCAGTGGTTGGCATCTTGTCTCCTCAGCCACAATAGACACATGAAAACACCAACTGCCCTCTGTGGTGACCACGATCTCATTTTACTGAGGCCTACTAACTTGCTGGAGGCCAGTATTACTAGGATCTTTATCTATAAGCTCAAGGTTTGCTTTTAAGAAAGCCTCTACTTGAATATAAAAATGACTGTGTCTTGGAGGAGGAAGAGAATTCAGAATTCACTTAACTGTCTTCTGGGTGTTGGAATACCCTTTGTTATGTTTGAATAGGGCCATGAACTTCTGCTTGTACTCTTGGACGTAGCAAGCTTATGCCCAGTCCTGTGTTTTTAGGGGAAAGCTCAACTCATAAAGAAGGTGTACTTCTTGATTGGATGAGTGCGTGCCAGCATGATGCTTAATGAACAGTCCGAGCAGTCCTATGGCCTTCATTCTCCTGCTGTTCTTTTTTTTATGGAATAGAGTTTTGTTGCTTTACTTAAGCTTGATGCATGTGTGTATGTGTAAGAAGAGAGAAGATACATAAAGAAGGAGGGTTTTTTTATACTTTGGGTTTTTGAGTGATGGAATAATTAAGTAGAACTCAGTTGTCTTTGAAGATAAATGGCTTTAAATATACTTAGATTTTAATTCTGAGTGTAAGAAATCTAAACCAGATATCTCAATTGCTCTAAGCCCTAATTCTTCATACATAAATGAGGGTAGTAATACCTTGTTATGTTTTTTATGACAATTGAACTAAATAATTAATATAAATTGCTTAGGCTAGTGCCTAGCACATAACAACTTTTTAGGCCACTGGGAGCTATTCTAATAACAATAATAAAAATTACAATAATTAGATTGATAATTACTAACATATATAATACCTACATGTATATACATATATATACTAATATATGTTACATGATATATATTTATGTTACATATACATGTACATATATATATAAATACATGTTACATATATATATATATATATATATATATATATATATATATATATATAAAACAGCTATCTAAGATCTGAAATCTTCTTATAGGTTGGAGTCCCTTTTGTATATATTTTATATACCTACATAGACAAAAATCTCTCTGAATCACATGAGTCTCCAATCAAGCAGTTCTTGACAGAACTTTCAGATGTGCTATTCCTCATTTACAATCAGGGAGTCCAAGGTAGATTATGCTGCCCTGTATCCATTCATTTTTCATAGAATATTAAATATATGCTTAATATGTACCAGGAACTATGATAGTTATGGGGCATGGAGTAGTGTATAAAAGTGCTTCTACCTTTAAAATAAACAAGAGAAAGGTAAGAGAGAAACAAAGGCCTTTTGATTTAAATTTAGGTTTCAAGGGGAAAGAGATAAAAATCTGTGACCTGAATGTGAATTGGAGCTAGCCAGATGAAGGGACATCAAAAGCAAATGGACTGAGGTAGAAAGAGCTCCTTATGTTGGGGAACTGACTGTGGTCCCTGCTGAGGCTGGAAGCTCATGGTGCAAGTCACAGTGAGATGCTTAAAATTGACCAGAGGAATGATGGGTGAACACTGGTGGTATTAATAAAGGAAGTGACAAGTTTCAGTTTACATTGTTAAGACAGTTCTTTGGCACCATCTTCCCACCAGCAGCTGCTGTCCCCTTGCTTCATTCACATCTCCTGCAGCCCAGTGATGTTTCTGCTCTATCTGGTGGAACATGCCCAGAGAAAAAGGTTCAATTTTCTCCTTTCTGTTCAGGTAAAGTGGCTGATGAAGCTGTGGAGTTTTTTGTTTTTCGTTTTTGTTTTTTTAATCTTGAGAGGACATTGATATTTTAACAGAGATCCAAATTTTAAACCAAAGGAATGAATCTCTATGTGTGACTTTTCTTGTATCAACAACCCTAAAAGATGAAGGGGCTTCTCCTAGAGAGGGCTGTGGTGAGCCTAACAGCTTTTGTGAGCTCAGAGAGACCAGTGATCAAGTCTAAGCTCTGCTTCCTAAGAGTGTGACTTGATTTTACTTGATCATATTAACTCTCAGTTTTCTTATCAGTAATCGGGGACAATAAAAGTCATCACCTCATAGTGTTGTTTAATTAGCACAGATAATGTATGGGAATAAATACATACCATCGTGGAACTCTTGATATTCATTGCTATTGTGTGAGATCTGAGAAGGGCCTCCCTTCCCCTGAATTTTCCTTCTTTTGAAAACATTATCACAAGGTTCCAGGATAATTTCAAATTGACTTTCTCATGATCTGTATCATGTCATCTATGTTTAGACATTTTCACACTTTCATCCTAAAACATTTTGGGTGTTCTTCCTTTAAGAAACATATACTTTCTTCCACACATATTTTTGCATGTCACAAACTGTTTCAATGTGCATATTATTTCCTTGAAATAATCAGTAATTTGTTGCTGGTGATGGACAATGGTGATTCAACTGAGAGTTCAAGAAAGAGATTTTAGACAGACTGCAGGGACGGGGCTGGGATGGATCGTCTTCAAAATCCACAGTGACGTATGAGGGGATGAAATGAATGTCAGAGAAGTTCAGTGCTCAGAATTCCAGTACCAAGATTGGCTGGAGGTCCTAATTTTGCTTTCAGAAAGGGGACTGGACAGGAAACAAATGTCTAATGGTGGTAACAAGTTTTTCAGTTACTATGGGATATGCCCTCAGAAAGCTGGCTTATCTCTCACTCAGTCCCTCACCCTCTCCCCACCACCTCTCTTCAAGAGAAAGGGGTAGGGGAGCTGAAAAACACTTGGCACAGGTGCAAGAAAGCTGAAAACGTCTGGCAGTGCTCACAGGCGTCTTTTTCCACTCGGCACCAAATGTTTTACAGTCTTCATGAGCCCATATAGATCCTGGCTTCTGCCCAGTCGTTTGTTTGAAACTGTAGGCTCTGAGAAAAGGCTCCACATTGCAGCTGGCCTTTAAACCATATTTTACAGGGGAGAGTTTTCAGGGTACAATTGGAATGAGGAAAACTTGCCTTTGACGTTGGACGTGAAAGTAACAGATTGGAGTGGGGTGGAGCTAACTCCAAGGAATTGTTGGTCTGTTCATTTTCCCAATGAATACTAACCTTTTGGAAATTTTACCTGAATCTCAATTATTTCGCAGGCTAATTTACAGTGAGTCCCCCAAATGTGACTTTAGCCCAATTTAGTTCAGTTTTACTCAAACATAAATCTAACAGTTTCAAGTAATGAAGATGGCAGACTCATTCTTAGAGATGGAAATTTCTTGCTAATTTAGGGCAACTGTGGCTTAGCTCTCACCTATATGCAAGTTCATTATGAATGAACATTTGACTATTTAACATTTACCTATTTGTTAATCCCCCTGTAGCCTCCTTTGGTTGCATATCACACGTATGGCTCATAATTTTGAAGGACTAATGACTAATTAGAGTTTGGTAAGTATATATTAATGATGGAAAGCCAAAGACTCTAACAAAAGAGAAACTGAAATTTGGAAACTGAATGGAAACTGAAATTTGAGTGTAAAAAGTCCCTCTTACTGACAGTTTAGGAAAAAGTAGTCATTTGAATCCTCCTCAGGCCTTTGGATTTAAATAACTATTCTTTACTGAATACCGGCTGAATGTCACCCACTCTCCTACATGCTTCCAATGTGGCTTTTTATTTTACCTTCAGTATAGCTATGTGGTCTGAGTATGATATCCATGTTTCAGGTGAGGAAAGTGGGACTTAGCAACTTTAAGTGACTTGCCCAAAGAGATTATTATGAATGTGCATTATGAATTTATTTGTCTGGTCTTTTTAAAAAAGTTTTCAGGAACAACAAAGAACAAAATATTCCATAATTCTTAGAGTAAATGTTACACCCACTTTTCTATCCTCAGTGACTTGTGTGAAATGACTTGACCTGGAATGGAGTTGAAGGTAATCCTGATACCCCAGGGGCAGGGTGTTTCTCAGAGATCAAGACATTTCTTTTTCAAACAGAGGGATTATTGAATGTACAACTGAATATCTCACATAACTATTAGTTAATGTGAAAGTACAGGTTCTTTATTACTTTGGGAGCAGCTTTCTCTGAAATCCAGCAGACACTCAACATCCTCTGTCATGCCAGCATTGTGACAAAAAGGTAGAGCCACCTTGAAATAAGCCAGTCATCACTAGCTTATTGACAAAATGAATGAGGTCCACAAAGTTGTGACTCTATTCTACTCTTATGAACTACATCAATTAATAAATGAGCATTTTCTGGTTCTCAAATTGAGAACAGTTATAGAAAAAATACATATAAGAACATAGATATTATTGAGAAGGATGAAGAGGCGGAGAAAGAGAGAGCAAGCCACATGCCATGGAACAAAGAGAAACATAAGAAGGGAATGTGTCACTATTTCCCTGTGGCAGAATCAAAATCTTTTGGATGCCGTGTTGAAAAGATTCCCAAATCTCACTCTGTGAGCTAAAGCAGATGGGTGCTCCATGTTGGTGCATGTTCCTATTTGAAGCAGTGTGGTTGTGAAGATGGGGTGAGTCATTTGATTTTCTCTGAAAAACTGTCTTGTGCAACTATGTAAAAGAATTATGCCCAATGAAGTGTATCCTCTACAATGCTTTAAAAATGTTAAGTGAAGGCTTAAACCAATAATTCAAAACTATTTGCCCTTATTGATAGATGGGTTTCTTTAGTTAATTTATGTTTGAGAAGTGCTGAGTTAAACATGTATATACAAGTTATTTTTACTGCAGGACTTCTCAGAGTCTTTAATATGCCCTATGAGTTTTTAAGAAGAAATAATATTATACCACTTTATTTTAGAATGTTTCTTCTACAAGATACCTGCTTAAAACTGCTGTGCTGCCAAACAGTCTTAAGGAAACCCTGGCTTGCTATTGCTTAGCTAAAGAAGGGTCTTACTTTTTAACTGTATTTAGTGTAATTATGGCTAAGCTGTCATTTATATAGATGTTAATTATGAAGGAATTTTTCACAGTTAATTTATTTTCTTTCCCCTCACTTTAGAACTCTTTGCTTTCTTATCATGCTAGTGGTACATAATTCCTAAACATTAATAACTAATTAGATTTTTAGACAACCATAAATTAAAGATGTAAAAGAAGAAATGAAAACAGTGGGGTAAGTCAAAACTGAAATTTGGAGTCTCAGCTCCCACTGAATAATTTAGTTGTAAGCACTTGCTGGAATAAGTACAGGCAATCATGTCACCTTTATGGGGAATCCTTGGAAAGAATCTTGAATGGAGCCTGGATACCTCTTGGCACACCATATTTTGCTTCTCAAGTTGTCAGAAGTCTAATGCATAGTGCACTGTTCTGAATCATATTGGGCCAAGTTTGCTGTGCCCTTTTCCTGTAAGACAGGGCCATCTACACCAAAGGAGAATGCTAGCATGTGCAAATCCCCTGCAGAGGCCCTTTCTGATTAGGTGTAAAATTGTTTGCCTTTTGATGTTTAGATCTCTATCAACAGATTGCAGAAAAACTTCTTCAAGTTTATCCCAAACGGAAGTGGTCTACCTTGAAGCTACTGAAACATAAGCTTCTAGGATTCTCTCTTATGCTGAATCTCTTTCAACCATGTTAATACGAGCAACCAGGACTTCAGGCCAAGGTAGAGGTATAGGCAGACATTCTTCTTCTCCTTGCACAACAATGAGAAGGATAACAATGAATCTAAAAACAAAAAACAACCAGAATTGCCAGAAAAATTAAACTGTATGAAAATCTGTCAACCAAGGAGTTAAATAAGAAGCATTTATCCAGATGTGTAGGAGGGGCAGACCGGGCAGCCAGGGTGGAGAGGATGTTCAGTGAGGCCATGGCAGTGGCAGCTGGCAGAATGGGAGGTCTCACATTCACATGTGGCAGACAAAAACCAGGTGGGACAACTAGGTAGCAAGCAATCCCAATCCCAGGCCACAGTGTGCAGCTCAGGGTTCCAGCACCGGAACATAAAGCCTCATAACCTCTGACTATAAAAACCAACAGGAGTTTTGAGGGCAGACGAAACTGTCAGTCTATCAGCAGAGTCCATTTAAAGGGCCCTGAGGGTCCTAGAATGTACACAAACCCACCTACTCAGGAAACCAGCACCAGAGCAGCAACTAGAAGGGTGCCAGGCATTTACAGGAATTGGGGGAAGTGACTAAAAATAGGGCAAGGGCTGAGCAAGCAACATTGTTCCCTCTCTGACCCCTCCCTCCACACAGTGCCACAAAGCAGTGAAGCGGGTTGGCCCACCCTGGTGAATACCTTGGGCTCTGCCACTTAAAATGTAACAGGTTCACCAACACAACACAGGGAGTCAAAGCAGAGTTACTTAATACAGAAAAACAGGGAAGCTACCAAATAGAGAAGACAAAGAAATATGGCTCAAATGAAAGAAGAGAACAAAACCTCAAAAAAAGAACTAGGTGACAGAGAGATAGCCAACCTATCAGATGCAGAGTTCAAACACTGGTTATCAGGATGCTCAGAGAAATGATTGAGTACAGCCACAAAATAAAGGAAGAAGTGAAGGCTATACAGAGTGAAATAAGGAAAAATATACAGGAATCAACAGTGAACGGAAAGAAGCTGAGGTTCAAATCAACAGTTTGGAACACAGGGAAAAAGTAAACATTCGCTGAGAACAAAAGAAGAAATAAGAATTTTAAAAAATGAAGAGAGGTTTAGGAACCTCTGGGACAACTTTAAACATTCCAACATCTGAATCATAGGTGTGCCAGGAGAAGAGAAAGAGCAAGAAATTGAAAATTTATTTGAAAAAATAATGAAAGAAAACTTCCCCACTTTGATGAAGGAAAGAGACATACAAGCCCAGTAAGCTCAGAGAATCCTAAACAAGGTGGAGCCAAAGAGGACCACACCAAGACATATCATAATTAAAATACCAAAAGTTAAAGATAAAGAGAGAATCTTAGAAGAAACAAGAGAAAAGAAGAGAGTTACCTATAAAGGAATTCCCATAAAACTATCAGCTGATTTCTCAAAAGAAATCTTGCAGGAAAGAAGGGGCTGGAAAGAAGTATTGAAAATCATGAAAGGCAAAGACCTACATCCAATATTACTCTAGCCATCATTTAGAATGGAAAGGCAGATAAAGTGCTTCTCAGATAATGTCAAGTTAAAGGAGTTCATCATCACCAAGCCCTTATTATATGAAATGTTAAAGGGACTTACCTAAGAAAAAGAAGATAAAAACTATGAACAGTAAAAAGGCAACAAACTCACAATTATCAAAAACTGAACCTAAAAAACAACAAAAACAAACTAAACAAACAACTACAACAGGAACAGTATCATAGAAATGGCAATCACATGGAGGGTTATCAGTGGGGGAGAAGGAGGAAAAGGTACGGGGAATAAGAAGCATAATTGATATGTACAAAATAGACAGGGGTAGGTTAAGAATAGTACAGGAAGTGGAGAAGCCAAAGAACTTATTTGTATGACCCATGGACAGAACTAAGGGGGAAGACTGCTGGAGGGAATGAGGGTACTGGATGGAGGAGCAAAGGGGAAAAGTGGGGTAACTGTAATAGTATAATCAACAAAATATACTTAATTTAAAAAAGTAAAGTAGTTATCAAACTGGGGAAAAAGGAGCAACCAATTAATGCATAAATGAATGGATCAACAGATCAATGTTTTCTCTCTCTCAAATCAATAAATAAAAATTTTTAAAAAGAGACTAAATAAGGCGGGGAGATACTAAATCCAAATGTGTAAAAGTTGATTGGATCCTAGACACACACACACACACACACATACACAGAAATCTTTAAAAAGACATTACTGAGATAATAGAAGAGAAGAAATTCAATTATGAACTGGTAACTAGATAACAGTTTTATATCCATGTTAAATTTCCAACTAGGATGACAATTGCATTGTGATCATGTAAGTTAATCTTGTTCTTGGGAGAAACATGTTGAAATGCTTAGGGATAAGGTGTCATTATGTCTGCAACTAATTCCCAAATAATTTAATATCAACAAAACCAGTTGAAAAAATAACCTGGTAAAATGCATTAACTAACTAACTAAATAAATAAATGCCCCCAAACATATTATGTTTTTACAAAATTACAGTATTAAGATATTTTTGTGTTGTTTCTTAAAAAGACTCTACTACATTTTCAGAATCAAACCCCACAAAAATGTGGATCTGCCCCCATCCTAAAGAAAGCCTTAATTAAATTTCACCACAAAAGGCGGGGCCTTATTAAAGTTCCTTTCATTGTACACATCTAACTGCAAGCAACATAATCAAAAGCCTTAGAACCCTGTTCCATGACTTGAATGTTCACCTGAAATTTTCACACAGGTGCTCAGTGGTAGCCATGAGTGTCCATTCTGTCTTTTTTTTTTTTAATATTTATTGATTATGCTATTACAGTTGTCCCATTTCCCCCCTTCACTCAACTCCATCCTGCTCACCCCTTCCCTCTCACATTCCCCCCCTATAGTTCATGTCCATGGGTCATACTTATAAGTTCTTTGACTTCTACATTTCCTACACTATTCTTACCCTCCCCTGTCTATTTTCCACCTATCACTTATGCTGTTTATTCTCTGTACCTTTCCCCCCTCTCTCCCCCTCCCACTCCCCTATTGATAACCCTCCATGTGATCTCCATTTCTGTGGTTCTGTTCCTGTTCTAGTTGTTTGCTTAGTTTGCTTTTGTTTTGGTTTTAGGTGTGGTTGTTAATAACTGTGAGTTTGCTGTCATTTTTACTGCTCATATTTTTTATCTGCTTTTTCTTGGATAAGTCCCTTTCACACTTCATATAATAAGGGCTTGGTGATGATGAACTCCTTGAACTTGACCTTATCTGAGAAGCACTTTATCTTCCCTTCCATTCTAAATGATAGCTTTGCTGGATAGAGTAATCTTGGATGTAGGCCCTTGCCTTTCATGACTTGGAATACTTCTTGCCAGTCCCTTCTTGCCTGTAAGGTCTCTTTGGAGAAATCAGGTGACAGTCTTATGGGAAGTCCTTTGTAGGTAACTGTGTCCTTTTCTCTTGCTGCTTCTAAGATTCTCTCCTTCTATTTCATCATGGCTAATGTAATTATGATGTGCCTTGGTGTGTTCCTCCTTGGGTCCAGGTTCTTTGGGACTCTCTGAGCTTCCTGGACTTCCTGGAAGTCTATTTCCTTTGCCAGACTGGGGAAGTTTTCCTTCATTATTTGTTCAAATAAGTTTTCAATGTTTTGTTCTTCCTCTTCTCCTTCTGGCACCCCTATAATTCGGATGTTGGAACGTTTCAAGATGTCCTGGAGGTTCCTAAGCCTCTCCTCATTTTTCCGAATTCTTGTTTCTTCATTCTTTTCTGGTTGGATGTTTCTTTCCTCCTTCTTGTCCACACCATTGATTTGAGTCCCAGTTTCCTTCGCATCACTATTGGTTCCCTGTACATTTTCCTTTGTCTCTCTTAGCATAGCCTTCATTTTTTCATCTAGTTTTTGAACAAATTCAACCAATTCTGTGAGATTCCTGATTACCAGTGTTTTGAACTGCGCATCTGATAGGTTGGCTATTTGTTCTCTGCTTAGTTGAATTATTTCTGGAGCTTTGAAGTGTTCTGTCATTTGGGCCTTTTTTTTTTTTTTTTTTTTTTTGTCTTGGTGCTTCTGTTACTTAAAGGGGCGGAGCCTTAGGTGTTCCCCGGGCAGGGTAACGCTGATGGCTGTACTGTGATGCTGTATGTGGGGGAGGGTCCCAGAGGGAGCAATGGCATTTGCTCCCCTCTCCACCAGATTATAGTCACTCCCTCTGCTACCCACAATCAAACTGGGCCCCTCTGGTGCCGATTCCAAGTGGGTGGGCTTGTGCACACTCTAGGCCCCTGTGGGTCTCTCCAATGACCTCTCCTGTGAGGCTGGGAGTTTCTCCTGCTGCTGCCCCAACCCCCATGGGTGTTTTCAATCAGAGATTTGCGGCTTTATTTCCCCGTGCTGGAGCCCTGGGTTATGCAGTCTGCTTAGCTCCCCCACCCTTCCTTCAGGTTTATCTATGCGTGAATGTGGGGCCATGGGGTGCTACCCGCCACTCTGCCTGCCCGGTTCTCCGCCACTCTGAGTCTGGCCCTCTTGGTTTATGGGTGCGCGAATGTAGAGCCGCAGGGTCTGCTAGTGGTCAGACTGCCTGCCCCGTTCGTCCCACACTCCGCCAGTCTCGGTCCTGCCATGGCTGCCCGTCTCTGCCCCTCCTACTGGTCTGGATGAAAGTTTATTTTTTATCTATTTGGTGTCGGACTTCCTTGCTGTTTGGTTTTCTGTCAGTTCTGGTTCTGCGAGGAGGCACAGTGTGTACCTACACCTCCATCTTGGTTCTCCTTTCATACCTTCTTCCCATTCTTTCTTTTCTCCCCTATAATTCTAGGACTATAGGGAATTTGAGGACTTAGTCCTCTTCAATGATGGAAGTTTCCCACCCATCTGTAAGAAGAGTGTCTAAAACTTTGCGGAGAATACCTAAATATTGTATAAGCTTTACAGGACAACATAGAGTGTGAATGACTACTGGGTTGTCTCTTGAACTTGTCTTTTGAAAACTCCATTTTCATGGTGAGTAAAAGAATCAAGTTTGGCAGATTCAGAACATACCAACTAATGTCAGTTTCTAATTGCTCTTCAAACTCTTCCACAAGACATTCAAGTAGGTGATTCCATAGTCCTGACCCACTGATGTCAGGAGCTGGCAGTGTGACCTGCAGAGACCATTTCGTTCCATCATCACCTCAATATTCCTACCTGAAACACCAGGTATGTTGCTCAAAGCTTTGTATACTCAAATACCAGAAGATTTGTTAAAACTGTGGTTTTTCTTAACTTGTATGACCATATATTCACCCATTGGAAAAGAAAAATCCTCATAATGTTGTCCTCATACTCAATACTAGAATTTTTATTTAGAGAAACAATAGCTTTTTTTTTTAATCTAATAGTTGGAAGGGATTTAACCAGCAGTAGTGAGTTGGAAGGTTGTTAGGAGGAGAATCAGAAACCAAAACTCTTGGACAAATCTTGGCTGAGTTATGACATTACTAACATGAAGGAGACCCAGAGAAGCTTCCATGGGGTTGTAAGAAACAAATGTCACCAATACATTCAATGAGGAGTATCATGAAGTGTCATCATAAAACAACTTGATATTTGTCTCTCACCATAGTTTATATTAATTCAACAGAGGGAATCCTTCCTCAGCCCTTGGATGTAAATTCAGGGAGGCTCCAAAGCATTTTGTTTACTCTTCAGCAATAAACAACCTGGAAGTCATAAGCACGGTCTCCATTAATAACTTAGTTTGAGCAATAATAACCATGGTTCTGATTTTTATTCAGTCAATGTCTTTCCGGCTGTGGTTGGGGACTGCATGTAGAGTGATTGCTGGACGAGAGGCCTGTGGGCCTTTTCTCTTTCTCTAGCTACCATTGCTCCTTCTCAGTTGTGTATTTACTGTACTCGCAACTTCAACAAGGCAGATGGGACTGAGGAAAGGGAGGTGGGTTAGGAGGATAGGGAATGCCTAATTTGATAGAAACCCTCATTAGTTATATCTTCTCCGGAGCCAGTATATGTTTCAGATGACAATTACATTCCTGGCCACAGAGAAGTTTCTCTAGCCCATTGTTCCTCTGACTGGGAGAATAAACCCAAGTCCCTTAGGACTTGGTGTTGCATACCTAACTTCCTTTCTGCTGGTATCTCATGGACACTTTGGGTGGCCCTATCAGAAATGGCTCGAGGCAGCTCATTTTCCACAGTGATTTTCCACACTCACTCTGGAGGGACATGCTTTCTCCAGTTGAAGGCTACTTCCCTTCACTCAGTGGCCAAATCAGCTCACATTTCTGATCTCTGTGTGGAGTTGACAGAGTCCATCTCTTCCCTACAAAACAGGGGTACATGTCAAGCTGTCTGAGTGGTCGTGTTGAAGTGCCTCACCAGATTAAGGAAAAGAGCAGGTACTTCCACCGCCCCCACGTTTTTACTTTTCTAAGGGTTGAATTGGCCGACTTGACCTTCAACCCTGGACATCTTGTAGCATAAGTGGTGGGCTTTGGAATCAGACACACTCCTCAGTTCAAATCTCCACTCTCATTGTGTTACATTGACATTAGGAAGTTAACTAAATTCTGCAAGCTCACTTTTCTTATCAGTCAAATGGGGGAGTCATTATACCTTTCTCAGGGTTTTTGAGAAGGTTCAATGACATAATACAGGAAAAGATATTCATAGTGTTCTTGACATAGATGTAGTACTTATTAAAATTATCTACTGAAATGTGTATTTTCCTAATCTTGGAAAAAAGAGTACAGGATCATAACAGAAGGAAAAAAAAATATGGGAGAACTTCCAGTCAAGAAGTTGGCATAGGTAACACAGCTCACCTTCTCACAAACCACATCAAAATTACAACTAAAATATAGAATAACCATTACTCAGAGATGTTAGAAATTGAGTTGATGGAAGTGTGACAAATACAGAATTTAAAAAAAACACACATCCATCCAGGCTGTAGGAAGGATGGAGGCTCAGAACAGACTGGTACCACACACATGTGTGGTGGATAAAAATTTGGGAGGGCTATTTTGGAAGCGAGGAGTCCCAGCCCCACACCAGGATCCATAGCCCCATGAAGATAAGTCTCCATATCTTCTGGCTGCAAAACCCAGCAGGGACTGAGTCAGTGGAAGAAACTTCTAGAGTCCCAAGCAGTTCCTCTTAAAGAACCCATATGTGGACTTATTCAGACTCACTCCCTCTGAGCTCCAGCATTGGGGAAGCAGCTTTAAAGGCACCAGTGGCCTAAAGGGAGAAACTGAAGTGCCTGACATCAAGGTGAGAGCTGGGGTACAGCTTTCTCCCAAACAAAAAGGCAGTCAGAGGCCATAGTCTGAACTATACCCACAGAGACATAGAGCCAGCTGGCTGGTACCATATCTGAGACTTCATCAACCTGGCTATCACAATTTGTCCCCAGAGATGCCATCCCACCCAACTAGCAGGCTTACCCATGCTGCTTTTCCATATGAATGGCTGCTCTTGGATCATGCTCCACAACTTTATAAGTCCTCTCAAACAAGCAACAGCTGGCCTCAGTGAGCCCCCAACCTCAGTATCACTTTCTAGTGGCCTCAGGCCTGGAACTAGGAGCCAGAAGCCTAGATTCATAGCTTGGCTTCACCTGAGAATCTCGAAGCTGAGGACAAGTAGCAGCCAACTCAGAGTGCTTTATAGCTCATGCAGGGTGGCCCCAGACAAAACACAGGTAGGGGCTGAGCTTGGCCTGCACCACCCAGGAAACCCCAGAGCCTGCACACCCAGTGGACAGCTTCAGATCACATCAGAGCCCCTGCACAGCTGATCCTCCACAGAGGGCAGATATTAGTGGTCAGTGGTCATGGCCAGTCCTTGCAGCTGACTGCACTGGATAAATCCCTCCCATTGACCTGCCAATAGCAACCAACACTCAACTATAAGAGGAGGGTGTACTCAGCCCAAATGAAGGGCACTTCAAGTACCCAGCTTGGGTGATAGAAGAGTTTGTGCCACTGGACCTTGTGTCCTAATACATTGCGTCACACTACAAAGACAGAGAATCATAGAAGTTCTACATATTACATAGAAACAAACACAAGGAGGCTGTAAAATTGAGCAGACAAAGAAGCATGGCTCAAATGAAAGAATAGATCAAAACTCCAGAAAAAGAACTAAACAAAATGAAGATGAGCAATCCCTCAGATGCAGAGTTCAAAACACTGGTTATAAAGATGCTCAAGGAACTTAATGAGGACATCAACAGCATAAAAAGATCCAGTCAGAATTGAAGAATACAGTCATTGAAATAAAGAACAATTTACAGGGAAATCATAGTAGAGTAGACAAAGCCAAGAATCAAATAGATGATTTGGAACATAAGAAAGCAAAAAGCAACCAATCGGAACAAAAAGAAGAAAGAAGAATCCAAAAAAATGAGAATAGTATAAACAGCCTCTGGGAGAACTTCAAATGTTCTAAGATTTGCATCATGTAGTGACAGAGGGAGAAAAGAAAGAGCAAAAAATTGGAAATCTATTTGAGAAAATAATGAAAGAAAACTTCCCTAATTTGGTGAAGGAAAAGTCCAGGAAGCACAGAGAGTCCCAAACAAGATGGATACAAACAGTCCAACTCCAAGACACATCATAATTAAATGTCAAGGTTAAAGACAAAGAGAAAGTTAAAAGCAGCAAGAGGAAAGAAGCTAGTTACCTACAAGGGCATTCCCATAAAGCTGTCAGTTGATTTCACAAAAAAAACTTGGCAGGCTAGAGGGGATTGGCAAGAAATATTCAGTCATGAAAAGTAAGACCTACAACCAAGATTATCCAGCAAAGCTATCATTTAAATTGAAGGAAGATAAAGAACTTCCTAGACAAGAAGAAACTAAAGGAGGTCATCATCACCAAACCATTATCATATGAAATGGTAAAGAGTCTTTAAGAAAAAGAAGAAGATCAAAACTATGAACAAGATTTGGGAAGATGGCAGCGAGATAGGTGGGAGTGGAGCCCACTTCCCCTCGGCACCAGTGAAATACCTAGCTGATATGAGGAGCAGAGCGAACAGCCAACGATATTCCAGCATATATGAAGATCGGAGACCAAGGATAGAGGACATTGAAAGATCTGACAACAGGAAGACCAGCAGAACTAACCTGACCAGTTTAAAGCCAGCAGAAGACTTTTTTTTTCCTTTTCTTTCCTCCTTTCCCCCTGAATTCCTTCTTCCATCCTGTCCTTCTCTCTTTCTTTTATTCCTTCTTCCTTCCATCCTTTACTTTTTATTCCTTCTTCCTGCCTTCTTTTATTTATTCTGCTGTTTTAATTTTTGTTAAAATTCCTTCTTATCTTGCCTCCGATCTTTCTTTATTCCTTCTTCCTTCCTTCTTTTCATTTTCTATTCCCTTTTTCCCTCCTTCCCTTCTTCTATTCTTTTCGTTTCCCACCCGTTTCTCTTTTTCCCACAGGTGAGACAACAAAACCTGGAGTGCTGAAAAGACCAGAATTAGACCGTGTTTAGACCGATAGACATCACCTCAAGACCAGTGACTGAAGAAGATGGCACCACTGAATCAACTGGCATTCTACCATAGAAGTTCATACCATAAACCCAGGGAGTCAGAATACATCAATTTAAGAAGCAGAAGCTAACAAGAAGAGTCTAACAAACAATGGGAAGACAAAGAAACAATCCCCAAATCAAAGGAAAGGAGGAAGCCTCAGAAAGAATACTAACTGAAAAAGAGGCAAGTCAACTGTCAGATACTGAGTTCAAAGCAATGGTTATCAGGAAGCTCACTAAGCACTCTGAGCTCAAAGAGAACTACCAGAAACTACAGGAAAACTAAAATGAACTCACTGCAAACTATATCAACATGAAAAAGGAAATAGAAACTATCAACAAGGGCCAAGAGGAAATGAAGAATACAATTTCTGAATTGAAGAACACAGTGGAAGGAATGAAAAGCAGACTTGATGAAGAAGAGGATTGGATCAGCGAGCTGGAGGACAAAACAGAAAAAAACACTCAGAAAGAGCAAGAAAAGGAAAAGCTCAGAAAGAATGAAGAGGTAATAAGGGAAATGCAGGACAACGTGAAATGTAACATTATCCATATAATAGGGATGCCAGAAGGAGAAGAAGAAGAGCAAGGGATAGAAGACCTGTTTGAAAAAGTAATGATGGAAAATTTCCCTAATCTAAGGAGAGAAAAAGGCACCCAAATCCAGGAAACACAGAGAGTCCCAAGCAAGAGGAACCCAAAGCGGCCCACTGCAAGACACATCATAAATAAAATGGCAAAATTCCAAGTCAAAGAGAGGATCTTAAAGGCAGCAAGGGAGAAACAGGAAGTAACACACAAGGGAGCCCCAATAAGGTTAGCAACTGACTTCTCAATGGAAACCCTCCAAGCCAGAAGAGAATGACAAAAAATATTCCACGTAATGAGAACCAGGGGCCTGCAACCAAGACTACTTTACCCAGCAAGGCTCTCAATCAAGATAGAAGGCCAAATAAAGAGTTTCCCAGACAAAAGAAGTCTAAAAGAATACACTTCCACCAAACAAGCTCTGTAGGAGATGCTAAAGGGACTGTTTTAAGGAAAGGAAGGAAAAGAGAAACAGAGAGGAACACAAGTAGGAAAAAATGGCAATGATTAACAACCTATGGATAATAACCTTAAATGTAAATGGATTAAATGCTCCAATCAAAAGACATAGAATAGATGAATGGATAAGAAAACATGACCCACACATATGCTGCCGACAAGAGAGCCATCTCAGGACAAAAGACTTACACAGACTGAAACTGAAGGGCTGGAAACAAATTTTCCAAGCAAGCGGACAGGAAAAAAAAGCAGTGGTAGCAATACTCATATCAGACAAAATAGACTTCCAAAGAAGGGCCACAAAGAGAGACCCAGAAGGTCATTTCATAATACTGAAAGGAAGAATCCACCAAGAAGACATAAACATTGTAAATATATATGCACCCAACATAGGAGCACCCAAATACATAAAGAAAATCTTGGAGGACTTCAAGAAAGATATTGACAGCAACACAATTATAGTAGGGGACTTTAACACCCCACTGTCAAAAATGGACAGGTCTTCCAAACAAAATATCAAGAAAGATATTGTTTCACTTAACAATACCCTAGAGGAAATGGACTTAACTGATATATGGAGAGCTTTACATCCCAAAGAAGCGAAATACACATTTTTTTCAAGTGTACATGGAACTTTTTCAAAGATAGAGCACATGATAGGATATAAAGTAAGCTTCAAAAAATTCAAGAAAGTTGAAATCATACCAAGCATTTTCTCTGACCACAAGGGACTGAAACTAGAAACCAACCCCAAAGGAAAAAAACCCAAACACTCAAAATCATGGAGACTGAAGAGCATGCTATTAAACAACGAATGGGTGAAGAAGGAGATTAGGGAAGAAATCAAAAACTTCCTGGAAACAAATGAAAATGAACTCACAACAACCCAAAACCTATGGGACACAGCAAAGGCAGTCCTGAGAGGGAAGTTCATAGCAATGCAGGCCTACCTGAAAAGGATAGAAACATTTCAAACAAACAACCTAACCCTACGCCTACAAGAACTCGAGGAACAACAACAAAGACAGCCCAGAGCAAGCAGAAGGAAGGAAATAACCAAGATCAGACCAGAGTTAAATGACATAGAGATTAAAAGCACAATTCAAAGGATCAATGAATCCAGGAGCTGGTTCTTTGAAAAGATAAACAAAATCGACAAGCCTTTAAGTAGGCTCATCAAGAAAAAAAGAGAGAGGATGCAAATAAACACAATTAGAAATGAAAGAGGAGAGATTACAACGGATACCACAGATATACAAATAATTGTAAGAAATTACTACGAAGAACTGTGTGCCAAGAAATTTGAAAACCCTGGTGAAATGGACACGTTTCTATAAAAATATAATTGTCCAAAACTGATGAGGAAGAAGCAGAAAACCTGAACAGACCAATAACAGCAGACAAAATTGAAGCAGTCATCAAAAAACTCCCAACACACAAAAGCCCTGGACCAGGTGGTTGCACAGGAGAATTCTACAAACCATTTAAGGAAGAGATAACCCCTATCCTTCACACACTATTAGAAAAAATCCAAACTGATGGAAGACTCCCAAACTCGTTTTATGAAGCCATCATCATCCTAATCCCAAAACCAGATAAAGACACAACAAAGAAATAAAACTTCAGGCCAATATCGCTGATGAACATAGATATTAAAATTCTCAACAAAATATTGGCAAACCGCATCCAGCAATAAATTAAAAAGATCATACACCATGACCAAGTGGGATTCATCCCAGGGATGCAAGGATGGTACAATATTCGCAAATCAATAAACATAACACATCACATCAACAACATCAAGACAAAAATCACATGATCATATCAATAGATGCAGAAAAAGCATTTGATAAGATAAAGCACCCATCTGATAAAAACACTCAGCAAAGTGGGAATAAAGGGAGCATTCCTCAACAAAATAAAGGCCATATATGAGACCTACAGCCAACATCACACTCAATGGACAGAAACTTAGAGCTTTTCCACTAAGATCAGGAACAAGACAAGGATGCCCTCTCTCACCACTCCTATTCAACATAGTACTTGAAGTCCTAGCCACAGCAATCAGACAAGAAAAATCAATAAAAGGCATCCAAATTGGAAAGGAGGAAATGAAACTGTCATTGTTTGCAGATGACATGATAGTGTACAGAGAAAATCGTATAGACTCCACCCAAAAACTCCTTGACCTAATAAATGAATTTGGCAAAACAGCTGGATACAAAGTCAATACTCAGAAATCAAAGGCATTCCTGTATACCAACAATGAAACTGCAGAAACAGAAATCAGGAAAAAAATCCCATTCGATATAGCAACAAGAAAAATCAAGTATCTAGGAATAAACCTAACCAAGGAGGTAAAAGACCTGTACTCAGAAAACTACACAACACTGAAGAAAGAAATTAAGGAAGACCCAAACAAATGGGAGCATATACCATGCTAATGGATTGGAAGAATTAACAACGTCAAAGTGGCCATACTACCCAAAGCAATTTATAGATTCAATGCAATCCCTATTAGAGTACCCATGACATATTTCACAGATATAGAACAAACATTTCAGAAATTTATATGGAACCATAAATGACCCCGAATAGCTGCAGCAATTTTGAGAAAGAAGAAGAAAGCAGGAGGGATCACAATACCTGATATCAAACTGTATTACAAGGCCACTGTAATCAAAACATCCTGGTACTGGCATAAAAACAAGCACATAGACCAATGGAACAGAACAGAGAGCCCAGAAATAAACTCAAGCCTTTACGGTCAGTGAATATTTGACAAAGGAGGCAGGAGCATAAAATGGAACAAAAACATCCTCTTCAATAGATGGTGTTGGGAGATCTGGACAGCTACGTGCAAAAAAATGAAACTCGATCACCAACTTACGCCATACACAAAAATAAACTCAAGATGGATAAAAGACTTAAATATAAGTCGTAACACCTCAAAGTACTAGAGGAAAACATTGGCAGGAAGATCTCAGACATTCCATGCAACAACATCCTCACAGATATGTCCCCTAAAGCAAGGGACATAAAGGAAAGAATAAACAAATGGGACCTCATCAAAATAAAAAGCTTCTGCATGGCTAAAGAAAACAGCATTAAAATACAAAGAGATCCAACAGTATGAGAAAACATATTTGCTAATGATACCTCAGACAATGGTCTGACCTGCAAAATATATAAAGAACTCACAGGACTGCACTCCAGGAAGACAAACAACCCAATTAAAAAAATAGGCAAAGGACTTGTACAGACACTTCTCCAAGGAAGACATACAGAGGGCCCAGAGACATATGAAAAGATGCTCAGCATCACTAGCCATCAGAGAGATGCAAATTAAAACCACAATGACGTACCATCTCCTACCAGTCAGAGTGGCCAACATAAACAAATCCACAAACAAATGTTGGAGAGGATGCGGAGAAAAGGGAACCCTAGTGCACTGTTGGTGGGAATGCAGACTGGTGCACCACAGTGGAAAACAGTATGGAATGTCCTCAGAAAACTAAAAACGGAACTGCCCTTTGACACAGCAATTTCGCTGCTGGGATTATACCCTAAGAACCCTGAAACACCAATCCAAAAGAACCTGTGCACCCCAATGTTCATAGCAGCACAGTTTACAGTAGCCAAGTACTGGAAGCAACCTAAGTGCCCATCAGCAAACGAGTGTATCCAAAAACCATGGTGTATTTACACAATGGAATTCTACACAGCAGAGAGAAAGAAGGAGCTTATACCCTTTGCAACAGCATGGATGGAACTGGAGAGCATTATGTTAAGTGAAATAAGCCAGGCTGTGAGGGACAAATACCATATGATCTCACCTTTAACTGGAACATAATAAATAGAAAAAAAAAATAAAAAGAAAGGAAACAAAATATAACCAGAGACATTGAAGTTAAGAACAATCTAACAATGGACAGGGTGGAGTGGGGAGGGGACAGTGAGGACAGGGGATTAGAGGAACTAGTATAAAGGACACATGGACAAAATCAAGGGGGAGGGTGGAGTTGGGAGAGGGTGGGGGTTTGGCTGGAGTGGGGTGGAGGGATGGGGAGAAAAGGCACACAACTGTAATTGAATAACAATAAAAAATTAAAAAAAAGAAAATAAAAAAACTATGAACAATAATATGGCAAAATATACATATCTATGGACAATTGAAACTGAAAAACAAACTAAGAAAATGAGAAGAACAGAGACAGAATCATGGATCTAGATAATTGACAG
This sequence comes from Desmodus rotundus, assembly GCF_022682495.2. Taxonomy (NCBI): domain Eukaryota; kingdom Metazoa; phylum Chordata; class Mammalia; order Chiroptera; family Phyllostomidae; genus Desmodus; species Desmodus rotundus. The sequence goes on along the minus strand of NC_071394.1, from coordinate 72,468,212 downwards.
ATGGGAGGTGGCTGTGGGGGAATGGTTGAAGAACTGATGATATTAAGAAGTACAAATATGTAGTTTATGTAATAGCCATTGGGATTTAAAGTACAGTATAGGAAATGGAGTAGCCAAAGAACTTACATGCATGACTCAGGGACATGAAGAAAGGTGTGAGGCTTGCCTGAGGGAGTGGGAGTGCAGGGTGGAGGCAGTAAAGGGGAAAATTGGAATCACTTTAATAGAATAATCAATAAAATATAATCTTTAAAATAGCCATAAATACTTGATTTATTTAAAAGGTGTCATGGTAAAACATAGAAAAGATAACCTTTTTTCATTAAATTTATTGTAAATAAAATGTCAATATTAATAAAATAATTTATAAATAAATAAAAAATTATCTATTAAAATAATAGATATGGGAATTAGAGATCCTCATTTTCTGAAATAGTAACCAGGAATAATGAAAAGGCAGGTATATAGCTAAGTGTCAAAAATAGGTATGTGGGGCATTGCAGAAATAAAGCATAGTTATCCCTCATATTTGTGGAATCATTAATTATAGCTGCAATTTAATAAGTATATTTATATACTAAATCTATACTAAAGGCTTTGCTAAATTATCTCTTTTATTTCTCACAATAGGATAGTGTTATAAACCACATTTTATTGATGAGAAAACTAAGACTGAGAAATTTAGTTACCAACTCAGTGCACTTAGCTAGTAAATAATGGAAGTAGGATTTGAACTCATGTCTGTCTTTAGACCTCAACCTTCTTATCTACTATTATATGGCTAACAGAAAGCCTTTTTATGGGATGTACTTGTGTCATAATAGAGCCGGAGTTTCCTAATAGCCCAAATACCCCACAGACCAGAAGGGAGGGTGCTCGGGACTGTGAATCTTTGGGATGCTCCTCTAATTCTGAGTGGCTCAGTAATATTCTGCCCCCACCACAAAAGAAATGTAATCCTTCTAAGATAGCTTTAAACCAATGGATGCCTTCCATTCTTTCACCTTCCTCAACTTCTAGAAGGAATCTTGAATCACAAATAATTGCTATGTTTACAATGGATAAAACCAGAGGGATTGACAGGTACGTCTGTATAATTGGTCTTTGTCACAAAATTTATACTCACCCTAGAGTTTCACAGAGGATCCTCTATGTTTGTCACATTTCTGTCTCTCTTATGCAGAAAGCCCTAGATAGGGCAGAGACAAATACACTTCAGGCAGGACCAGTAATATATACACTGGGTTCTAACTAAGCGAATGCAAATGTGTGGGAAGTTCATCCGATGAATATTCACTGATTATTCTTACAGGACCAATACAGCTATTGAGAAGTCAGTTTCCATCACTCTTCTCCAAACAGCAGAACTTGCCAGGGGCCTGGAATACAATTTAGGCTATAGTAGATGGGATTTACATTTTGTCCAACCCTGCAAAGTCATTCCTTGGCTATTATTTTTTCACTCTGTTGTAAATAGCAAGAGGCAGATAAAAACATAAAAAAACATATTGTTTGGAAGATATTTATTCTCACCTACCTAGGGTAATCAAGGGGAGATATCAGCTTCCGATTTGGTAAGTAATAACTCACATTTGACTTTAATACACTGATATATATGATAAACTTTGGGAAATACATATTTTAAATCATAAAATTCTTTACCTCTGATTTAAAGTTTGGGGGATTGGTCTTGCTTTGTGGACAGGATAGATTTAACATCTCTGGAAATTCCAGAGCAATTTTAAACTACTCTTTTTGATCACTTGCTACAGCTCCAGGTTTCAAAAAAAAATGAGATGTTTTGGGAATGAATTGTGATGGACTTATATGAAAATTTATATGGCTAAGAATTGGATTTGTTTCCCTGGAATATTATAGATTATGTTTTATGTTGGAATTACATCAGTGTGCAAAGCAGCAGAAGGCTGGCTTAATGTAGCTAAAAATATACCTTGAGTTTCCACTTGGAATAGAACTCCCCTCTCCCGAACCAGTTTCTTCCCTAATGAAAATAATAGCTTCATGACTCATATATGTGATAGACAGTAGGGAATATTTGAATCTTAAAATAAGAAGAGTTTGAGAAAAGACTAATGGTCCTTTTCTAATTTCTTTTCCATCCATCTCTTTCCTTCAGTTTTCCCTGTCACCATCCTATTTTGAGCCTTCAACAGGCCATGCTTTATTGCCATTGTTCTTTTGTCAGTCTCCAGTATCTCCCTGCTTTAATTTGTCCTGTACGCTGCTACCTGGTCAGTCTTATTCCCATGCCACTTTATCATATAATCATATGCCATTCTTCAGAGACTTTTCATCTGCTCCTAAATAAATTGCTAACTAGCATTCAAGGCCCTTTCCAGACATCACTCTTGCCTCTTCTTTTCCCCTATAACCACTTATTTCACAATCACCACCTTTGTCCATGCTTGTACTAGGTCTTACCTGGAATTCAGCAATAACCTACTAACAGGTCACCTCATTGTTCTAGTTCTTGCTTTCATTTAACCTACTGTTTTCCATTATATAAGTACCAATGGTAGCAGGCAAGATGATTTTGGGTGCTACACACTTCTCAAAATTTTTGACTACATCATGATTACATTGTTATAAAAATATTACTAGTAGGTCAAAACTATGAATTTATATTTAGAAGGAAAATCATCAAAAAAGTGAAGTGAAAGATAACTTCATGAGGTTTGTGGACCTGTTGAGGCCCTTCAACACTAGAACCTCATCTTCACCTCACCTCTCGGAGTAGTTCCATGAGCTCACCCCAGAACTCAGTAGTGTACTGCCACGCCCACATTAGCAGTTGTTTGTAACGGTGGCAAAGCAAAGGCATTGGCTCTGCCCTACCTTCTGACCCTCCTGCCCCATTGCAGGCAGCTGCACCTGTATTGCAAAGCAGTATGGCAGTGATTTGAAACATTCATGAAACTTTCTGAAGAGCCTAAATTACAAATGATGAGTAGCTTAGTTACTGGGAAAATCTTGTTCAATATTCTTATTTAATTTTTTTAAATTTATAGGAACTTGATATTAAAAGAAGGCTGATAAGCAGAAAGTGATGAAAGAAGAAACAAAGAGGGTATTGGAGAGTACTGAACCTAGTGAAAGCTCTGTATCCACAAAATAAGTTGTGGCTTTGTAAATTCACTCTAAGTTTTGTACATTTGAGGAACAATAAATCATTAAAGAGGTTACTGTGACCTTGGTTTCTGCATAGCTTTTAAGATAAAAGGTCTATGTATCAGAATGCATTGTTTTTATTGTGTTGTTGACTGATTAAAAACAATTCATGTGCCTAGAGCCTCTTGTAGAATGCTGGTTAGGGGCTGGCTCTTGCCATGTGTGAGAGGGATGCTGGAGGCACCTCTCAGGATGGATGCTTCTGGCCAAGACTGATTCAGAGAATGTGGTATAGATTTCAAGGCTTACATGAGAACTTCTGCTTCCTGCTCCTTGTATCAAGATAGACATTGTGTGAGGTGCCTCCTCAGTTGCCAGTGGTGATGTGAAGCAGAGAAAATGAGACATGGCCGGCTAAGCCCAAGACAGTCAGCCCTGTGTTGGGAGCAGATCTTCTAGCCACACTCTGCTGCTCCACATTGTAAAATGTAGCCTAAGGAATATCCTGGCCCTGACCAACGAGATAGATAGTTCCTTCTGTCTTGCGGCCAAGGAGGGAACTGAAAATCACCACTTCTTTAGATTCCTTCTCAAAATGTGGAGTCTTCTAAATTAGAGCCACTAGATTTAACAAATAGAAATATAGGACACCCAGCTAAATTTGAATTTCAGATAGATAAAGAATCATTTTATAATATGATAATGTCACATGTAATATTTGAGCCATGATTATACTAAAATATCATTTACTATGTATTTGAAATTCAAAGTTAACTGGGCATCGTGTATTTTATCAGGCAACCCTATTACCATTAGTTTTTTCAGGTCAGTTTCATGATGCTTCACTGAGACTTACATAATTGGATTTGCAACCTTGGCATTATTGATATTTGGGGCTGGATGCTTCTTTGTCATGGGAGGTTGTCCTGTATGTTGTAGGATATTTAGTTGCATTCTTGGCTTCTACTCACTGGATGCCATGAACAGCTGTCCTGTCTCCACTGTGACAACCAAATATGTTTTTGTACCCTGCAAATTTTCCCCAGGGGGAGGCAAAAATCAGCTCTAATTGAGAACCACTGCTTTAGAGGTAGTGGCAAAAGCAGGATTGTGAAGCCTGTCAAGATGGTAGATCAGAAGGTGGCCTTTTATCCAAAAATTATGCAGGTCGGTCCTGCCCTGCCTGAACTCTCACCTTCTCTTCACACTCCAGACTGCTTCCCTGTAATGTTGGGAGCTGTCTAGACTTATGTAGAGGAGCCCAATAATACAATTTTAATGCCACATGGATTATAGTCACTAGAAAGTCATTCTCTGTTCACTTTACCTTTCTACACAGCTCACATGAGGCTACATATGATAACTCTTTAGGTTTAACTGAGATATTTTCTTCAAAGAACCTTGAATTTTATCAGAGGTCATTCATTTGTGTAGCCTTGGGTGAATTTAGCATTTAATGGGCAAGACCCTTATAGTCAAACTACCTTACCAAAGTATACATATTATTTTCTTGCTCCATTTTGTAGAAGGAGAAACTTGGAGGCATTAGATAATGAATTCTGTTCATCAAACATTTCCACCTACACATTTAACCTGGAAAAAAAATGCTGATATGCCTTTATGTGATATTTGTAAGGTATCTCTGTCTAAATATGTTTTAATATTGCCTTGGAGAAAACGAAAGTGGCTTTTGCAATATTAACTTTGATTGTCCAGCATTGATAATTAATTTTGTAGGCCTATCAGCTTATGCGGTAGGAAAATTTTATTAACAAGTTAAATGTAACTGGTTTCTTCATTGCTTTTCATATTTTGTAGGCTTTTAGAGAAGCAATGGTTTTATAAAAATCCATTGAGCAAAGCAAAGACAATGTAACTATCTGGTTATATTGCTGTGGGAAAAAATGTCTGTCTCAATTCTCGATAAAGGTTGTAACTCCTCAAATCTCTCTTATCTAGTGTTCTCCTTTAAATAATAACATTCTTTCCCTAAGAAACCCACCTTAAAGAATAACATTATCTTTATTTGTAATCACAGGTCTTCATCACTGCAGAAAAATTCTGATCCTTCTCAGATTCTGATATTTGTATTTAATCAATAACCACATTCCTTTTTCATCTTCTTACCTCTGCAACTGCATTTTCTCAGCCACGTACATTTTATTGTGTAAGAATTCAATTGAAAGAACCATTCATGTTTGCAAAAAGGATGATGTTTTATTATTGGTTATAAAGAAAAGAAATTTCACATTTTGTACAACCAAACCTTTTTATTATAGCACGGTGAATTCTGAAAGTGGGGAACAAGTTAACAGACTGGAAAGAGAGGCCACAGAAAGACCTTGTAGTATTCTGACCACATTAGAAATAAAATAAGACATGGCAACTTTTATGTCTCTAAATGACAAGCATCCAATTCACATTTGAAATGCATAATCTTTGTATAATTTGAAGGTATGTAGACTAGCAAGAATAAGGAGATGACGGTCAAAATATTTAACAACAATATGGCATGACTTGATCAATGACTCCAAAGATCATACTGTTGAGACAGGACTGCAAAGGCCTTCTGCAGGTCCAGTAGTTCTTCTTTTAGTGACTGGACCATGAGGATGTGGGTAGGAGCTTGTAGAGGGGCCAAGATATCTAGGGGTGTGGGGGAAGCACTAAGGAGGCCCAAGGAAGTAACAGTTTATGAACAAGTCCAGTGGCATTTTAATATTTGAACAATTGAAACAGCTGTACCACTGTATACCAGCTGTACTGAAAAGTGGAGACTTGTGGAGTAGTGCAGTGTAGTTAGAAAAGTAGATCACCAGTTAGAGTTCCTGACACTGCCATTTACTCATTGTGTGGTCTTGGATAAGTCAGTTCTTGAGACATCTATTTTATCTTATGAAACATGAGAATATTAGATAAGAAGAGCCTTAGGTTCCCTTCCTGTTCTAAGAATATGCTCCTCCCTACAAGTGATCTGCAAGTTCTATGCATAGAATATAGAATTTTTTCAGAGCTTCCTTGACCATGCTCTGTGATTTGTGAAGATGTCACAGTCCAACAGGACTGAAGCCAGCAGGAACCATTGCTGCACTGTGCTGTCAGAAGCAAGAAAAGAACAGTTAAATACTTTTTACAGGCAGACTAAAAATAATTTTTAAAGATTAATAGTTTTCAATGTTTGGAGGAATTTACTGCAAGGTTGGAAAATGTGTTAGTTTATCACAGAAACCAAATAAATGTTGCTTTTGTTTGAAATTAACTAAGTCAAACAGAAGCAGGTACTTTGAAGTTTTTGTTGTTTGCCTAGATTGCATAAAGTTCCCTTAAATCTTCACTTTTGTGTTCTTTGTTTGATTATTGATATATTTTTTATATTTAATGAGTATATTGCAGTACCTCTATGGGAATATATAAGCACACATTAATAAGTAATGTCTTGCCTACAGAAAGTGAGAAGAGTCCAACATAACTTCAACCTAGATGTGTTTTTCCCCCAAATTGTTTGTTTTAATTTGGTTCAGTTGAAAATTACTTTCTAATTTATATCGGATATTAAAAAAAACATTTATATGTATGAGGAAATGCTTAACATAATTATTACTTTAATTATCAGGAGAAGAAAAAATTATGGTTTCTAAAGTACATGCTGTATTAGAAAACTTGCTGCTGAATAAGTACCTGTACATGTATTTATTTGGATTGCCTATACACATGATAGTAAAATGAACTAACTTTGTTTTAATATCTTGTGGCTTATTGTACCTAACAAACAGAAATAAGGAAAATGAAGAATTTATTAGGTCATTTTCTTAAAACTTACATATAATTCCCATTTATGCTTGTTAGATAAAGAAGAGCCATTGTACAACAAATTAAGAAAATGCATAACCTGTTATGACATAGTCATAGACATATAGTAATATAGACTAGAATTATAGTACTCTGTCAAAGTACATCATATTCAAAAGTCACTAGATATGTCTTAAAGACATCTGTTGTAATTATAGGAACATGGTTTCTAATTTATTTAATTCCCTTTCCTACCTAAACTGTACATATAAGTGAATTTTAAGAGGCTGTATAAATAATTTTTTAATTACAAAATGATGTTATACAATACATTATTAATAATAACCAATAATGTATAATGTTTATGCATGAGTCCATTAGAAAAACAAGCTAATATATGTCAATGATAAAGAATGCACTAATTTGTCCTGAATCTGTGAATGAAGTTGAATTCATGCTGCAAGCCAATGAGTACAATAACAGAGTGGTTTAGCATGCTGTTGCATAGTTAGGAAACATCTTGTAACCTATGGCACTTAAGAAGTATTTAAGATTTGTTCAACAGTTGTGATCAAGATCTTATTTTTCAGTCAGCCATGCGGTTGTAAAATTTGGAATAAGATCATTGAGTTGACAATACTAGTTTTCCCAAACAGGTAGGGAATAAAATGGTCCATAGCATTCAAGAAATGTGCACAGTCCTTCCATTCCAGCACAGGGAAATCATTCTTCTTGTAACAGGATTTCCCTGGGCATCCACAGGCTCTCCCACATCATGGAAACATCATTGCTAGCGGTAACAGATTTCTGAAATTTCCATGGCCAGCTCCAGACACTCGCCAGTCTCATGGCAAGATTCAAAGAGGCTGCAGTCCATGTCACAGCTGCAGTTGCAGTCATTTCGAGAGTGGCTTTCATCTGAGGTGTGGTGATACCTGTGAGAAGGGCAGCACAAGTTGGTACATACCATTTCACACGTATCGGGGAGCATCAGGAGACAATCCCAAAACTGGCAAAACAGACAGGCAAGGATAAGGGAGGCACACTCCTCTGTTTAAAGAAAAAGAAAGAAAATTAATAGTGGCACATATGGGGACACCTATGAAGGGTAGGTATGTGCAGTAGCATACTTGATAACTTTATTAACTCAACTAATTTGTCCACATTAGGTGCAATGTATACCAGATTCTCTCCCACTCTCCCACCCCCATGCAGTACTCACTCCACTTAAGTAATGATTTTATTAACTTACTGAGCATTTCCTAATGATTCCACATAGTCAGGTTATTTAAAGTGCTGTCACTTTTCTAAACTCCTTTATTTACTCAGCCTGCAGAGGTGCTGGGAAGCCACGCAACCTAAAACCTTGGAACTGTCTATAAAATAGCAGGGCCTCCCCAGTGCGCAGAGCATTCAGGAACAATTAGAATTAGGGACAAAAAAAGACACAAATTTCTGGATTCTCATCACAAGGCTTTCTTATTTGTTTGATGTTGATTCCCATAAATGTGCCACACCCATGTTAAAATGCACACCCAAGCAAACAGCACATTTCAAAACCTAATATCAATAATTTTTAACTAGTCTTAGTTTTTTTTGTTGTATTTTATTTTAATCTTGTGTTCTTTTTCCTCCAGTTATATAAAGCTTTGGTTTTATATTCATGTTAGAAGAATACATCACTATGTACCTAAAGGGTATAACTCTTATCAATCCTCTTTAAGAAAATTGGTTTAAAATTTACTATGCAGACTGTTAAAATCTGAAAAGTATCTCTAAGGACTTGAAGGTGATTGGTAATTCTAGCCAAACAGCTGTGATGGGTTGTAGATTATTATATTTTTGTTTTCTTAAAGGGAATTAATTAGAAGAAGTAGAAGTTCTATTGTTAAAATTATTGGTTTCCTCAAAGTATAACCAGAGACATTGAGGTTAAGAACAATCAAACAATGGTCAGGGGGGAGTGGGGAGGGGACAGTGAGGAGAGGGGATTACAGGAACTACTATAAAGGACACATGGACAAAATCAAGGGGGAGGGTGGAGGCGGGGGAGGAAGGGGGATTTGGCTGGGGTGGGGTGGAGGGATGGGGAGAAAAGGCACACAACTGTAATTGAATAACAATACAAAATGAAAATTTAAAAAAAAGTCATATTCTATAAACAACAACAACAACAAATTATTGGTTTCCTTTCCTTTTTGTTAAAAACATTTCCAAAACACGTGAGGGTTTTGTAAAAACTACTTAAGTGTTAGCATGACATATCTAGTTAATTAAAATCAATAGCCTGAAAATGGCTGATGGTTAAAAGTAACATTCTAGCATAAATTGGAGAAAAATTTCCCACTCCTGATGGGTTTATCAATCCACTAAAGTTAGACTTTCATAAAGGTTTATTTTTTCCCAATAAGAATGGTAATAACTTTTGTTTTTCTGTCTTGAGTTGACTGAGCCTGCAGGAGAGACTTTGCTGTCTGAGTCTCTGCATCATCTGCTAGAGTGTGCTAAGTTTCTTAAATTCCCATTCATTTAATTTTAACAAATTTTCCAGAAAACTCTTTATTTTATTGTTTATATACTTGTTAATCTTTAAGAAAGAAATAAGCACATGGAAACTTTCTCTTAGAAGGAATAAATGTTTTAAAGAAAGCTATTTTAATTTCTTTTAAAAAACACTACATAGCTATATAAACGTCTAAAGTGAGTCCTGCATGTGGGAAAACAGCAATCTTCCTTCCCATCTCTTCCCCTCTCTTCTGAACCCCCCATTCTTCCCAATAAAATGGGGCAAAGAACCACACCATGACTTTTATGACTACTTTAATTGCCATATATTATTACAGGTGCTATGGCCATTACTCAATATTTATAGTGCAGGTAGCATATTCCAGAGACGAGGAGTACATTCTCATCTCTTTGCCAGACTGGGTGTATTTTTGTTCACTCAGAGCCAGTTTCTAGCATGTGGCCAACTCACCCATATCTCATGAGTCACTGCAAACCACCCACAAAAATTCAGGAGTAAATTAGTAGAGTACTTAGACTCTATTTTGTGTATGCATTTCTGAACAGGGTGAGTTGGTGGTGAAAGATCTGAGGTATAAAACCTGATCAAGTTACGCCAATGCTAAGACTGCTATTACAGTAGCCCATGGCAAAGAAATTCTTAGTAGAAAATACTTCTAGCAAATGTTCCATGATCCCTTAGGCTGAAGGCTCAAGAGACTTACTCAGGGCATGACCATATAAAAATGATCCCACTAGATCCTGTCCTTTGTAGAGGAAATGTTCAAAGTTTAGTTTGGAGGTAAGTCAGGTTGATTGCAGTTTGACTTGTCAGGGTAGAAGCTAGTGTTTCCTATCACAGGGTGAAAAATTGTTTACGAAATAGCCTTATAATTTTCTGAGGGCACATAACCTTTCAGTTAAATTCCAGTTGCCAAGGTCTCTGCAAGTTGGCAGATGCTGAAGAAAACAAAGTTTTTGCCTAATCCTTTGGTTAAATAGGCATTTGTTTCCTCCCATCCTTCTATTTTGCACTTGAGAATAGAGCCCATGTTTTCTAAGTCAGTCCTTTTTATTCGATTATAAAAGGCAGAGCCTCTGTCCCCCAAACATGGCAACATTAATGAACTGAAAACAGATTTTTCCCAATTTTCAAGTGTGTTCCATACTCTTCCTAAAAGGCATATTAAATGATTCTACATGAGCAGGCTAAACTGTTTTGTATACTTTTGTGTGTGTGTGTGCAAAAGTAACATGAACAGTTCAGGGGAAATTTTCCAACTGTTTGAAAACAGAGTTGGACTTCCCATTCTCCTGAAGGGATGCATTTTCCTTGCCTATCATCTTCACTGGTGCTTTAATGTTTAATAATCATGGTATTCAAAGTCATAGCCCATGATTGCCACCCCTTCTCTCAGCCAATTCAAAGGAGATTTCTGTGCTGTCAAAGACCTATTTTACATCTCTTATGCAGTTTCTTCAAAACATCTCACACTTACCAAGACTAAATTGTATCAAGGATCTCCCTCTCCACCATTCCACAAACTTGTCCCTCCTCCAGTTTTCTCTGGTACACCTGAACATGCAGAGGAACTTAAAGAAACCTGGGACTCATTCTTGTTATTTTCCTGTTCCTCATCATTCTCTCCCATCCTATTCTTTGCCGTGTCTTGCTGATTCTCTCAAATTCCTCTTTGAGATTATAACCTTCTACCTACTTCCTCAGTCTAGCCACCACCAGCCATCATCACATCAACAGCAATGGCCTCCTATCAAGGGCACTACTTTCACATGAACCCACCTGAAATTCTTCAGCTACAATGATATGTTTAGTTACAAAATAGAACAATTCATTCTTTCTCTAAAGTCCCAAACCCTTATCATAACTTGCAAGCCCCTGCACGATCAAGTCTCTGCCTGTTTCCCTATCTGCCACCCTACTTTCCTCCTTACTCACTGTACTCCAGCCCACTGGCTAAATTTTACTTTCTGGGATTCATCTAACTCAGGGCCTCTGCACATGTTCTACCTTTGGTCTCTGTTGCATACTATCTGCTCACAACTTGAAGGACCTATTTCTAACCCTTTGTGTCTTTACCTAAAAATAACTTCTCTCTAAATCACATCCTTGCTGAAATTCTCCTAGCACCATAATTTATTTTTCCTAACCACAGGATGATATTAAACTAATTAGTTTCTCCCATACTAGTATGAATGAATGAATAATAACGCATAAATAAAATGTACCACTGGGGGCCAGTGATGGGAAATGGGATGGTGGGAGAAAGTGAAAGCCTGGGGTCTTCCTCCTGCTCCTCTCTGAGTGGAGTGAGGCGGTGGTTATATCTTCTTGGAATTCTCTCTTTCTCTTTTTTTGATATAATTTTTATTGTATTTGTTCCCATTACCATTTAGTCCCTTTATACTCTCCTCCTCCCAGGAACCACGACATTGTCGTCCACATCCATGAGTTCTTTTTTCTTTTTGCTCCATCCCTCCGCCCTCTAATCTCCCCATCCACAGCTGTAATCCTGCTCTCCATCTATGAGTGTGTCCCCATTTTCCTTGTTAGTTCGGTTTGTTCATTAGATTCCACATATGTGTCAAATCACATAGTATTTGTCTTCTCTGACTGGCTCATTTCACTTAGCATAATGTTCTCCAGGTCCATCATACTGTCACAAAGGGTAAAATTTTTGACTTTTTTGCAGCCAAGTAGAATTCTATTGTGTAAATGTCCCATAGTTGTTTCATCCACTCTTCTATTGATGGACACTTGGGCAGCTTCCATATATTCACAATTGTAAATAATGCTGCAATGAACATAAGGGTGCTTATATTCTTTCAAATTAGTGTTTTAGGTTCCTTTGTATATATTTCCAGAAGTCAGATAGCTGGACCAAAAGGAAGATTCATTTATTCATTTTTAATTTTTGAGGTATCTCCATACTGCTTTCCACAGTGCCAGTACCAGTCTGTATTTCCACCAATGTTGCAAAAGGGTTCTTTCTCCACATCCTCAACAGCATTTGCTGTTTGTTGATTTACTGATGATAGCCATTCTGACAGATGTGAGATGATATTGCATTGAGGTTTTAATTTGCATTTCTCTGATGATTAGTGACGTTGAACATCTTTTCATATGTTTATTGGCCATCTGTATATCCTTTTTGGAGAAGTGTCTATTCAGGTCCTTTGCCCATTTTTAAATTGGATTGTTTGTTTTTTTGGTGTTGAGTTTTGTAAGTTCTTTATAAATTATTAATATTAAGTGCTTATCAGATGTATTGGTGAACATGTTCTCCCATACTCTGGGCCACCTTTTTTTCTTTTTTATTTATTGTTCAAAAACAGCTGTGGCCATTTCCCCCTCACGAGTCCCCCACAACCTAGCCATCCCTACTTCCCACACTTTGCCTTTGTCCATGCATCATTTATACATGTTGCTTGACAATCGTTCCCCCCCCCATTACCACCACCCACCTCCCCTTTGGTTATTGTCAGCTTGTTCTAAATTTCAATGTCTTTGGTTATATTTTGCTTGCTTGTTTGTTTTGTTGATTAGGTTCCACTTATAGGTGAGATCAAATGGTATTTGTCTTTCACTTCTTGGTGTATTTCACTTAGCATAATGCTCTCCAGATCCACCCATGCTGTTGTGAAGGGTAGTGGCTCCTTCTTTCTTTATGTTGCATAGTATTCCATTGTGTAAATGTACCACAGTTTTTTGGTCCACACATTTACTGATGAGACTATGGTTGCTTCCAACAGTTGACTATTGTAAATTGTACTGCTATGAACATTGGGGTGCATATGTTATTTTGAATTGGTTTTTCAGTATTCTTAGGGTGTAATCCCAGCAGTGTAATTGCTGGGTCAAAAGGCAGTTCCATTTTTAGTTTTCTGAGGAAATTCCATACTGTTTTCCACAGTGGCTGCACCAGCCTGCATTCCCACCAACAGTACACTAGGGTTCCCTTTTCTCCACAACCTCAACAGCACTTGTTGTTTCTTTATTTGGATATGATGGCCATTCTCACTGGTATGAAGTGATATCTCATTGTGGGTTTAATTTGCATCTCTCTGATGACTAGTGATGCTGAGCATCCTTTCATATGTCTCAGGGCCCTCTGTATGTCCTCCTTGGAGAAGTGTCTGTTCAGGTTCTTTGCCCACTTTTTAAGTGGATTGTTTGTCTTCCTGCAGTGAGGTTGTGTGATTTGTTTATATATTTTGAAGATTAAATCCTTGTCCAAAGTACCATTTGTGAATATATTTTCCCATACATGTAGTTCCCTTTTCATTTTGCTGATGTTTTCTTTAGCTGTGCAGAAGCTTTTTATTTTGATGAAGTCCCATTTGTTTATTCTTTCCTTTAAGTCTCTTGCTCTAGGGGACATATTGGTGAAAATATTGCTGTGTGGAACATGAGATTTTCCTCCCTATGGTCTCCTGTAGGACTTCTATGGTGTCACAACTTATATTTAAATCTTTTATCCCTCTTGAGCTTATTTTTGTGTATGGTGTAAGTTGGTGATCGAGTTTCATTTTTTTGCATGTAGCTGTCCAGATCTCTCAACATTATTTGTTGAAGAGGCTACTTTTAGTCCATTTTGTGCTCCTTCCCCCTTTGTTGAATATTAATTGACCATAGAGACATGGGTTTAATTCTGGGCTTTCTATTCTGTTTCATTGGTCTATCGGTCTATATGCCAGTGTTTTGATTACTCTGGCCTTGTAATATACTTTGATACATGGCATTGTGATCCCTCCTACTTTGTTCTTCTTTCTCAAAATTGCTGTAGCTATTCCGGGTCATTTATGGTTCCATATAAATTTTTGAAATGTTTGATCCATATCTGTGAAATAGGTCCTTGGTATTTTAAAAAGGATTGCATTGAATCTATAAAGTGATTTGGGTAGTATGGCCATCTTCCAACCCATGAACATGGTATATGCTCCCTTTTGTTTGTGTCTTCCTTTATTTCTTTCTTCGGTGTCGTGTAGTTTTCTGAGTACAGGTCTTTTACCTCCTTGGTTAGGTTTAGTCCTAGGTACTTGATTTTTCTTGTTGCTATATCAAATAGGATTGTTTTCCTGATTTCTGTTCCTGATATTTCATTGTTGGTGTACAAAAATGCCTTTGATTTCTGAATATTGATTTTGTATCATGCTGTTTTGCCACATTCACTTATTAGGTTGGGTAGTTTTTTGGTGGAGTCTATAAGATTTTCTATGTACAGTGTCATGTCATCTGCAAACAATGACAGTTTTACTTCCTCCTTTACAATTTAGATGCCTTTTCTTATTTCTTTCTCTTGTCTGGTTGCTGTGGCATGACTTCCAATACTATGTTGAATAGAAATGGTGAAAGTGGCATCCTTGTTTTGTTCCTGATCTTCGTGGGAAAGCTATTAGGGTTTTTTTGATGTATTTATTGATTATGCTATTACAGTTGTCCCATTTCCCCCCTTCACTCAACTCCATCCTGCCCACCCCCTCCCTCCCACATCCCCCCCCTATAGTTCATGCCCATGGGTCATACTTATAAGTTCTTTGGCTTCTACATTTCCTACACTATTCTTACCTTCCCCCTGTTTATTTTCCACCTATCATTTATGCTATTTATTCTCTGTACCTTTCCCCCCTCTCTCCCCCTCCCACTCCCCTATTGACAACCCTCCATGTGGTCTCCATCTCTATGGTTCTGTTTCTGTTCTAGTTGTTTGCTTAGTTTGCTTTTGTTTTGGTTTTAGGTGTGGTTGTTAATAACTGTGAGTTTGCTGTCATTTTTACTGTTCAAATTTTTTATCTTCTTTTTCTTAGGTAACTCCCTTTAACATTTAATATAATAAGGGGTTAGTGATGATGAACTCCTTGAACTTGACCTTATCTGAGAAGCTCTTTATCTGCCCTACCATTCTAAATGATAGCTTTGCTGGATAGAGTAATCTTGGATGTAGGCCCTTGCCTTTCATGACTTGGAATACTTCTTGCCAGTCCCTTCTTGCCTGTAAAGTCTGTTTTGAGAAATCAGCTGACAGTCTTATGGGAACTCCTTTGTAGGTAACTGTGTCCTTTTCTCTTGCTACTTCTGAGATTTTCTCCTTCTGTTTAATCTTGGGTAATGTAATGATGATGTGCCTTGGTGTGTTCCTCCTTGGGTCCAGCTTCTTTGCAACTCTCTGAGCTTCCTGGACTTCCTGGAAGTCTATTTCCTTTGCCAGACTGGGGAAGTTTTCCTTCATTATTTGTTCAAATAAGTTTCCTCTTCTCCTTCTGGCACCCCTATAATTTGGATGTTGGAACGTTTCAAGATGTCCTGGAGGTTCCTAAGCCTCTCCTCATTTTTCCGAATTCTTGTTTCTTCATTCTTTTCTGCTTGAAAGTTTCTTTCTTCCTTCTGGTCCACACCATTGATTTGAGTCCCAGTTTCCTTCGCATCACTATTGGTTCCCTTTACATTTTCCTTTGTTTCTCTTAGCATAGGCTTCATTTTTTCATCTAGTTTTTGAACAAATTCAACCAATTCTGTGAGCGTCTTAATAACTAGTGTTTTGAACTGTGCATCCGATAGGTTGTCTATCTCTTCCTCGCTTAGTTGTATTTTTTCTGGAGCTTTGAATTGTTCTGTCATTTGGGCTTTTTTTTTTTGGCCTTGGTGCATCTGTTACTTAAAGGGGTGGAGACTTAGGTGTTCACTGGGGCGGGGTAAGGCTGGTGGCTACACTGTGACGCTGTATTTGGGGGAGGGGCCACGAGGGAGCAATGGCGCCTGCTCCCCTCTCCATGGAATTATAGTCACTCCCTCTGCTACCCACAATCAAACTGGGCCCCTCTGGTGCCGATTCCGAGTGGGTGGGCTTGTGCACACTCTAGGCCCCTGTGGGTCTCTCCAACGACCTCTCCTGTGAGGCTGGGAGTCTCTCCTGCTGCCACCCCAACCCCCATGGGCGCTTTCAATGAGAGGTTTGAGGCTTTATTTCCCCGTGCTGGAGCCCTGGGTTAGGAGGTCTGCTTAGCTCCCCACGGTTCCTCCCAGTTTATCTGTGCACGAGTGTGGGGCGCAGGGTCTGCTGGTGGTCCGACTGCTTGCCCCGTTCGTCCCACACTCTGACAGTCTCTGTCCCACCACAGCAACTCCAGTCCTTTCTGCCCAGGCTGCCTGTCTCCGCTGCTGCTACAGGTCTGGATGAATGTTTATTTTTTATTTCCTTGGTGTCGGACTTCCTTTCAGTTCAATTTTCCATCAGTTCTGGTTGTGCGAGGAGGCGCAGTGTGTCTACCTACGCCGCCATCTTGGTTCTCCCCCAAGCTATTAGTTTTTGCCGATTGAGTATAATGTTGGCTGTAGGTCACTCATATACAGCCTTTATTATGTTGAGGAATCCTCCCTCTATTCCCACTTTAGTGAGTGTTTTTATCTTAAATGGATGCTGCACCTTATCAAATGTTTTTTCCCTGTATTGATATGATCATGTGATTTTTTGTCTTTCATTTTGTTTATGTTCACTTTGATGTAGTCTCACTTGTTTCCTTTTTTCTTTTGTTTCCCTTGCTGGGGGAGATATATCTGATCAAATATTGCCACAAGCAATGTCTGAGGTTTTGCTATGTTTTCTTTACAATTTTTATGGTTTCCGGTCTAAGGCTTAAGTCTTTAAACCATTTTGAATTTATTTTTGTGTGTGGTGTAAGAAAGTGATCTAGTTTCATTTATCTGAAACTAGATATCTGTCCAATTTTTTGAACACCATTTATTGAAATAATTATGTATAGTCCATTGTATGTGCTTGCTTCTGGAGTCTCTATTCTATTCCATTCCATTGATCTAAGTGTCTGTTGTTATGTCAGTGCTATACTGTTTTGATTATTATGGCCTTATGGTATAGTTTGATATTAGGTAGCGTGATTCCTTCAACCCTGTTCTGTTTCAGGATCATTGTTTCTTCTCTTTCTGGTGTCCCAATGATACAAATATTATTATGTTTTATGTTGCCCTGCAGCTCCCTTAAACTGTCTTCATTCTTTTTGAGTCTTTCTTTCATTTTGTTGCTCTGTCTGGGAGATTTTTTGTACCTTGTCTTCCAGGTTGCTGATTCAATCCTCTGCTTCATCTGCTTTTAATTCCTTCTAATGTTTTCTTCCTTTCAGATATTGCATTCTTCATTTGCTCCTGGCTCTTATTGATAGTTTCTATATCATTTTTCTTGCTGGTGTAGTTCCCAGTAAGTTCCTTATAGCTTCCCTGGAGTTCTTTGTAGCTCTTACTGATCTCTTAGAATATTCTTATAATCATTATTTTGAACTCAGTGTCTGATAGTTTGCTTGCATCAATTTCATTTAGCACTCTTTGTGGGAATTCCTCCTTTCCTTTAGATTGGGGTTATTTCTTTGTCTCCCTACTTTCAGTGACTTTTCTTTTTTGTTTTTGCATATTAAATTGATCTGCTCTGACTCCCTGCCTTCGTGGTGTGACCTTCTGTCGTAGGAGGCCTGTGGGACTCAGTGGTGCAGGCTCCTTGATCTCCTGGGCTGGATACTCTTGGGATGCCTTTTATGCCATGCATGTGGGCTTTCTGGTTGTAATTGGGTTTTAGTTGTTGTTGGGCCATTCTTGGTGGATTCTTCCCTCTTCCTGGCTGACTGAGAGTCACATTGCTCACCACATCTTCTATGGTGATGTAGAGGTATTCCAGAACAAAACCAAACAACCTAGGAAACAAATCCACATCCACAAAAATAACCCCCACCCATAACCACACTATTGACAGAAAATGAGCAAATATTAATAAAGGTGTTAGGAGATTGAGACTATTATAAGAAAGAAAAAATGAATCTGAGATGACTAACTGAAAGAAAAATGATTTTGAGGGGCTTGATGGAGGATAAATAATGAGAGTAAGGAACAGAAACAAGATGAAGAAAGAAAGAAAAGAAAATTTACATCATAAACAAATAAGGGAGGGAAGAAGGTAGAGTGGAGTAAGAAAGGAGAAGAGTATTGTATTAGGTTTAAAGAAAAATTTAAAAAATATATAGTATAAAAATAGGAACCGAATTGGAGAAAAAGATTCACAACAGCGATATCAACAACAAATCATCAAAGATTTGTACAGATGGAATGGGAATAAGAAGGAAGAAAGAAAGAAAGGCTTATGAGATGTCTAGAGGAAAGAAAAGTGATTTTGAGAGGATAGGAGGAGAAGGAATACTAAGAGTAAAGAATGAAAACCAGGCTAAGACCAGGAAAAATTAAAATTTAAAACAACAAAAAATGACAGGGCAGGAGGCATGAAAAAAATGGCATAGGAGAGGGGAACATTAAAATTTGAGATTTGAAGTATAAAATAGTGAAGATAGAAATAAAATTGAAGAAATGCCACAACAACCACCATATCAACAAACAACCAGCAAGGTTGATAAAGGTGGAGAGAGAATAAGGGTATTTTAAGAATGGGAAAAAGAATGTGAGATGATTAATGACAAGAAAGATGGTTTTGAGAGATAGAGCAAGGACAAATAGTAAGAGTGTGGAATAGAAACAAGTCATAACAAGAGAAATACATAAATTTTAAAAGAAAAATAAGATGATGGAAGAAGGTAAAATGGAGTAAGTGAAGGGAGGATCAAAATATGAGATTTGAAATAAACTAAAATATAAAAACTAATGAAATAATAGGTACAAACTGAAGAAAAATAAATGAATGTTAAAAAGCTATGCAGGAGAGGAAATGACACAAATCAAGAAGAAGACCACAGTGTAATTCATCTGAGTAGAACCCAATGTTTACCACTGTCTTTTCTTTCTGGATCTGCTCCTGGTAATGTCAGATGGTGTCCTAGTCTAGCCCTAGGCAGCCTGTTCAAGACTATAAGTGACCCACAGTCTGTGACTGCTGCTTCAGATTTGTCTGGTCCCCACTTTTCTGCCCTACCAGCTTTCCATCAGCCCACGGTCCAGGAGTGGTTTCTTAATGACCCAAAGTGACTGTCAGTACCTTCTCCATCTGCATCCAGGGGGTTCTCTGGTGTGATGGGGAGGGTGGGAACCCTGGGTCACCCCCTGGGGGCACTCTTCAGTCTTCAGGGAAGATGGTGGGAGCATTTTCCCACCTTCTCACCACAGCTGTGGTCTGTCCCAGCTTCTTTCCAATTATGTATGGTTTCTGCTGAATTAGTTGTCTATTTCCTGTGAGGGGCCAAGCTATGTAAAAGGGGTAGCTCTTTCCTGATTTTGTAGACAGCAGCTCTGTTTAGGTGCCAATGTTGGCAGTGAATGCCCCTTGTTGTGACTGTCTCTAATCTCTCTGCTCTGCTGGTTTCAGTGGGTCAGGGCCGGGGGAAGAGTATATAACTCATAGTGCCTGGTAGAAAAGACCCTTGAAGAGCTTTCCCCTGTAGATATGTCCCCAGCAGCAGGGCTCCTGAGACTGGCCTCACTGATAGCAGAGCCTGTAATCCCACAGGTGGGGGTTGGGCTCACCTGTCTGTGAGGGGACCTGCCTGGCTGCAGCAAATCTCAGGTGTTCCACTCCTGGCCATCCAGTCCCCAGACTTCTGCACTCTTGATGGAGATTTGGACTGAAGTCTCCACTCTGTAGAGTGCCCTGCTCACCAGCCATGGTGGGCTGGGTCCCACAGTCCCTTTGGCGAGACTCTATCCCTCTTTGTTCTTGGCTTGCATAGCCACTGCACAAAGCACACATGCACACATGAGTATCAGTTCCCTGCTGAGTCTCGAGTCTTGCCTCAGCTCCTTTTTTAGAAGAGTTTCTGTGTGGCCCCCACACTGCAGCACCAAGCCGTGGGGGGCCTGTTCTCCATGCACTCCCTCTCCCCTTTCATTACCAAGTCTCTTAACCTGTAGTGTCTTTATCTGGTTCTGGAATTAGGGTCATGCTGGCCTCATAAAATGAGTCTGGGAGCCTTTCCTACTCTTGAATTTTATGAAATAGTTTGAGAAAGAGAGGGCTTATTTCTCAGAATGTTTGGTAAAATTCACCTCTGAAACTGTCTAATCCAGCGTTTTTGTTTGTTGGGAGGATTTTGTTGTTTTGTTTTGATTATTGCTTTAATTTCACTAGGTGTAATCTGTCTATTCAGGTTCTCTGATTCTTTCTGATTATATTTTGGAAGATTGTATGTTTCTAGGAATTTATCCATTTCATCCAGTTTGTCCAGTTTGTTGGCATATCATTGTTCACTATATTTTCTTACAATCTTTTGTATTTGTTTGGTGTCCATTGTTATTTCTACTCTTTCATTTCTGATTTTATTTATTTGGGTCCTTTCTCTTTTTTTCCCCGATGAGTCTAAGGAAAGGTTTGCTGATCTTGTTTATCTTTTCAAAGAACCAACTGTTGGATTCACTTATTTTTTGTATCATTATTTAGACTCTATTTTATTTATTTCTGCTCTGATCTTTATTATTTCCTTTCTTCCACTCACTTTGGGCTTTGTTTATTGTTCTTTTTCAGGTTCCATTAAGTGTACAGTTAGATTGCATATTTGAGCTTTTTCTTGTTTTTTGAGATAGGGATGTAACGCTATGAATTTCTCACTCAGGACTGCTTTCCCTCTGTGCCACGGGTTTTGGATTGTTGGGTTCTCAACTTCATTTTTTTCAAGGTATCTTTTGATTTCTTCTTTGATCTCTTTGTGGACCCATCATTGTTTAATAACAACATGTTATTTAGCTTCCATGGCTTTGTGTATTTTTCAGTGTTCTTGTGATTGACTTCTACTTTTAAAGCATTGTGGTCAGAGAAGATGCTTGATATGATTTCAAGGTTCTTAAATTTATTGAGACTTGTTTTGTGTCCTAACTTGGTCTATCCTAGAAAATTAAATCTATTTTTTGTAGTGTGTCATTTAAGACTGGTATCTCCTTGTTGATCTTCTGCGTGGAAGATCTATCCATCAAAGTCTATAGGGTGTTAAAATTACCAACTATGACTGTATTTCTGTTGATCTCTCCTTTTATTTCCATCGGGATTTGCTTCACATATACTGGAGTTATATCCTCTTGTTAGATTGTTCTCTTTATCATTATGTGGTGTCCTTCTTTGTCTCTTCCTATAGCCTTAGTTTAAAATTCTATTTATTCATATATAAGTACTGCTATTCCAGCTTTATTTTCCTTTCAATTTGCATGAAATATCTTTTCCCATCCTTTTACTTTTAGTTTGTGTTTATCTTTTGATCTGACATGTATCTCTTGGAGGCAGCATATAGATGGTCTTGTTTTCTTATCCATTCAGCTACCCTCTGTCTTTTGGTTGGAGCATTTAAGCCATTTACCTTTAAGGTGATTATTGATAGACATGTATTTAGTTACATTTTATTGTTATACTATTTTCCTCTTTTCTCCTTCTCCTCTTCCTCTTCTCCTTCTTCTTCTCATTCTCCATCTTCCTTTTTAAAGCAAGCCCATTAATATTCATTGCATTACTGGTTTGGTGTTAACAACCTTATTTAGCTTTTTCTTCTCTGGGAAGCTCCTTATTTCTCCTTCAATTTTAAATGATAGCCTTGCTGGGTTACTTAGCTTGGTGTAGGTCTTTGCTTTTCACCATCTTGAATATTTCATGCCACTCCATCCTGGTCTGAAATGTTTCTATTGAGAAATCAGGTGACAATCTAATTGGTGCTTCCTTGTATGTAACAACCCAGTTTTCTCTTGTAGTTTTTAGGGTCTCTCCTTGTCTTTAAGCCTTGTCATTTTACTTATGATGTGTCTCAGAGTAGGCCTGTTTGGGTCCAACTTATTTGGGACTCTCTGATCTTCCTGGACTTGTGTTTCTTTTTTCTTCACCAGTTAGGGACATTTTCAGTCATTATTTGTTCAAATAGGTTCTTGAAACCTTGCTCACTCTCTTCTCCTTTGGGTAGTTCCATGACTCACATGTTGTTATGTTTCATGCTGTGTAAAATGTTTCTTAAGCTCTCCTCATTTTTTAAAAATACTTTTTTTCCTTTTGCTCTTCTGTCTTGTTTTTTTTTCTATCTTGTCTTCCAAATCACTGATTTGATCCTCTGCTTCATCTAACCTATTGTTTATTCCTTCCAGTGTATTATTTAGTTTAGGTAATACATTCTTTATATCTTCCTGGTCCTTTTTTATGGTTTCTATGTCTTCTTTCATGTTGTTGACTATCCTTATAATCATTACTCTAAACTCTATCTGATAAATTGCTTGCCTCCATTTTACCTAGTTTTTCTTCTGGAGAATTCTCTTGTTCTTTCATATGGGATCTGTTTCTTTGTCTTCCTATTCTAGCTGCTTTTTTGTATTTGTTTCCATATATTATGTAGATCTACAAAGAGTCTGGTGTAGGCCTTTGTCACACACTGCTTGTGACTGGCACTTGTCAACCTGTTTTATGGTCTCAGTGATACACAGCATGTAGTTCCCTCTGCTGGACCTATTAGTGTACAGAAACAACCAGGCTGTGCACTAAGCCTGGGTTTTATCAGTACTGGGACCAGGGGACTAACAGTGAAAGTGTCATAGAACTCCCAGAGATCCTCCTTAGTTGTTAAACTAATCAATGATATAGCTTCAAGCTGTCATCAGCAGCCTGGCTTAAGCTACACAGGGTGAGACAGAGTAATTCCTGCTGGTGGGGCTATTGCTTCCTCTAAGGCTGATACCATTTGGAGAGGAGTGTTATGCCTGAGAAATATGGCTTCTGCAGTATGGGTTATGACTCAGTACAATGATCCTGGTAGCTATTCCTTCAATTCTCTCCCCAGAGCCACCAACCCCAGACTCTTCTCAAATGTCTCCAGTCCACACTGCCCTCCCTCTGCCAGAGCCCACAGTAAGTGACTGCAAACAAAATGTATGTTGGCTCTTTCAGAGTCTCTCTGAATCTCCAGCCATTTCTTCCTGGCAGACAGAAACCCTGATGCTGTTCACAGGTGGATGTTATCTGGGTTCCTTTTTGACACTGGCACTATAGGCTGGCACTATAGTGCTTGAGGTTTAGACCCCACCCTTCTCAGATCGAAGCACCCCCCCTACACACACACACACAGTTGCTGAAATATCCCTCTGTAACTTCAGGTGCCACTCATGGGAGCCCAGCCAATCTCTCATGCCTCCTCTGCACTCCCTACCAGTCTCTCCCTACCAGAAACCACGTCTACCAGAAGTGGTTTCTTCTGTCTGTCCTTTGTTGGTTATAAGGCTTCTCTCCAGCTAGTGTTCAGTTGGTTATTCAGGATGATTTCTCTACAATTTGTTGTAATTCCTGATTGGTCCTGGGAGGAGGTGAGTGTAGTTTCCACTTACTCCTCTACCATCTTGGATCTCCCCTTGGGTCTTTCTTTATGAATTCCCTTCTCTCTGTGGTCCCTGTTAATGAAAGTCACTAGTGGTCTGTGTAGTAATAGTTAGGTATTAGTGGCCTATGATCTAATGCCAATGGTGGCCGGAAGGAGCCAAGGGAAGAGGGGGTAGATCTTCCATGTTGTAAAGCTCTGAGTGGCCTTCCTGTTCACTTACTTAGCTTTTGTCTCTTCTACTGCCCTTAGGATACATTCTCTCTTACCTTTTTAAACCTGGGTGAAAGAAGCTTTAAGGTGGATCCAAGACCAGCAGGCCATATGGCCAATGGTGTTATTTAGCCGTGAGCAAGAAGCTATGAAAAAAAACTCTGTTAGGGTGATGACATTTCTTTTTCCTACCTATAGGGTACCTTTAGGACATCAAGGTTAAGTGATACCCCAATAACATGGAGAACACATGCAGGCTCCACAGGTGCAAAGTATACAAGTGGGGATTGACTAATTAAGAGGGATCATCTGCCACATTAGAATCATGTTTAATTATAGCAAAAAATGTCACAATACAAGGAATTTCCACAAATGTTATCCTCATGGTCATGGTCCTGTACTCCCTGAATTTGCCCTCCAATCTTTCAGTCCTGCCACCGTGGTGCCTGTGATGAGGAGGAGAGAGGGACAGAAGGCAGCTTCAGTAGCCAGCTGTCATTTGGTAGTGTTCAACTTCAGAAACTACCACCTGCTACTTTGAGAATCATTATCCAAAGTAGCAAGAATGTGGTTCTTCCAGAAGTGACACCAGATAAACAATCATCCTTCTTCTTCTCCCAAAACAAAGTCAGGAAAAAAAGGCTAAATGAGCTTGGTCCAGATTAGAATACTGTAATATATTAATAGTTCATGAATTATCACAGAGAATTTGGCATATAGTGAGATACAGGACACAGTATCTCTGACTCATTACTAAAAGTCTTTGGTCAAAAAGTATAAAAATTGGTTCCCATTCCCTCCAAATTAATTTTAAAAATGTATGTAAGGTAGAATGTGAATAAATAAAGTATGACTAAATGCCTTCTTGTAGCTGGGGTATCATCCCTGATGTTACCAATTTTAATACCTACTTAAATATGTCAAGATCTATTTAAGTTCAGACAAGCACAACTAACATTGAAGTCAGTTCTTTAGAACTAGAATGACTGGATTTGGGTGATACTTAGTAAATTTGTGCTTACATATTTTTCTGAGCAAATGAACTGAAATAATTATAAAATTGATACATTTTATAAGGTGACACTACTGCATTTAATTGTATGAAATTTACTGTGGATAAAATGTAATCATTTTATTCAGTAGTCCATGGTGTAATTAAGACTATTCTTTGAGGTATCTTGTATTTATGATTTTTCTCTTCCACTTGGATGACACATCTCAAATTCAAAATTATACATCAATTAGGTAAATTCTCAAGATTCATTGTAAGGAGGCTGTTTTCTAATATCATGTGCATCCCTGGTTTTATTATCCACAGGGATGCTTTTGCCGTCAGAGCCTAGAAGCAGAAGCAGAGACACAGATAGTGCTCTGGACTTCTCCATTTTATTTGAGAAAGGGACCACACAGGATGAGCCATGATTTAATAGTAAGTAATGCAGCAGGATGTAGTACGTGATGTGCAGTAAAGATCCTCTTAAATTCCCATCAGAGCACACACCATGAACTGTGCTAATGGATGGAACACATTTTACAAAATATGCATGTGTGAGGCTTTTCCATCTTGTTTTAAGTGGGGCAATGTATATAAATAATAGATATTAGCAATTAGGCATCCATTCCTATGCACTCATTTATACATTTGAAAATAAATTAACCACAAACTACATGAAAGTGGATGCAATCTACTTTTTTCCCTTCTGTTTCCCCTGCTGTTTCTGAAAGATATTTCTGTATTTATCTCAGTATGAACAATGACCCAAGCTCTCAATTTCTGCATCCTTAAATTAATTACTATCAAAAATTCTCTAAAATAAAGTGAGTCTGACTTAACTCTAGATTTCCTTGATGATTGTTCTTTAAGATAATGAGAGTTTCTTATCACTATTTGTCGGCCTTAGTCTGGGTTTTTCACTCTGGGCTTTTTTTTTTTTTTTTTTTGGTCCAGGTATCCAAACCTTTCACCTTGATGGGAGAATTTTTTCCAATTTAGAAAAGGAGGATTGGATTATTACCTATGTTGTTACCTGAAAACTAGAATGTCCTGGGTGATAGTGGCCTGAAACCAGGCCTTAAGAAAGCAATAGAATCAACTGTCCTCATGATTCTCTTATACTATTTTAAAGAAAGAATAATCAGTTATTTTTCCTGCATGACAGTCTTGTGTATCAGTAGCTATTTTAATGAAATAGTCATTTTGGCCCTTCTATAAGAATATAAGTGTTCAGGTACCATGCTAGCCACATTGGCCCTTCTCACTCTCCCTTGAGCCTTGATAGGACAAATCGGAGTGGTTCTTCAGCTGCATTGTTTTACACAGTGTGGATATGTACAATGGCAATTTCTAAATCTGGGATCAAACACCAAGGTCCATTATGAGTAAGATCCTCACATTCTTGATACTATCTGATAAAATGCTCTGGCATCAAAATATTTTTGCAGAGAATTCTGCTGTGTTGCCTGTTTCCCTATTTGGCATCAAACTCTAAAAAAGCCAGAAACATAGGCATCACCCTGGATTCAAGATCACAGCCTGGCAGTCTCTAGGCCAAAGGTGGCCCAAAGCTATTGAAGGTGTTTGGAGGTTCGTAAAATATAACAGAACTAGGCCCTGACCAGATAGCTTAGTTGGTTAGAGTGTTGTCCTGATCCGCCAAGGTTTTAGGTTCTATCTCTGGTCAGGGCACATGCAAGAAGCAACTGATGAATGCAGAAGTGGAACAACAAACTGACATCTCTCTCTGTCCTTCCCTTCCTCCCTGTTTCTAAACTAACTAACTAACTAACTAACTAGCTAGCTAACTTAATAAATAAAACTATGGTCAACACTTAAAATTTTAAAGATTTCATATAAAATTCTCTGTCTGGCAGTTTTTGGCCTATAATTTCCTCTGGCAACAATTAGCTGGAGCTGAGTAGAGGCAGTGCTCTTCAATTTGCCGTGATCCTTACCAATCCCTGTTGTTTACTTCAATTTACTTCATTATTCACATTATCCCCTGGTGACTGCAGGCAGTTGTATCTGTAGCTTCTGGTCTAAAGTATCCACAACATTTGTACAAGTTACCATATGTATATATATAACATGTATTAGGAATCTTCTCTTCCTTTACTTTCTAAAACTATAATCATAAAAAAGTAAAAACCCAATAATATTATATGGCAAGTTCTATACTGTTGCTTTATGCATGTTATTTCATTTGATCTTCAAAACATTTTATTGGGTGTTACTAGTTCCATTATATAACTCAGAGACTAAGATTCAGAGATGGTAACAAATAAAAGTTTTATACACTTTTAATACTTTCAGAGCCATGAGTTAAACCAATGTGATTCCAAAGATCCACTTACATAGTTTATTTTAAATTTTTCCCTAATTTTCAAAAAGTAAACATGAATTTAAATACATAAAAGAAACTATACCTTATTGCATATTCCTTTGAGAAACTCCTTCTAGCTTTCTTTAAACTTTTGTATTGTTTCATGTAAATATTAAACACTACAAAATTCTTAAACAGTTTATGTTTCCTGTAGAGGTCACTGTACAGTTAACCTGAGTAAAATTCATATTTCCTGGTGCAGAGTTATGACTTTGAACTTGATTGTGCTGATCATTCAAATCAATTTAAATTGGCTTTGCAAATAGAATGCACCTTTTTGTCACATACAGGGATGTTTTGTTGTCAGTTTGTACTGATCAGAATGTTTAGGAAGTGTTATTACCTAGAAGAACCAACTCTTTTCATAGGTTGTTGATGTAAGCATCTTGATATTTTACATAGTCTGTATTTATACCTATATTTCCAGCATTTCAATACCATTCCACTCTGCCTAAACAGTCCCAGATTTGAGAAAAGAAAACCTGCTACTTTTCTTTACCCACTTCATAGCCCCACAGCAAGATTGATTACACCTCACCCCAGCTCTTTAAAACACTTTACCTCCAACTTCCAGCTTTGAGAGCAAACAATCTGCCAAGCACCTCATAAGTCTGCAAAGTGACCTTGACATGTGTCATTCACCAGGGCTTTCAAATCAGTTTTTCTGTTTAATATTCATAAAGCCTTTTTTTTCCCTCACAGCATATGTGATGATTTTACAGGGGCTGGGGGTTGGGGAGCTTTATTTAGAGATGAGTCGACTGTGAGAAACATACCATCAGTGTCTCTCTGATGAGCTGAAGTATCAGTTTGAAGGTAAGAAAATTTCGTCTGGCATTCTTCAAGGGAGGACAGTGATACTGTGGATTCTGACCGTTTTTTCTCAATGGAAGTTTCCTTGGTTGGTCCATCTGTGATACTGAATTCAGATACTGAATTTATAACAATAGCATTAATGGGTTTCTCTTCTGCATGTTTTTCATTTGTGAGTTGTGTATCTAGATGAAAAAAACAAACAAACACATACACAGCTTACTATAGTTAATACAACCTAATGGTTTAAGAATGGACCTCTGCAGAAAATTTTACATTCTAGACTTTTATAAGAATAATGTCTTTTAAAAGAATCGGCAGTTACAAAATAGTCTCGGGAATGTAAAGTCCAACATAGGTAATACAGTTAATAATGTTGTAATAACTATGCATGCCGCCAGGTGGGTACTGTAGATATTGGGGGCAATACTTTGTAAAGTTTATGATTGTCTAAACTCTATGGTGTATACTTGAAACTATTACAAACTAATATTGAGTGTAAACTGTAACTGAAAAAAATTAAATAAATTGAAAAAATGAAGTATTTTTGAGCAGGAAATTTTGAATGAAAATACAAATAAGAATAAGAGAGTATGATAATGATAAAATTTTACACACATTGCAAATTTTATTTATCATAGTAATTTATAACATTTCTACTGTGGGTTTTTTATGATGGGTGGAGAGAATCAAGGAATTCATTCACTTGGATCAAGCAAATCCTGTAGTATGTTGTCAGGTTACTGTCATAGTGTTTTATGGATTTGAGGAGTAGTCAAAGGGTCATCAATGCTGGGCAGTACTTTACAGTAACAGCATGTATTCTCAACCAAGTTGTTTTATTTCTTTGTTTCTAAAAACCTTGTGTAAAGATAGTGGTTATTAATAAGTAGTCTACATGCTCATTTCTACTTCTGCTCTCAGAGACTCTAAGTTGCTACCCTTTCCTTTGCTTTGGTGTTTGTTAGGTCTCTATTTGGATATAGTCTATATGGCTTGGGTGGGGTGATTTTTGGACACATGCTGTATTTCCATATAATCACCTGGAACAATTATTAGAAATGTTCGGGGAACCTTTAGCAAAGTACTTGATTGAGATTGTGGTTTGTACAGGCATACAGGAGGCTGGGAAGGCCCAGGTACTTCATGTAGTTTAAACTCCTGTACTTGTTCATTCATTCCTATACAATGATTGAGGGCCTAGAATGGAGCAAGCAGTGGGCTGAGCACTGGGTATTCGGTGGTGATTTCAGTGTCATTCTTGGCTTTCACAAACATCAAACAAGTTAGTAAAAATAACGCTAAAGTTAAAGTATTGAAAAAGAAGCACATCATGAAGTCATATTATAGAGGGAACCAGTAGTGCAGTTAATTTATTACTTACCTATACTCACTAAACAAAAAAATCCTAAGATCAAGAAAGGAGTTAGAAGATATTCTCAAACATAACACCAGGCTGACTCCTGGGGACATCTTAAGAGCTCAACAAGCAATGGTCCTGGTGATTTGATGGTACTTTGGGGGGATGTTGAAGATGAATTCTGGAGAATTGCATTTCCATTGGTGGCCCAATGCCTGCTTGATTCAATAATGCTCATTGAGTGACTGAAATAAATAATGCAGTTGGCAACTGGGTTTGATTTTCCCATGCTCACACTGTTCAGTGAAAGAAATATGTTCTTGCTAGGTCCATATCCATCATCCCTTCAAAAGCTGCTTTTTAGTTTGGGGTAGATGGAATTCTTTACTTGGTCTTACCTCCTAGGGCAGTGATTCCCAGGTTAGTCTTGAGAGTAAAATCATCTGGGAAACCCTTTAAAACTTTGGATTTTTTTTAAAGCTCAGGCAACCTATCCCCTTCACCCCACTCAACAGTCCCTGGGGGATTTTTAAGGTTCTCCAGGTGATTCCAACATGCAGACAAGTTTGGGAACCACTGGCACAGGAGTCTTCTGCTTTGGAGAGTGGATAAAGGAGAGAAAGCAAACCATTACTCTGTGTACAAGGAATTTTCAGAAATCAGTCATGAGCTGGGTGCTCTCCAGAAGATCGTGACTGGTGTGGGAGCTTACAGTATGGTACACACGTTTATCTTAGACCATTGCTGTTTCTTTCAGAATCTCTGAAAAGCCTTGGCTTTCAACAATGTTTAATTTGTATTCCCTATTCCTCATGCTGCTGGCTTTGTGTCTCCTAGTTTCAGTTTGATTCACCCTAAAAAGGATTGGCAGAAATAAGCATTCGGGAAAACAACTATTGTTGATAGTAATTCATATAATATCAAATAGATAGAATTAGCTCAACAGATTGGGAAGTTCTGGGCTTTCTCTAAAATAATTAATATATTCTTACTTGGGTACAAAAGTGTCCACTAATCAGCTAATAACACAACAGAAAGCCATGTAAATTATGCCTCTGAGCACTTTAGAGCAGTATTGATATTTTGGGCCAGATAACACTTTGTCATGGGAAGATTGTGGGATGTTTAGCAACATCCCTGTCCTCTACCTACTAATTGCAAATAGCACCCATCGCCCTAGATTGTGCCAAATAAAAATGTCTGTAGACATTTCCCATGTCACTAAATTTCCCATATGTGGCAAATCACCCAGGTCAAAACCAAACCATTGTTTACATGTGCACACACACACAGTTGCATGCATATATGTCAAGCTCTCTGTGACCACTTTTACAGGATGGGGCAAAAATAGATATATAGTTATAAGTATGCAAAACACATGGTTTAGTCTTAAATTATTGCTTATTAATTATTGTATTATCTTCCATACGAACAACTATAAACCTACTTTTTCCCCACCCTGTATAATTAACTTAACAAAAACTTTGGGAGGTAGATATTGTCAGCCTCCCTGAATAGATGGGAAATGTATGAATTGGTATCCTCAGTTAACAGATGAATGAGTATAACCAAGCCTCACTTTATAAGTTGTCCAAAAATTCTTCTTTAGCAAATGGTAGAACTGTGATTTGAATTCAGGCCTGGTGGATTCAAAAAGGCTTGCTCTTATTGTCTTTTATATTACACAACATTTTCTCTGATTTGTTTGTAGCTTTTATCTCTTCTTCCTAGCTGGTAAGACTGCACATCAGCAAAACCCTCTTCGTCCTAAATCCCATGATGTGTCACTTACCCACAGTGAAGCCTTGCCAACAGATTTACAGACAAGCCTCTCATGGAAGAGTCCTAGCAAAGCAAGACTAATAGTATTGCACACTCCAGGAATCCTGACCTTCAGTTACAGAGACTTTCTACTGTGCAGTCATGAACAGCTCAGAAGAGCTGATATGTAGCAAAACTTGATAAGCATGGAGATTGCATCAGCTCTTTACTTACATAATTAACAATCAGTTCAAATTATGACACATAGTCAGGCTGCATAGAATTCAAATTACTTTTTGCACAAAGTAATTCAGTAACAAAAAAGTTGGATAGGGGTTACTGAAATGTGTAAGAACATGCAGAGAATACAAGTATATAGCCAAGTGGTGCATGATTCTCTTTTTATTTTTTGCAACAATTTTAAGTATAACATTTTGAATCTAAGTGGTGTGCTACGTTAAGCAACCATTTGGAGATAATGGGCTTGTACTGAAAGAATTTTATGGAGAACTTAAACTGCCATTCATAAAGTTATTTTAATTTTATACCTCTGTTTATATATTTTTATTTCCTAGTAGGAACTATCTGTTACTCATTAGACAATCATCTGACAAACACACATATCAGAACCCAGTCTGTTCAATCCAGAATTCTGACATCTGAAGTGAGTCACTGTTTTTGGGTGAATGCTACCGACATCTTCCATCTTTTGTAGATGGAATGCTAACAATAATTTCCCCAGATTTCCTCTTTTCATGTGCTATTTAACATTGTACCCAAAGTATTATAAAGCAGCATGAGCTAAAAGGAGAAACAAAAAGTGGTATCACATCTTCTGCAGAGAAAACTATTTTGGAATTAAATAAGGAACACCTGAAACTATATTTGGGATGTTATAGATAGGTCTTGACATTAACGTAGAGAAAATAATTTTCAACAGAGAAAAACCCCAATGCCAGGGCAAAAATTAGAAGCTCCACTGTATTTCTTAGGGAAGAAAATTAAGTGTATCTTGAAAGTCAGTGAAATAGAAAATTAATGTTTGGGCTAGAAGTAATTGCAGAACCAATGGGCATAAACTTAAATATCTGAAAAGACAGTTAATTTTTTATTACCATTGTGCAAATCCTAATTTTATTCAATTAATATTTGTTAAGTAGCCACATGCAATAGATAAATCAATGTGACAAGAATGATTAATTTATTTAAGTTATTAAGGAAATATTGTGATGATTTTTGTTTTTGCTCGGTAAATGTGCTTTGTGATTTTTTCATCCACGTGTTCACTGAGTGCATATATTTATGTTCATGTATGTATCGATACACACACACACACACAAACACTCACATTCAAATTAAGAATAGCATCTTAACTTCTCTCTTCCCTAGCTCTTCTGGTTCTATTCTTGTGTATCCCTTCTGTTCCTTTCCCCTTTTTTTCTTCCTCTCTCTTTTGGCTTAATTCTTTGACTAACCTGCCTTGTCTCTGTTATTGGCTTGTTTTTCCCGCTCTTGTTCTTCAATAAATTTATTTCTGAAGACTTTGTCCTCTTATAACAGTTTATTTATTTGTATCCTACCATTGAAGATTATATTTGTCCACACCTACAGCTTAATTATTTTCTTTGTGATGTTGGCCCCCAAATATATGCAGTCAGTCAGCCACCCAGACAGGCCACATTTACTGAGCATAAGCTGTGTACCTGACCCTGTGCTAGGTGTGAGGAATTTGATGGAGTCAGGGTGGAGGGTGCAGCTGGTTGGAGGGAGGCAAAAGGGGAAAGATTAGGGCAGTTGTAATAGCATAATCAATAACATATAATACAAAATAATAACAAAATAGTGTTGGTCCTCAGGAGGCCTACAGTCATCACAAATAGCAATCTCAAACTTGCAACAGACTATTGGATATTTTATTCGACTTACTAACCAAATTGTTAGCATTATCATGTCTCTTTTTACTAAACCATTCATTCTTTTCCCCTACCTAGGTAACTCTATGTTATTGAAGAATTCACAATTAAATTTCTTTTTTATTTTTCCAGTTTCTGAAGCTTAAAAATACTCTTTAATTTGCTCCATCATTTAGAAGTTCTTATTTATACTTTCTTCTAATTATCTAACAAGTCCATCTTTGTTTCTGTTTTTTTATTCCCAAAATTACCATTCAGGTTTAATCATTTGTGTTCTAAAATCTGAACTGTTTCAGTAGTCACATCGGTCTCAAATATTGTGACAATCCTTCCCAAGACATCTGATAAACTGTAATCCAAATGATGTTTTCAGCAATGTTCTTCTAATTATATTACTCATTAAAAAAAGCAAACCAGAAGATGGTGGCTTAGGTAAATATGGCTCACCTCCTCACACAACCACATCAGAATTACAACTAAACTACAGAACAACCATCATTCAGAACTACCAGAAATTGAGCTGAATGAAAGTCCTGCAATGACAGAAGTAAAGAAGAAACCACACTGAGACTGGTAGGAGGGGCAGAGATGTGGAACAAGCTGGCCCCACACCAATGTGTGGCAGATAAAAATCAAAGTGATATCTCAGGAACAAGGGGTCACAGCCCCACAACAGGTCCCCCAGGCCAGGGTCCCAATGCCAGGAAGATAAGTCTCCATAACTTCTGGCTGTGAAAACCAGTAGGAAATGAGATTGTGGAAGATAGAAACTGCTAGATTCTCAGGCAGTTCCTCTTAAAACTCATGCAGAGACTTACTGAGACCCTCTCCCTCTGAGCTCCAGCACAAGGCAGTGGCTTGAAAGGTACCAGAAGGATATGGGGAGGAACTGAAGTGTATGGCATCAAGGTAAGTGCTGGGGGGCAGCTTTCTCCCAGACAGAACTGCTGTCAGAGCCCAAGCTCCTTTTCTGAGCCCACCCCCCACAGGTCTGGCAGGCATGTGCCATATCTGAGATTCCATCAACTTTGCTCACATTGTTGGCTCCACCCTGGTGGTTTCCTGAGGCTGTGCCCCACTCAGGTTTCAGGACCACCCAAGCTGCTTCCAGGGCTTTTCTATACAAATGGCTTATCTTGTTTCATGCTTCAGGTTTTCTTAAATCTTCTCAAACAAGTAGTATCTGGCCTCAGCAAACCCTGTACCTCTTGCTAAATGGCCCCAGGCCCAGCATTAGCAGCAGCTGGCCTTAGTTCATGGCTTGGCCTTGATTGGTCACCTTCAAACCCAGCAAAATAGCAGCCATCTACAGATTGCTTTGTAGCTGATGCCAAGTGGTCCAAGATGGAGTGCAGGTGGTGGCAAACTGGGGTCTGCACTTCCCAGGAAGCCCCAGAACCTGCACACCTAGTGGACAGCAATACACCATGCTGGAGTACCACCACCTAACCACCTCAAGTGACACTCTCAAGGGGCGTACTCAGCAGCCACAAGGGCCCTGCTGAAGTAACTCCTGCTCTGTGGAGTGGGCCCCTGATAGTCCACAGTGGTCACAGATTGGTAGTCAGTGGTCATAGACAGCCCTTGCAGCTAATCGGCCTGGGTAAATCCCTTCCATTGACCTGCCAACAGAAATCAAGGCTCAACTACAAGAGGAGTGTGTACTCAGCTCACATGAAGGGCCCACCTTGAGTACCCAGCTTGGGTGAGAGGGGAGGCTGTGCCAATGGACCCTATAGGAAACTTACTACATTAGACCAATCTACCAAGTCAGGGAGTCATAGCAGCTCTACTTAATAAATAGAAACAAACACAGGGAGGCTGCCCAAATAAGGAGACAAAGAAACATAGCCCAAATTAAAGGACAGAACAAATCTTGAGAAAAAGAACTAAACAGAATGGAGACAAGCAATTTACTAGATGCAGAGTTCAAACCACTGGTTATAAGGATGCTCAACAAACTTAGGGGAAAAGCAGATGAACTCAGAGACAACTTCAACAGAATAAAAAAGAACATTAAAAACCATTAAAAAAGTCAGAAATGAAGGATACACTAACTGAAATGAACAATTTACAGGGAATCAGCAGAGGAGTGGATGAAGCTGCAAATCAACTCAGTGATTTAAAATATAAGAAAGCCAAATAAACGCATCCAATCAAACAGCAAGCATTAAAAATAATCTCTAAAATGAAGATAATGTAAGGAGTCTCTGGGACAACTTCAGCAAACCAAAATTTGAATAATGGGGGTGCGAGAAGAAGAGAGAGAAAAAATTGAAAATCTGTTTGAAAAAACAATGACAGAAAACTTCCCTAACTTGGTGAAGAAAATAGAATACAAGTGTGGGAAGCACAGGGTCCCAAACAAGTTGGACCGAATGTGGCCCACCCAGACACATCATAATTAAAATATCAAGGTTAAAGACAAAGAGAGAATCTTAAAAGCAGCAGGAGAAAAGCAGATAGTTACTTACAAGGGTTTTCCCTTAAGTCTGTCAGCTGATTTCTCAAAAGAAACTTTGCAGGCTAGAAAGGATTGGCCAGAAATATTCAAAGTGATGAAAAGCAAGTACCTATGACCAAGATTACTCTACCAAGTAAACCTACCATTTAGAATCGAAGGGCAGATAAAGACTTTTCCAGACAAGAAAAAGCTAAAGGAGTTCATCATCATCAATCCATTATTATATGGAAAGTTAAAGGGTCTTCTTTAAGAAAAAGAAGATAAAAAATATGAACAATAAAATGGCAATAAATACATATCTATCAACAACTGAATCTAAAAAACAAAATAAAGAAACAAGCAGAAGAGAAACAAAATCATAGATACAGAGAGCATTTTGATGGTTGTCAGATGGGAAGAATTTGGGAGAATGGGTGAAAAGGGTGAAGGGATTAAGAAGTATAAATTGGGCTCTGGCTGGTGTAGCTCAGTAGATTGAGCACGGGCCTGTGAAGCAAAGGGTCATCGGTTCAATTCCCAGTCAGGGCACATGCCTGGGTTGCAGGCCAGGTCCCCAACGGGGGACAAATGAGAGGCAACCACACACTGATGTTTCTCTCCCTCTCTTTCACCCTCCCTTCCCTTCTCTCTCTAAAAAAAAAAAACAACAAATAAATGAAATCTTTAAAAAAAGATTCTCTCTCTCTAAAAAAAAAAGAAGTATAAATTGGTAGTTACAGAATAGTCATGGGGATGCAGGGTACAACATAGGAAATGGAGAAGCCAAAGAACATATATTTGCAGGCCCCATGGGTATGGACAACAGTGTGGGGATTGCCACAGGGAGCGTGAGGGGCTGGGTAGAGAGGAGCAAATGGGGGAAATTTGGGACAACTGTAATAGCATAATTAATAAAATATACGTATAAAAAGCAAAACAAAACACACACACAAAAACAGCTCATTATTAACTGAATAGTTTCCTATTTTTTTGTTCTCAATTAACCTATTAAATCAATTGTCAAACT
Organism: Desmodus rotundus; assembly: GCF_022682495.2. NCBI lineage: Eukaryota > Metazoa > Chordata > Mammalia > Chiroptera > Phyllostomidae > Desmodus > Desmodus rotundus. Next base: position 72,431,590 of record NC_071394.1, on the reverse strand, counting down.
GACTATTGAAAAAGTTGACTTATTGTTATGTTTTTCTTGTAAATGGTAAACTCCGGAAGCCTATATAAAAATTATTAGAGAAGCTTTTAAGTAAGAATGATTTTAATGTTAATTTTAGATCAAAATATATGGACCATTTTTAGAGCTATAATGATGAATTATATTTTCTCTTGTATTTCAACTATACAGTGCTTTGGTTTAGAATTTAACACTGTTATTATCAATGGTTGAAATCAAATTACAGCAGACAGATGACATTTCAATGTTATGATACCAAACCATTAACTAATAAGTATGACTCATGAAAGTAAATTGTTGAAGAGACACTGTAAAGGGGAGAAAAGTGTTTTCCTTTGTATGTGAAGTTAGTAAAGTTCACACAAATGTCAGAAATGTGTTTTTTTGTTTTGTTCTGTTCTGTTTTGTTTTGTTTTTGCCCTGGCTGGTGTGGCTCAGTGGATTGTATGACAGACTGTGAACCAAAGGGTTGGCAGTTAAATTCCCGGTCAGGGCACACGGCTGGGTTGCAGGCCAGGTCCCCAGTAGGGGGCATGTGAGAGGCAACCACACATTGATGCTTCTCTCCCTTTCTTTCTGCCTCCCTTTTCCTCTCTCTAAAAATAAATAAATAAATAAATAAATAAATAAATAAATCTTTTAAAAAATGATTTTTTGCTTTGTTTTTGTTAAGCTACATGGACTTCATTCTTCCCAGCTTGGTAGGTATTAACACAATACACAAAACATAGGAAACAAATCTATGTGATTGAATATGGTGAAAATTACTAGAAAGATCTAGCATCACATTTTCTCGAATAATAGTAGAACACTATTATTCATGTGCTGAGTGAAATTGAGATGAGAACTGGGACTGGCTAAAGATAGAACAAAAGTAGTTAGGTATGGGTTTCTCAGTCCTAAAAAAGCATGTTCAAAGAGGCTCTGTTTAAAAAAATTTTTTTTTCAAAGCTGAACGGGATAATTTTCTCAAGATGATGGATGAAGGCTTTCTAAAACATTCTCTCCTTTTTAGAATGAATGGAAATAACTAATTCATGAGTGTTCCATTGCTATATTCTGTTAGTTCTATTGGACAAAACAACATCTTGGGTTTATTAAATCTATTTTTTTGTGAGGGAATAGGAATACATATGATAAATACATTGGGTATTTTTTTCTTTAGTTTTCAAGTGCCAGCACTGGTTGGAAGCTGTCCTCTGAAGGCTCCACGTTGAAGCAGCCCTTTAATCATTGTTTTGCATTGTCTTCTGTGCTACTTCCACTAAAACTCTGCCTTGAAAACACCAGGTGAAATGTTCATCAAGAGCCATGACAAGAGGACATTTTAAGCCTTTTCAAACAGCCTTAGCAAATCTCTCCTTTAAAAAATAAAAGAGAAAAAGCAAAAGAATATTATTTCTCCAGAAATAATAGCAGTGTGTTCAGGATGAAAAGGAATTAACTGTAAGAAAGAACTAAGAGAAGAAGGTTGAAAACACAACATCCTCCCCAAATTCCTTGATACCCACAAAGGTACTTCAAGTCTTTTGGGGCCAAAGTGTTTTTTGTTTGTTTGTTTGTTTGGTGTAACTCTTCTGGATAATTACCTCAATTTTCTTCTTTCAACTATACATTACACCTGTAGACAGACATAAGCTAAATGATATATTTTTATAGCTATATGTAAAGCTGTAACAAGAAGCAATTCAGTCCTAGGTGGTGGTTAAATTATCTTCAGACATGAAAACAGTGTGCAATTATGAGTCTCCATTTCACTTTTATGCAGTTACCTTCAGTTTAATGTTTGTATAAAGTGTCTCAAGAAATAAAGATTATGTTATCTCAGAAAAAAATTGATTAGCTGTTTTTATAGCTTGATGCACTTAGATTAGTAATAGGTTTGGGGCTCTGAAAAAACAAATGCAGCCAATCAGGCTATAAATGCATGCATATTTGGTGTTATATGTACAGTTGATTTTTAACTATAAGTTTAAGTATAAATGTTAAAAATTAAACTATAATTATTCCAAATATTCTCTATTATGTTAAAACCATGACATCCCAACTATTTTAATGTCACTTAAAGTCTCTTACTTATATTGTCTCATTTGAGGCTCACAACAGTTTTGCAAAGTATTATTATCACTATTATATTAATGAGGAAGTGAATGGAAGATTAGCCATTTTAGTGGTTTGTCCAATATTACCCAGCTGGTAAATGGCAGAGCTAGTACTTGAACTTCCGTCTCCTAATTCCTATGACTGTCAAATTTTACATTCATAAATTGCTTTATGGAGCCAGGCGCTCTGATACGGGATCAAGATACTTTTCTGAAGTAGAACTCCTTTGTCCCTTTGACTTTGCTTACTCCAAGTTGATTAATCTCGCTGGTATTTGATTAGGAGGCACTTTATTTATATGCTCAAACCAGAATTCTTACGGATTGTATTTTCCAAACCTACCTCTTAAAGTTCAGTGCAAGCAATCATCTCCCATGTGATGCTTCTTACAATGCCCCCACCTCCAACTGAAATTAATTATTTCCTTTGGGAGCTCCCAGAGGCCTGGGTTGATGTCACGTAACAACCCCACTTCTGTTTATTGTACTGTGGTTATTTGTGGCTGTATTTCTCTTCCCCTTCCATTTTGAGCTCCTTGAGGAAATGCATGCTCCATTCACCTCTGATTTCCCAGAAACTAGCACAGTGTCTTGCAGAAAGTAAGTATTTAATAAATTTCAGGAGACTGAAACTGACTAATGGACTGAATGTAGGGTATCTTGTCTGTTGGTTGACAATTGACTCATCTTTCCCAGGACAGGCTTTCTGAGCACATCTTATAGGGTCTTCCTCCCCCACTCTCGATATGCCTGTTGATCCTGGTGAAGTATGAAAATTCTAACTATTTTTCTAAAATACATATTGATATTTGTTCTGATTTGAAAGCAAAATTTGCATTTGTAAAACTGAATAATATAAAAAGGCACAAAGAAAATAAAATCCTTTGGAATGTACCATTATTAACACATTATTGTATTTGTTTCACAAAAAGAAAATGGAAATATCCAGTGTGTGTGTGTGTGCATGTGTATAAAATCTGGAATGTGCATATACATTATTCATATATTAAAATCAGAATATATTCTATTAGATATTATATATGTAACATATAATGTTAATATATAATGATATAATATACAATGTGTGATATAATGTATAACCTATGATATATAGTAAATGTATATACATGTAATATATGTCATATGTATTACATTTGATATATATTATATGTACAGTACTTCTGAGATGTCATTCACTCTAATTCTGTTATACAGGGTCTAGCACAAGTAACACCCCTTTTTATTACAAAATCGTAATCATGTATTTCTGTAACATAACAATATCACACTCAAGCACACTATATGACCTTTTAGGTGAAATGTTCAAATTGCCGTCCAACTCATGCAAGACATTCATGTACCTTACCTACCACACTCAAGCAGGTGATACTTCTGCCAGACCCTGTATGTTATATTTATATAAACACGTGCACTATGTATATGATATATATAATGCTTCCAAAATGTGTCACTCTCTCTTCTCACTCTTTTATGACCTTGGTATAATTAACTTATTCAGTACTCCCAGCAACCCTACATACTTGGTACTGCTTGTACCACCCCCATTTTGTGGATGAGAACCTGAGAGCACAGGAATGTAATGACACATACCCAAGGTCACATATGGCAGAGCTGGGATTTAAAAAACATTTTCTATGTTGTACAATTACAGTTGTCCCTATTACTCTCCCCTTCCCTACCCACCCCTCCACCTTCTACATTCAGTCCTCCCCCTTCATTGTCTTTGCCCAAGGGTCCTTTATAAATGCTCCTTGACTTGATCCTTTCCCTTCTTTCCCCTGATACTCCCCTCCCTCTTCCCCTCTGGTTACTGTCAGTTTGTTCTTTATTTCCATGTCTCTGGTTATATTTTGCTTGATGTTTATTTTATTGATTAGGTTAAATTTATAGGTGAGATCATATAGTATTTGTCTTTCACTGCCTGGCTTATTTCACTTAGCATAATGCTCTCCAGTTCCACCCAAGGTGTTGCGAAAGGTAGGAGCTTCTTCTTTCTTTCTGCAGCATAGTATTTCATCATGTAAATATACCACAGTTTTTTGATCCACTCACTTACTGATGGGCACTAGAGTTGCTTACAACAGTTGGCTATTGTAAATTGTGCTGCTATGAACATTGGGCTGCCTTGTTTCTTTTGAATTGTTGTTTCAGGATTCTTTTGGTATAATCCAAGCAGTGGAATTGCCTGGTCAAAAGGCAGTTCCATTTTTAGTTTTCTCAGGAAGTTCCATACTGTTTTCCACAGTGGCCTCACCAGTCTGCATTCCCACCAACAGTGTACTAGGGTTGCCTTTTCTTCACAACCTTTCCAGCATTTGTTTCTTGATTTCTTTATGATGAACATTCTGACCAGTGCAAACTTGTATATCATTGTGGTTTTAATTTGCATCTCTCTAATGGCTAGTGATGCTGGGCATCCTTTCATGTCCCTGGGCCCTCTGTATGTCCTCTTTGGAGAGATGTCTTGGGTCCTTTGTCTATTTTTTAATTGGATTATTTGTCTTCCTGGTGTGGAGTCATGTGAGTTTTTTTATATATTTTCATAATCAAACCCTTGTATGAGATATCATTGACAAATATATGTTTTTTGTACAGTTGTTTCCTTGTGCATTTTGCTGATGTTTTCTTTAGCCATGCAGATGCTTTTTATTTTGATGAAACCCTATTGGCTTTTTCTTTCTTTATTTCCCTTGCTCTAGGGGACATGTCAGTAAAAATATTGCTGCATGGAATGTCTGAGATTTTCCTGCCTATGTTTTCCTCTAGGACTTTTATGATGTCATGACTTATATTTATAAGTTTTTATCCATTTAGCTTATTTTTGTGTATGGTGTAAGTTGGTGGTTGAGTTTCATTTATTTACATGTTCCTATCTGGATCTCCCAACACCATTTGTTGAAAAGGCTATTTTTGCTCCATTTTATGCTCCTGCTCACTTTGTTGAATATTAATTAACCTTAGAGACAAGGGTTTATTTCTGAGTTCTGTATTTTGTTCCATTAATCTATGCATCTGTTCTTATGCCAGTGCCAGACTATTTCAATTACAGTGGACTTGTAATGTAGTTTCATATCAGGTATTCTGATCCCTCCTGTTTTGTTCTTCTTTCTCAAAATTGCTGTGGCTATTTGGGGTCATTTATAGTTCCATATAAAGTTTTGAAATATTTTTTCTATCTGTAAAATATGTCACTGGTATTTTAATAGGGATTGCGTTGAATCTATAAATTGCTTTGGGTAGTATGGGCATTTTGATCATGTTGATTCTTCTAATCCATGAACATGGTACATGCTTCTATTTGTCTGTTTCTTCCTTAATTTCTTTCTTCAGTGTTGTGTGGTTTTCTGAGTACAGGTCTTTTACCTCCTTAGTTAAGTTTATTCCTAGGTACTTTATTTTCCTTATTGCTATAGCAAATGGGATTTTTTTTTTTTTTTACTGCTGTCTGTCTGATATTTCTTTGATGGTGTGCAAAAATGCCTTTGATTTCTGAATATTGACTTTGTGTCCTGCCATTTTGCCAGTCTCTTATTAAATCAAATAGCTTTTTGGTGGAATCTATAGGATTTTCTAGGTACACTGTCATGTCATCTGCAAACAATGACAGTTTTACTTCCTCCGTTCCAATTTGAATGCCTTTTATTTCTTTTTCTTGTCTGATTGCTGTGCCTAGAACTTCCAATATTATGTTGGATAGAAGTGGTGAAAGTCAACAACGTTGTCTTGTTCCTGATCTTAGTGGGAAAGCTTTTAGTTTTTCCCATTGAGTATGAGATAGGCTGTAGGTTTCTGGTATATATCCTTTATTATGTTGTGGTATGCTACCCCTATTCCCACTTTGCTGAGTGTTTTTATCATAAATGGGTGCTGTACCTTATAAATGCTTTTTCCGCATCTATTGATATGATCATGTGATTTTTGTTTTTCCTTTTGTTTATGTGATCTATTACATTTATTGATTTATGACTATTATACCATCCTTGCATCCCTGGGATGAATCCCACTTGATCATGATGTATGATCATTTTAATACATTGCTTTATGCCAATATTTTGTTGAGGACTTTGGCGTCTATGTTCATCAGTGATATTGACCTGTAGTTTTCTTTCTTTGTAGTGTCTTTGTCTGGTTTTGGTATTAGGATGATGCTGGCCTCATAAAAAGAGTTTGGGAGTCTTCCTTCTTCTTGCATATTTTGGAATAGTTTCAGAAGTATACAGGTTATTTGTTCCTTACATATTTCGTAAAATTCTCCTGTGAAACTGTCCAGTCCAGGGCTGTTGTGTGCAGGGAGTTTTTTTTTTTTTTTATTACTCCTTCGATTTTACTAGCTATTATCAGTCTATTAAGCCTTATTGCTTCTTCTTGATTCAATTTAGGAAGATTATATGTTTCTAGAAATTTGAGCATTTTGCCCAGGCTGTCAAATTCCTCACATATAGTTTTTCAGAGTAATTACTTACAATCCTTTGTATTGTTCTAGTATCAGTTGTAATTTCTCATTTTTCATTTCTGATTTAATTCATTTGGGTCTTTCTTTTTTTCTTGATACATCTGGTTAAAGGCTTGTCAATTTTGTTTCTCTTTTCAGAGAATGAGCTCCTGGATTTATTGATCCTTAGAATTGTTCCTTTAGTCTCTACATCATTTAATTCTGCTCTGATCTTGTTTATTTCCTTCCTTCTACTTGCTCTGGTCTTTGTTTCTTTTTGTTCATCCAATTCTTGTAGATGTTGGTTTAAGTTCTTTATTTGAAATATTTCTATCTTTTTAGGTAGGCCTGTATCACTATGAACTTCCCTTTCAAGATTGACTTCATTGTGTCTTCATTTTCATTTGTTTCCAGAAACTTATTTTATTTTTTCCTTGATCTCATTCTTAACCCATTCATTGTTTAATAGCATGCTATTCAGTCTCCATGAATTTGAATCTTTTTAGTTTTTCCCATGAGGTTGGTTTCTAGTTTCAAGCACTTGTTGTCTGAGAAATTATTTGATATAATTTCAATTTTCTTGAGTTTGTTGATGCTTCTTTTATGTCCTATTATTATGTGATGTATCTTTGATAATGTTCCATGTGTAATTGAAAAGAATGTGTATTTTGCTTCTTTGGGATGAATGGTTCTATATATATATCGGTCAAGTTCATTTGACACAGGGCATTGTTCAATGCCACAATGTCCTTGTTCATATTTTGTTTGGAAGATCTATCCATTTTTGACAGTGGGCTGTTAAAATCCCCTAGTATGAGTGTGTTGGTCTTTCTTGAAGTCCTCCATAATTTTCCTTATATATTTGGGTGTTCCTATGTTGGGTGCATATATGTTTATAATATTTATGTTTTCTTGGTGGATTCTTCCCTTGAGTATTATGAAGGGTCCTTCTGGGTCTCTATGAACTTTTTTTGAAGTCTATTTTGTCAAATATAAGCATTGTTACCCTGACTTTTTTATCCTGTCATTTGCTTGGAATAATATTTTCTAGTCCTTCACTTTCAGTGTGTATAAGTCTTTTGCTCTGAGGTGGGTCTGTTGTAGGCACAGTATGTGTGAGACATGTTTTCTTATCCATTCAGCTACCTTATGTCTTTTGTTATTATTATTTTTTTAATTGTTATTCAATTACAGTTGTATGCCTTTTCTCCCCATCCCTCTACCCCACCCCAGGTGAACCCACCTCCCTCCCCCCTCTCCACCCTCCCCCTTGGTTTTGTCCATGTGTCCTTTATGGTAGTTCCTGTAATCCCCTCTTCCCACTATCCCCGCCCCCACCCCCCACCCCCGCCCTGGATATTGTTAGATTGTTCTTAACTTCAATGTCTCTGGTTATATTTTGTTTGCTTTTTTCTTCTATTGCTTATGTTCCAGTTAAAGGTGAGATCATATGGTACTTGTCCCTCACTTCCTGGCTTATTTCACTTAGCATAATGCTCTCCAGTTTCATCCATGCTGTTGCAAAGGGTATAAGCTCCTTCTTTCTCTCTGCTGCGTAGAATTCCATTGTGTAAATATACCATAGTTTTTGGATCCACTCGTTTGCTGATGGGCACTTCGGTTGCTTCCAGTACTTGGCTATTGTAAATTGTGCTGCTATGAACATTGGGGTGCACAGATTCTTTTGGATTGGTGTTTCAGTGTTCTTAGGGTATACTCCCAGCAGCGGAATTACTGGGTCAAAGGGCAGTTCCATTTTTAGTTTTCTGAGGAAATTCCATATTGTTTTCCACAGTGGCCTCACCAGTCTGCATTCCCACCAACAGTGCACAAGGGTTCCCTTTTCTCCAAATCCTCTCCAACATTTGTTTGTGGATTTGTTTATGTTGGCCACTCTGACTGGTGTGAGATGATACCTCATTGTGGTTTTAATTTGCATCTCTCTGATGGCTAGTGATGCTGAGCATCTTTTCATATGTCTCTGGGCCCTCTGTATGTCTTCCTTGGAGAAGTGTCTGTTCAAGTCCTTTGCCCATTTTTTAATTGGGTTGTTTGTCTTCCTGGAGTTGAGTCGTGTGAGTTCTTTATATATTTTGGAGATCAGGCCCTTGTCTGAGGTATCATTGGCAAATATGTTTTCCCATACTGTTGGTTCTCTTTGTAATTTGGTGCTGTTTTCTTTAGCCATGCAGAAGCTTTTTATTTTGATGAGGTCCCATTTGTTTATTCTTTCCTTTATGTCCCTTGCTTTAGGGGATGTGTCTGTGAGGATGTTGCTGTGTGGAATGTCTGAGATTTTCCTGCCAATGTTTTCCTTTAGGACTGTTATGGTGTTACAACTTATATTTAAGTCTTTTATCCATCTTGAATTTATTTTTGTGTATGGTGTAAGTTGGTGATCGAGTTTCAATTTTTGGCATGTAGCTGTCCAGATCTCCCAACACCATTTGTTAAAGAGGCTATTTTTACTCCATTTTATGCTCCTGCCTCCTTTGTCAAATATTAATTGACCATAAAGACTTGGGTTTATTTCTGGGCTCTCTGTTCTGTTCCATTGGTCTATGTGCCTGTTGTTATGCCAGTACCAGGCTGTTTTGATGACAGTGGCCTTGTAATACAGTTTGATATCAGGTATTGTGATTTCTCCTGCTTTGTTCTTCTTTCTCAAAATTGCTGCAGCTATTCGGGGTCGTTTACGGTTCCATATAAATTTCTGAAATGTTCGTTCTATATCTGTGAACTATATCATGGGTACTCTAATGGGGATTGCATTGAATCTATAAATTGCTTTGGGTAGTATGGCCATTTTGATAATGTTGATTCTTCCAATCCATGAACATGGTACATGCTTCCATTTGTTTGTATCTTCCTTAATTTCTTTCTTCAGTGTTGTGTAGTTTTCTGAGTACAGGTCTTTTACCTCCTTGGTTAGGTTTATTCCTAGGTACTTGATTTTTCTTGTTGCTATATCGAATGGGATTTTTTTCCTGATTTCTGTTTCTGCAGTTTCGTTGCTGGTGTACAGGAATGCCTTTGATTTCTGGGTATTGACTCTGTATCCAGCTGTTTTGCCAAATTCATTTATTAGGTCGAGTAGTTTTTGAGTGGAGTCTATAGGGTTTTCCATGTACACTATCATGTCGTCTGCAAACAGTGACAGTTTCATTTCCTCCTTTCCAATTTGGATGCCTTTTATTGCTTTTTCTTGTCTGATTGCTGTGGCTAGGACTTCCAATACTATGTTGAATAGGAGTGGTGAGAGACGGCATCCTTGTCTTGTTCCTGATCTTAGTGGGAAAGCTCTAAGTTTTTGTCCATTGAGTGTGATGTTGGCTGTAGGTCTCTTATATATGGCCTTAATTATGTTGAGGACTGCTCCCTTTATTCCCACTTTGCTGAGTGTTTTTATCAGAAATGGGTGCTGTATCTTATCGAACGCTTTTTCCGCATGTATTGATATGATCATGTGATTTTTGTCTTTGCTGTTGTTGATGTGATGTATTATGTTTATTGATTTGCAAATATTGTACCATCCTTGCATCCCTGCGATGAATCCCACTTGGTCATGGTGGATGATCTTTTTAACATATTGCTGGATGCGGTTTGCTAATATTTTGTTGAGAATTTTAGCGTCTATGTTCATCAGCGATATTGGCCTGAAGTTTTCTTTCTTCGTTGTGTCTTTATCTGGTTTTGGGATTAGGATGATGTTGGCTTCATAAAAAGAGTTTGGGAGTCTTCCATCAGTTTGGATTTTTTCGAATAGTCTGTGAAGGATAGGGGTTAGTTCTTACTTAAATGCTTTGTAGAAATCTCCTGTGAAACCATCTGGTCCAGGGCTTTTGTGTGATGGGAGTTTCTTGATGACTGCTTCAATTTCCTTTGCTGTTATTGGTCTGTTCAGGTTTTCTGCTTCTTCTTCATTCAGTTTTGGAAGATTATATTTTTATAGAAATGTGTCCATTTCATCTAGGTTTTCAAATTTCTTAGCATACAGGTCTTCATAGTAATTTCTTACGATCCTTTGTATTTCTGTGGTATCAGTTGTAATCTCTCCACTTTCATTTCTAATTCTGTTTATTTGGATCCTCTCTCTTTTCTTTTTGATGAGCCTACTTAAAGGCTTGTCGATTTTGTTTATCTTTTCAAAGAACCAGCTCCTGGATTCATTGATCCTTACAATTGTGCTTTTAGTCTCTATGTCGTTTAGTTCTGCTCTGATCTTGGTTATTTCCTTCCTTCTGCTTGCTCTGGGCTGTCTTTGTTGTTGTTCCTCCAGTTCTTGTAGGCATAGGGTTAGGTTGTTTCTTTGAACTGTTTCTAACTTCTTAAGGTAGGCCTGTATTGCTATGAACTTCCCTCTCAGGACTGCCTTTGCTGTGTCCCATAGGTTTTGGGTTGATGTGAGTTCGTTTTCATTTGTTTCCAGGAAGTTTTTGATTTCTTCCCTAATCTCGTTCTTGACCCATTCATTGTTTAATAGCATGCTATTCAGTCTCCATGATTTTGAGTGTTTTGGGTTTTTACCCTTGGCGTTGGTTTCTAGTTTCAGACCCCTGTGGTCAGAGAAGATGCTTGATATGATTTCAATTTTCTTGAATTTGTTGAGGCTTGCTTTGTGTCCTATCATGTGGTCTATCTTTGAAAAAGTTCCATGGACACTTGAAAAGAACATGTATTTTGCTTCTTTGGGATGAAAAGCTCTGTATATATCAGTTAAGTCCATTTCCTCTAAGGTATTGTTAAGTGACACAATATCTTTGTTGATCTTTTGTTTGGAGGACCTGTCCATTTTTGATAGTGGGGTGTTAAAATCCCCTACTATAATTCTGTTGCTGTCAATATCTTTCTTGAAATCCTCCAAGATTTTCTTTATGTATTTGGGTGCTCCTATGTTGGGTGCATATATATTTACAATGTTTATGTCTTCGTGGTGGATTCTTCCTTTCAGTATTATGAAGTGACCTTCTGGGTCTGTCTTTATGGCCCTTCTTTGGAAGTCTATTTTGTCAGATATGAGTATTGCTACCCCTGCTTTTTTTTCCTGTCCGTTTGCTTGGAAAATTTGTTTCCAGCCCTTCACTTTCAGTCTGTGTAAGTCTTTTGTCCTGAGATGGGTCTCTTGTAGGCAGCATATGTGTGGGTCATGTTTTCTTATCCATTCAGCTGTTCTATGTCTTTTGATTGGAGCTTTTAATCCATTTATATTTAAGGTTATTATCGATAGGTAGTTATTCATTGCCATTATTTCCTACCTGTGTTCCTCTGTCTTTCTCTTTTCCTTCCTTTCCTTAAAGCAGTCCCTTTAGCATCTCTTGCAGAGCTGGTTTGGTGGAGCTGTATTCTTTTAGACTTTTTTTGTCTGGGAAACTCTTTATTTGGTCTTCTATCTTGATTGAGAGCCTTGCTGGGTAAAGTAGTCTTGGTTGCAGGCCTCTGGTTCTCAGTACTTGGAATATTTTTTGCCATTCTCTTCTGGCTTGGAGCATTTCCATTGAGAAGTCAGTTGCTAACCTCATTGGGGCTCCCTTGTATGTTACTTCCTTTTTCTCCCTTGCTGCCTTTAAGATTCTCTCTTTGTCTTGGAAATTTGCCATTTTAATTATGATGTGTCTTGCAGTGAGTCTCTTTGGGTTCCTCTTGCTTGGGACTCTCTGTGTTTCCTGGATTTGGGTGATTTTTTCTCTCCTCAGATTAGGGAAATTTTCCATCATTACTTTTTCAAACAGGTTTTCTATCCCTTGCTCTTCTTCTTCTCCTTCTGGTATTCCTATTATACGGATATTGTTACGTTTCATGTTGTCCTGCATTTCCCTTATTGCCTCTTCATTCTTTCTGAGCCTCTTTTCCTTTTCTTGCTCCTTCTGGGTGTTGTTTTTCTACTTTATCCTCCAGCTCGCTGATCCGATCCTCTGCTTCATCAAGTCTGCTTTTAATTCCTTCTACTGTGTTCTTCAATTCAGAAATTGTATTCTTCATTTCCTCTTGGCTCTTGTTGATATTTTCTATTTCCTTTTTCATGTTGATATAGTTTGCAGTGAGTTCATTGTAGTTTCCTTGTAGTTTCTTGTAGTTCTCTTTGAGCTCAGAGAGCTCAGTGAGCTTCCTGATGACCATTGCTTTGAACTCAGTATCTGATAGTTGACTTGCCTCTTTTTCGGTTAGTATTCTTTCTGAGACTTCCTCCTTTCCTTTCATTTGGGAATTGTTTCTTTGTCTTCCCATTGTTTGTGAGGCTCTTCTTGTTGGCCTCTGCTTCTTAAATTGCTTTGTTCTGACTCCCTGGATTTATGATATGAACTTCTATGGTAGAATGCCAATGGGATTCGGTGGTGCTGTCTCCTTACTCTCCTGTGCTCACTGGTCTTGAGCTGACGTTTATGTGTTTAACACGGTCTAACTCTAGTCTTTTCAGCACTCCAGGTTTTGTTGTCTCACCGTCAGATCTTTCAATGTCCTCTATCTTTGGTCTCTGATCTTCGTATATGCTGGAATACTGTTGGCTGTTCGCTCTGCTCCTCAGATCAGCTAGGTATTTCCCTGGCGTTGAGGGGAAGTGGACTCCGCTCCCACCTATGTTGCCGCCATCTTCCTAATCCACCTTATGTCTTTTGATTGGAGCATTTGATCCATTTACATTTAAGGTTATTATTGACAAGTATTTATTCATTGCCATTTTTCCCCTTTGTACCTGTGTTCCTCTGTCTCTCACTCCTTTTCTTCATCTTTTTAAAGCAGTCCCTTTAACATCTCTTGCAGTGATGGATTGGCGGAGGTGTATTCTTTAAGCCTTCTTGTCTAGGAAATTCCTTATTTCATCTTCCGTTTTAAATGAGAGCCTTTCTTGGTAGAGTAGAAGGTTGCAGACCTTTGCTTTTCATTACTTGGAATATTTCTTGCCATCTCTCCTGACTTGTAGTGTTTCTGTCAAGAAGTCAGCTGCTAGCCTTATCGGGGATCCCTTGTATGTTATTTATTTCATGTTTTGAGTCCCTTGCTGCCTTTAAGATTCTCTTTGTCTTTGAATTTTGCCAATTTAAATATGATGTGTCCTGCAGTAGGCCTCTTTGGGTTCCTCTTGATTGGGATCCTCTGTGCTTCCTGGACTTGTGTGACTTTTTCCTTCATCAAACTAGGGAAGTTTTCCGTCATTACTTTTTCTAACAGGTTTTCTATCCCTTGCTCCTCTTCTTCTCCTTCTGGTATCCTAATACAAATTTGGGATATTACTACATTTCATATTTTCCTGCAGTTCCATTAACCCCCCTTTTTCCTTTTGAATCTTTTTTATTACTTTTATTGCTGTTCCTGGGACTTCTTTTCTACCTTGTCCTCCATTTCACTAATTCGATCCTCTGCCTTATCTAGCCTGCTTTTGATTCCTTGTACTGTGTTCTTCATTTCAGAAATTGTATTACTGATTTCCTCCTTGCTCTAGTTGATAGTTTCTATGTCCTTTTTCATACTGATGTAGTTTGGAGTAAGTTCCTTGTAGGTTCCCTGTAGTTTTTCGTAATTGTCACTGACTTCATTGGGCTTCCTTATAACCATTTTTTGAACTCAATATCTGAAAGTTTACATGCCTCTATTTCATTTAGCACTCTTTCCTTTCCTTTTCCAGCCCTTTCCAACCTCCTGGGGTTTGGGTTTTTTTATCTCCCCCTTTTTGGAATATTCCTCTTGTTTGCTTCTGCTTGTTTAATTGATCTGTTTTCACTCTTTGAGTTTGTGGTGTGGACTTCTATGGTAGGTGACCTGTGAGATTCAGTAGTTCAGTCTCCTTGATCTCCTGAAGTTTATGCTTTTGGGATGCCATTTATACCATTTATGTTGACTCCCTGGATATAATTGGGTTTTGGCTGTTGTTGGGTTGTTCTTTGGTGGGTCCTTCTCTTCAACTGGTTGACTGAGGGTCACTCCACCAATAATGTCTTGTATGCTGTTGTATAGGTGCTACCAGAACAAAACCACAAAGCCCAGGAAACAAACCCATAACCACTAAAATAACTCCTACCTGCAATACCACTATCAACAGCAAATATACCAGTATTAATAAGGGTGTAAAGAGATTAAGACTATTATAAGAAAGGAGAGCAAAAATGATGATATACTGTAAGACCAATGATTTTGAGAGGGTAGAGGGAGGAGCGCTAATAAGAGTTGGAAATTGGAGCAATGCAAAGAGAGAAAGTAAAATTCACATCATAATAAAAATGGGAATGAAGAAGGCAAAATGGAGTAAGAGAAGGGAACTGTATAGCATTAGATTTAAACAGAAATTAAAATAAGATAACATAAAGTGAAAGAAAGAAAGAAAAAAGAAAAATAAGTAAATAAACAATGAAAAATATGAAACAAATGGAGAGAAAGATTCACCTCAGAGCTATGAACAAGTGAGCTGAAATTAATGTAGGTGGGATGGAAATAAGAGGGAAGAAAGAAAGAAAATCTCAAGAGATGTCTAGAGGAAAGGGAAGTGATTTTGAAATGATAGGGAGAGGGAATACTAAGAATGGGGAATGAAAACCAGGCTAAGACAGGGACAAAATAAAATTTGAGATGAAAGGGAAAAGAAAAGGGAAAAATAGGATGAAAGAGAAAATAAAATAAAATACAGGCTGAGACAGGACAAAATTAAAATTTGAGATGGAAAAAGAGTAGGAGAGGGGAATGGTAAAATTTGAGATTTGAAATACAAAATTAGTAAAGATCTACAGATGCAATTGAAAAAAAGATGCAAAAACAACTGTCCTATCCACAACTGAGGAGCAAAGATTGCTCAAGGTAGAGAAAGAACATGGGTATTCTAAGAGTGGGAAAAAGAATGTGAAATGACCAGTGACAAGAACATTGGTTTTGAGAGGCTGGACAGGGGAGAAATAGTAAGAATACGGAGTGGAAACAAGTTTTATAAGAGAGAAAACAAAATTTTAAATGAAAATAATAAGAAGAAAGAAGAAGGTAAAATGGAGTAAGAGAAGGGAGTGGTAAAATATGTGAATTGAAATAAACTATAGTATAAAATCTAGTGACTTAATATGTACAAACTTGAAGGACAAGAAATGAATGTTAAAGAGTATGCAGGAAAGAAAATATCAAAAATCATGGAGATCACTGTGGATTTTGTCTTGCTATTATCTAATATTTACCACTGATTCTTTCTGGATCTGCCTCTGGTGATGTCAGATTGTGACCCCGTCTGACCTTCGGTAGCCTGTTTGAGATTTTCAGGGATCTACTCTCTGTGGCTGACTCCTTCAGTTGTTAATCTAGTCACTCTGCACTCAGCAGTCAGGCTTAAGTACCACAAAGCATGGCAGAATCCCTCCTGGTGTTGGGACTATTTTTTCCCCTCAGGTTGCTGCCATTTGGAGGAGAATGGTCTGCCTGAGCAGAATGGCTGCTGCCATATGGGGGATGACTTAGCACTGGGATGTCAGTGGCTACTCTCTCAGTTCCCTTCCCAAAGCCTCTGTCTCGAGTTTCCCCTCAAGCTTCTCTAGTCCACTCTGCCCTCCACCTTTGCCAGAGCCCAAGGAAAGTAATTGCAAATGAAAATTTGTGCATTGTGGGGTTTTGGGGGGTTTTTTGTTTTTGTTTTTTGTTTTTTTTTGCCTCTCCGGGCTTCTATCTCTGACAGTGAGCAATCCTGCTGCTTTTTGCCACTGAATATTATCTATGTACTTTTTGGGCTCTGGTGTTCTAGGCTGGGGATCCCAGCTTAGGGTTTAGACCACACACTTCTCAGGGGGACCAACCAGGTGTTTAAACATCCCTCTGGTGCTTCACCTGCTGCCTGTGGGAGCCCATCCAGCCCTCTCCTGTCTCCACTGCAGTCCCTACCAGGCACATTGTGCTGAAGCTGTTTCTTCTGTCTGTGGTTATATGGCTTCTCTCTTGCTATTGTTCAGTTGTTTGTTCCAGGTGATTTCTCCACAATTTAGTTTAGTAATTCCAGATTGACCCTGGGAGGAGGTTAGTTTAACTTCCAATCATTCTCCTCTGCCATCTTGGATCTGGAACTGGGACTTTAACTAAGACAGCCTGGTGCCAAATTCATGCTGCTAACCATTATGCTATAATATTTGTTTAGATAAAGATTTAAAAAGAAAACCAATATTTGGATTTCATTGAATGCAATATATTTTATGTTATTATTATGTCATGACATTTCCTACAGCCTGAAGATTACTAAAAGGCATACTCAGTTCTCAGTTCAAATTTCACTTTCTCAGAGAAACTTTCCCTTTAAATCTAAACCAGTGGTTATCAATTAGGGCAGACTTTGCCCCTACAGTACATTTGGCAATGGCTGGAGACATTTTTTATTGTCATAACTGGGATGGGTAAAATTTGTGAGTAGAGGCCAGGGATGCTGTTAAGCATCTTACAATGCACCTCCACCACACCAAAAAGAGAATATGGTTTCAAATGTCAATGGTGCCAAGGTTGAGAAATCCTTGTATAAAGTAGTCTGAAACCTTCATCAGCCACTTCCTTTACATTACTGTTTCATTGTCTTCATGGTGCTTTTCAGCTTTCTGAAATTTTTCTTCATGTATTTGTTTACTTGCTTATAGAATAAATGTCTCTTCTATCTTTGACTAAAGTATCACCCTTATGAAAAGCTTTATCTGTATTAATTAATTGCTAAAGAGTGCATGGACGTGGTGAGGTACTTAACAAATAAGAAATCAAAGAATGAATAGCATTTCTTATATGGTGTATCATAAATTATTTAACAATTTTTCCACTCAATTAATATGTAGATTGTTTCTAAATTTTGCTATTATAAATGCCCTTAAAGATTCTTTTTATGAATTTTTTCCATATCTCTTTGCTTTTTTAGGTTGAATTTATAAGGAAGGACATATTGAGTTAACAGCCAAATTTCTAAAGCTCTTCATATAATTTACTAACTGTCTTCCAGGAAGATCATATCAGTTATATTCACACTAGCAGGGATTGGGAGAAGTTTTTCTGCTGTTCTCTGGACCATTCTAGGTTTGGCCAATAAAACAATGTATCATATTTTGATAAATTTGAAAACAGCTTTGATTCAGGTCTCTGGTTTTCTATATCTGAAAAAATAGTCTTTCTCTATCATGAGAGACAGAAAACTTTTATCCATACTTACTGCTTTTCTAGGGAATATTTTTTCCACAACTAAGTTCATGAGAAATTGTGTGATCTCCTGTACTACATGTAATTAAGCAGTTAAGGACACTCATTGTGTATTTGTAGATCAATAAATTCTTATAGAAAAGCATTTATTAGATGATTGATTATTAGATAGGGGTTTATTTAGCTGGGTCTTGCCTTGGTGTCATGAGGGCAGTGGCAGACTTTGGAGGCTCCCTGCCAGCTTCTAAGCCTTGACAGGTGGTTGTCATCCATGAGATGCCCGTCTAAATATAGTGCAGGACACAATCTCTACAGAGGTCTTAGAGATGCCAGAAATCAAGCCACACTATAAGGAAAGGCAAGAGGTAACAGGAGGGAGTGTGTGGAGAAGTAAATCACATGCTTATCCACAACTCCTGTTTGCCCAATGTGTGCCCACTATATCGTGGAACCTGTCAAGGCTCAACTGGTAGTTTAAGATCTGTTTTCCTGGTGGCCCAGCTGGTGGGATTTTAGCCCAATGGCCTTACATACACATACCCAGTGGAGGTAAAAATATATTTAATAAGGTTAGAGCACCTATTTACAGTTATTCTTTTTAAATGCTAATGCAGCTAATTTTATGCATTTTATAATATACATAGTTAATATGGCAGTATAGGTATCCACTATGTGTGTGTATACAGGTATGTAGATACATAAGGTGGCCTTGCTATGTCACCCATTTTTACTAATGAAGGTTTATAGTAAGCTAAGTTTAGACTGGGTTTATTAATAGACTGCTTTAAGTAATAGACTAGGGGATTGAGAGAGAGACCCTGCAACCAAGGGTTCCAGCACCAGAAAAGAAAGCATCAAAACCTCAGGCTATAATAGCCCATGGGGGTTGTGGTGGAAAGAGAAACTCCTAACCACACAGGACAGTTCATTAGAGAGAATCATGAGATCCTAGAATGTACCCAAACCCACCCACCCAGGAATCAGCACCAGAAAAGCCCAATTTACTTGTGGGTAGCTGGGGAAGTGACTGAAAGCTGGCCAAGAGCTGAGCAAGTGGCTTTGTTCCCTCTTGGACCCCTCCCCCACATACAGCGCTACAATGCAGAGAATGTGGTTATCATGCCCTAGCAAATACTTAAGGCTCTGTCCCTTACAAAGTAACAGGTGCACCAAGACAAAGAAATGTGGCCCAAATGAAAGAACAGGTCAAAACTCCAGGAAAAGAACTAAGCAACGAGAAGATAGCCAACCTATCAGATGCAGAGTTCAAAACACTGGTGATCAGGATGCTCACAGAAATGGTTGAGTATGGTCACAAAATAGAGGAAGAAGTGAAGGCCATGCAAAGTGGAATGAAAAAAATATATACAGGGAACCAAGAGTGAAGGGAAGGAAACCAGGACTCAAATCAACAATTTGGTATAGAAGGAAGAAATAAACATTCAACCAGAAAGAATGAAGAAACAAGAATTCAAAAAAATGAGGAGAGGCTTAGGAACTCCTGGGACAACTTTAAATGTTCCAACATCTGAATCATAGGGGTGCCTGAAGGAGAAGAGGAAGAGTGTAGGGTAAATGGAGGCAGTCTGGCTTACTCACCCAGATGTCTGGGGAACTAAGATAAGCTGTGTTTCTATAGCCTTGAGACTGGATCTGATAAATGGTTCCCATAGCTTTGAGTGGGCTCACGTGCATAGAATGAAGCTCTATTGTATAATCTCTTGGCAGCCTGCTGGTTTTGTGTGCACTTAGTATATAAGGGAGTTGGGATTTCCTGCTGAGGGACAGGTGGCATGCAGTGGAATACACGGCTTGCAGCATATGTGGACAGGCCACCCTTGAATAAAAGGCATGCCAGACATCCCAACGGCTCCATGAATATTCTGTCTGCCTGATTCTTGTGAGCCTATCTGGCCTTCAAAGGTTGTAACATGAAGAGCAAGAAATTGAAAACTTATTTGAACAAATAATGAAAGAGAACTTCCCCAATATGGCAAAGGAAAGAGACTTCTAAGAAGTTCAGAGAGTCCCAAAGAAGTTGGACCCAAAGAGGCACACAACAAGGTATATCATAATTACATTACCCAAGATTAAAAAGAAAGAGAGAATCCTAAAAGTAGCAAGAGAACAGGAGACAGTTACCTACCAAGGAGTTCCCATAAAACTGTCAGCTGATTTCTCAAAATAAACCTTGCAGGCAAGAAGGGGCTGAAAAGAAGTATTCCAAGTCATGAAAGGTAAAGACTTACATCCAAGATTACTCTATCCGGCAAAGCTATCATTTAGAATGGAAGAGCAGATAAAGTGCTTCCCAGATAAGGTCAAGTTAAAGGAGTTCATAATCACCAAGCCCTTATTATGTGAAATGTTAAAGGGACTTATCTAAGAAAAAGAAGAAGAGTAAAACTGCAAACAGCAAAATGACAAAAACTCACAATTATCAACAACTGAACCTAAAAAAACAAAAAAAGAAAACTAAGCAAACAACTAGAATAGTAAGAGAATCACAGAAATGGAGATCACATGAAGGGTTATCAGTGGAGATGGGGAGAGATGAGAATGGGGGAAAGGAAGAGGGAATAAGAAGCATAAATGGTAGGTACAAAATAGACAGGGAGAGATTAAGGAAATGGAGAAGCCAAAGAACTTACATGTACTATCCATGGATATGAACTAAGTTGGGGTGGGGTGGAATGCTGGTGGAAGTGGGGGTACAGGGTGGAAGGGAATAAAGGGGAGAAAAAATGGGACAACCGTAATAGCATAATCAATAAAATATACTTTAAAAAAAGTAAGACTAGGATCAGCTCTCCACATTCATCTCCACCTGTAGGAAATTCAACTTTCTTATGCTTCTTTTTGGTAGCCAGGATAGCCAGGGTATGGTTGCTGGAACATTTCCTGCCACAGCAGCTGCAGTAGTGGCCTGAGTAGACTTTTTCTCTGAATTTCTATAGTGGTAGCAGGATTAACAGACTCTATTCTGGAAGTATTTGGGTGGCATAACACCTCCCAGCAGAACTATTCCTGACAAGGATGTGCAGATGGAAATACATATTTATGTCACTTAAAGCCTACCAGAGACACAAGGATTTGAGCTATAACAATAAATAGAAAAAAATTTCTCCAGCATTTTTGGTAACCCATGCTCAAGTACATTGACTGTGCTTGATGAAAGACCTGCAGATCCCTCTTTGTCCAAGCATAAAATGTTCAGCATTCAAGTATGTCAAGGTGAACTATCCTAAATATATTTTAGGGTGTTAAAACAAGCTAGCACAAAGTTAGGTTAAAATTTCATGCCTTAAAAATAACAGGATAATTCTATGAAGTGTTTGGAAACACTCCCATTTTAAGAAAATAAAAGCCTCCTTTAAAAAAGTATTTGTTGCATTTTTTAATAATGATAAATTATATAAAATTATTTTTAAAGCCAAATAGTCATTGCAATGAAGGTTTCCAAGTTTAAAATAGCCATGATAGTAATCCTTGATATACTTGTTTGAGCTTTCTTCTAAAACAGCTCTGGCAATGCAGAAAAAGAAATATGTTTATGATCTAGAAAATATGGGATTGATAGTCCTGAGAGAAAAATTACACTGTATATTAACCCGTTAGAATTGAGCAGAAGAATCCAGTCAGTCTGGCACTTGAGAGAAGAATGAACAACCTTTGTTTCTCCTGTTCCTGGTTCAATAATCAATATTTTGTGTCAACAAGAAAACTGGGCTGCCACCTATTTTGAAGAGATATGTTTTTTTAATCGACTAGAGAGCTATAGTTTTTTGTCACTCTAATCAACTAGATATGATTTGTTATAAAAATAGAAAAAAATTCAAAATTGTTTGAGGTTTTCATTATGTTGCATGAAGAACTCTAAAGAAAAGAAAAGATAAATTTAAGGAGCAAACATTTTGAGATGAAAGCCTACAGGCCAGATCCAAAGGGACCGGGTAAAATAAGAGAGATTCTGAAGAAGTCAAAATTGTGATTACAGAATTAAAATCTGCATTAGGAGCTCTAACACACAGAATTGACACTGCAAAGAATTTCAAATATAATATAGACAGCAAATATTTCAAACTTTCCCATGGTTGAAAAGTCAAGAACAAAGGATTAAAGTTGATAAAATTGATGCTAAATTCAGAGATTGGGGCACATATATCTCACCCAAAAGATAGAGTTTCGTAAAAAAGAAACGAAGACAATTTAAACATAAGTAAGCTTTGTTCAAAGATAATCCTAAAGTATAGGCCTGAGTAGGAACAGTTTTTGAGAGCAAACCTCACTGTCTAAAATCTAGTAAAAAGAGACTGCAATCTGGGCGAGTATTTTGAATTATAAGAATAAAAATCTATTTCAAGCACCCAGATAAGAAAAACTTGATCATGTGAGAGAGAACTGTACTGAGGTTGTCCTCATATTGTTCTTGCACAAAACTAAATGCCAGAAACAGTGATGCAACATTTTTGAAATTTTGAGGGAATAAAAATATTCTTTGATAATTTTATCCTCAATCAACTTATCTTCTCTGTGAAGGTACAATAAGATATTCTCATCATCATACATTATCAGAAGAAATGTACTACTCTTAAAAAAATCTTTCTTAAAAATATTTAAAGACATCTTTTCATTTAGTGAAAGAGAAAAACAAAATTAGAACCCAAGTTTTACATACTGTGGCAAGGAAAGAATAACTCTCTTGAGGGACCACCAACTGGTGCAAAAGCAATTACAATGAAAGCCTTTAGGTGAATTTAATATTGAAAACTAACTTGGATTGGAGCTGGCATAGCCAGAAACCAAGAAGTGTGTGGAAGTGTTGGAAGTTCTGTAAGGATGATATCTGAGTACAATGTATAAGGAAATCTTTTTATTATAAATTTTTGTTCTTCATATGGCAATATCCTGGAAATTACATGTAATGAAAATTCTCTGATAAAACCTCCACTCACAAATTGTTCTCTGAATTTTCCAAGTGTTTGTGATGAGCATGAGTTTTCCAAATGTTCCGAATCCTTCAGGTTTTCTTAAATAAACATTTCAATGCAAAAGGCCTTCATAAAGCTAAGTAAAAATATATATCTTCAGTGAAGAAATATTCCTTCTCAAAATGACAAATTAAAAATAGAAATCTTTAAAATGAGTGCTATGAAGTACTAATGTGATGATATGGATTAAAAAGCAAGACAAATAGAAATGTTGGTGGCAAAGTGGTCAGTCAGCATGCCTACATTGATAATTTTATTCTTTGCAAAGTATTACATTTCCTTTGTTTAACAGAAGGAACAATGAAGGCAAGTATTATATGTCTTTATTCTTTAATGATTCTCTAAAATATTTTCAGAAAGAAAGGAGGACAAGAGAATTAGGACATGTTAGAGAACAGTCTGGAGCTAGTGAATGCTTGAATAAGGAGCCCATCTAGAACTACGTGGGATACCAAAGAGGTGAGGGTGAGGGCGGAGATCAGCATGGTAATATGAAGCTGTACAGAGCTTTCAGTTCACACAAGGTTTTCGTAGCCTCCACTTTGTTCAGTATCTACTGCCGGCCCTCTCAACAGCACCCCACCCCCCACACACATTTGTATCCCCCGGTTTGTGTATGCCTTTACAAGTGCCATTCTTTCTGCTTAGGGATCTCTTCTTCTTGTCTTACTGGACTTCCAACCATCACTCAAGGCTTGACAGAAATGATAGTTTATTTATTAAACAAATGTTTGTCAATTGCTACTTACTATACTTTGAAACTCTGCAAGGTCCTGGGAATACAGAGATGAATGAAACCCTTTTCCCACCCTCATGGGCATTTCAGCTTCTCTGAAACTATCCTTGACATGTGAAAAAAAAGGTCATTTCTGTGCTTCCCTGACATATCGTTGTATGTGTATCTTTTCCATTTTGAGGAAAGGGGTCCCATGCTTTGTCATTCCTAAGCTTAGCGCAGTGCTTGACATAAGGTTGAGTGAATGTAGACATGTATCAGCTTACTAAGTAGCAGGTAAAGAAATATTTCAATTCTGGTTCTCTGGCTTCTAGGCCTGCTCACTTTCTTCTATATTATATTGCATCCAAAACACACAAATAAACAGCACTGCTGAAATGTTTTCAGATGAGAAGTTTTCAGACATGAACTTCTCTGGTAACTAAATATAATTATAGAATTTTAGATTTGGAATAAAACATAGATGTCAGATTCATCTCCCACACACCAATTCCCTCCTTCATTCATTTGTTTAGCACCTATTATAATAAAAATAATGATAGCTAACATTCACTGCACACTATGAGAAGCTTTGGCTAAGTGCTTTAAATAAATTGTCATTTAATTCTCACAATAACCCAATGAGGAAGTTATTATAAGTTCAGTTTTCCTAGTGAGGAAATGTAGCTTAGAATGGAAAGGTGCTGTGCCTTATTCATTGTTGTATTCCTAAACTAGTAAAGATTGGAGTAAGAATTTGAATTTAGGCATTTGAAATTCTTTCTCTTAATCACTTTAATATGTGCAAGAGATACAAAGATGGCTGAGGCACAGTTGTGCCTTTGGGGACTTTATTGCCTATTTAAAGGAGACAAACATGTCAATAGAGAGATCGCACACAGGTATCCCTTGTATGGATCTGTAACCTGATTTCTTACCAGTATAATTCTCCTTAATGAATAATGGCTGGGCAGAATTACCCAGTGAGGCTAAGGTTCAAACGAAGGGAGAAGGACACTGAGATGGGCCTTATATGATAGGAGATAAGTCAGTTCGACTCTTGGGACTCTGATGCACATGATTATGTCAAGAAATCATTGTTGAGACATTTTTTCATATTTCCAGGGTATTGCTACATTAGATGATGAGTGTTGGTTCACATCCTATCAATTGGGTAGTTTAGTCACCTGATTTCCCTTTAAGAGCCTCTATCAATTAGGTTGTCATAGAAAAAGAACAATTTAGCCTGGCTGAAATCCTATGTCTAGTAGGTAAGTGCCCCGGCTCTATTGCACTTAGTCAATAACAGCACAATATTAGCCATTACTATATTCACCCCTTATAATTCAGAGTTTTCAAAGTGCTTTTATGTTCCATACTCCCTCCCTCCCTCCAAGATTACAGAACAAAGAAGTTCTGCTGGTCTCTTTCTCTGGACACCTAAAATCTTAGGTGGGAGAACAGTCAATGAAATGGAGAATTGAAGGTTTGGGTAAAATTTTTGAGTTTTTCTTAGCAACTGGAGATTGTGGCTCTTTGAAGTTCTAGCTCCTAAGCTTATAGAAAAGATTTTATGTTGCCGTAAAGAGAAAACTAGTCATTTTAGCTCACTGTTAAGAGCTCATTGGCATTTGTATTTTTCAAATGAATTATATAAAACTATGCATTTTTAATCATTTTAAATAATTGATATTTATGGATTTATGTATGTCTATGTACTTATAATTTAGTACTTAGGATGGTAGGGTTTCAACAATGCAGTTATTTACTACAGAAGCATTTGCTTTGGATTAATCTCAATTTAATTGAATGCCAAATACATTTACAGAAGCTCAAAAGGTTGAAAATGGTGACAGAAACTCCAAAGGAATAATACTTAAGATGGAACCATAGACTACTGTGTCATTTGAACTTCCTTACCACTTAGCTAATGGGTTTAAACCTGAAATGAGCCAGCCATACTTTGTTTGAAGTTATCCTCTGGTGTTACAAACAAGTATAAATATACCAGGTAATTTCAATTTAGAAATGGTGGCAGACTTGAAAGAGTATTTTTTCCCTCTCTATCTGAGAGCTCCATAAGTCATCATAAGATACTAAAGAAATTTTAAAGGAAGTACACTTGCTAATGTTAAGGTCTCTCTGAGAGGTAGACCTTTACAGGGCATAAGCTTACTGAATCTAACTGGTCTAATTTATACATCATATTGGCAAGAACCCACTTAGATTTTGTTTTATAATGCCTAGGACAGTGGTTCTCAAATGCTAGCATTCATCAGAATCACCTGGAGTGATTGTTAAAACCTAGATAGCTGTGTTATGCTCCCAGAGTTTCTGGTCTGTAAGTCTGAATTAGGAGCAGACTTCTAATTTCAAATGCATTAAAGTTGACCTTTGAACAATGCAGTCACAAATCTGTATAGTAAAAGTCAGCCTTCTTCATCCATGGATTCTCATCTGAGTGTTGAAAATATGTCCATTAGTCAGAGAGTGATGGAAAAACTGGCATATCTTTTGGCCAAACTTCTGCCAACTGCTTCAACTGATTCTCATTATTCTGTACTATCATTTTAGTCTGACTATTTGCAGCAGGATGGTAATATGTGAAAACAACACTTTGTTCAAAGTTTTTTTTTATTTTGCACGTGTTATAAGCCATGAGGCAACTGAAACTTTGAGAGTTGAAACAACTTACCTAATGTCACACAGCCAAGACTCAAACCCAGTTTGTAGTTAGAACCTTAAAATCAACTGAGATAAGTGAGGAGCACTATAAAACATTGGTGTCCAGCACTTTGGGTCCACATATGCTGAAAATAAGTTTGAGTTGGAATTAGAAAATATTACATCTTTCTGAGCAAAAGTTACTTTATTAGATTTCAAGCAATCTGGGTGAGTGCCTCAATACAGAAAGCCTGAAGTTCTCTCCTGCTAGAAAATGAGAAATCTATGGATAATTTCTTATACTCTGAGTTCACATAATGAGTCTTAAAGGCTGTTTCCTGGTGCCACCCTGCCAGGTCCATCTTCAAAACTTAAATCTGAGAAATAAATTTATTTTCCCAACATGCTACCCAATTTTAAAAGCATTCTAGAGCAGAACCAGATCAACAACATGGTTCCATGCAATCAATTTAATTCACATACAAATGAACCTTAGGCCGTTTTAGGGTTCTTTCAGTGTTTTTTTCCTCATAGGTGAATTTGTTATTCTCTTAGACCTAATCTTTGATCCTTTTTTTATTGTGCTCTTTCTCCGATACCACTTCTGTCAACCTGCCTTTTTGTATTGTGCTTTCCCCACAACACGTTTTTTTTCCTTGACTATAATCTGACATGCTATCTGCATTGCATATATACAAGAGTGCATTATCTTTAGTCTTTATATATTTCTTCAGGAATCTTAATCTTTATTCTTTATCACAACAGATAGTGTAGAAAATACCAGGTTAGTGTAAAAATCAAATTTCCTTGTGTATCTTTATCACTAACAGAAAGAAATAATTGATTGTGGATGAAACTGGATTAGTGAACTGCAAGAAATAGCCATAATATATTTCCTTCTAAGTTTGTAATTGGCTCAAAGTCCCAGTTAAGGAGTCTACATGGACCAGATACAGTGCATTCTACCTCAGTCTTCCAAGCACATTGTAATGCCTATGTGCACATGTAGAAAGGACTCCATTCATCAGCTGACTGAGAATGTCTCAGCCATTTGGCTTTATTTTGTTTCATCACCTATTTTGTAAGCCCTTTGGATGAGCTCCAGATGTTCCATAAAAGGTGCCAGTTTTTATAGAAAAAAGTGCTTACTTTCCTTGTTGACAGCATTTAATGAGTGTGTTCTCTGAAGATAGGAAAGCACCCCGCGGAGGATACATTAACACAGTGCTATAATTTCCGCAATGCTCATTCACTGTCTGATTTTACAACTGTCCCTTTACCTTCACAGGTGCTGGAGGCAGTAATGGGGTCAGCTAGAGAGCTCCCTTCAACACTTCCCAGCCGGCCCTCTGAGATTTCACCTCTTTGTTGTTATTGGAGTTCTTTACATTCATTTCCAAGTTCACACAGCAAATGCCATTTCCAGTTCTGTCCTTTATTCAAACAATGCTGTTGATCACATCACTATATTTATTTTTTCCCCTTAACCATCCAACAAAAAAGGAGATAGATGAAAATACATGTTAAATAAAAAAATAATATTATATCTTCTTTTACTTTCACAAAGGGTGTTAGAACAGACTCATTAGTTTTGACTAAATACAAAGTTTCCATGAGGATTTTCGGTAAGTGACATGACAATGTTGATACATGTGTTCAAGACAATGGAGGTTAAAACTATTTTGAAACTATATTTCTATAATACATCTTGTGTGTTGAGAAAGTTGCAGAATAAATACATGGTAGATGTTTTTCAATATATGAAAAGGATTTTCAACGTAAGGATGTCTTTTCATGAAACTCCTTTTGTGTTGTGAAAGATAGCCAACAAAATAAAATTTTTGGAATTTATAATACAGATATGTCAATATGTTTTTCAATAAACTTTTCCTCAGATTTTCTTGAATCCTCATCAGTGTAAGAATTGTAATTATATGTCTTCCTCCCACTTTGAAAGTGGCACAAGGTGCTCATTTGCAGTTTTGCTGTTCAAGTCATCACTAGAATAGAAATGTCATGACTCAGTTAACAATGCTTTATTATTCACATTGATCTTTTTTTATAGTGTTCTTTATCTCAAAAACATTGTAAATCAGATATCTACCTCCCACTCTTTTGTTCACTTGCAAATTTTTATTATTCTACTTTAAGAAGGCAATGGTGTGTCAAGAGTCATTGTATACTGTTTATATATTCACCCTGCTTCAAAATTCTTGCTCTGCATAAAGTGAAGATGCCAGAAGCATACCTAACTCCAAATTCTTTATACACATTTGTAAGAAAATTTTGTTTCTCTTTTGGATCAAGAGGTTTGGTGTTTCTTAAATTCACAAAAATAAAACAATGGACTGAAATATATTTTAGTGATAAGTATTTAGATTTATGTCTTTTAAATAGTACCATTTGTTCCTGCCTCAGTTTCTCCCTCTTCATGTGGCTTTTATGGCAGTAATACTATATTTCAGCGCAAGATATATGGTAGTCCTATTGTTGAAATAATTTTGCAGTGAGTACCATTCAGACAACTATTATTAGTAGAAAGAAAGCAGTCCTCCTAAGGCTTAAAGATCATGGTATCAAATCTTTGTTCCATTACCGACTACTAAAGTGTTTTTTTTTTTTAATTTGATGCATATATGATTTAAAACAATTTATAAAAAGTGTGAAACAGCACATTATTTCTGAATTCATCTCTGTTTGGAAGAATATTGTAGTCATGTGGATTCACCAACATTTATTTTTAAAAAAAGATTCCTCAGGAAACAACACATAATATCCCACCTAGCAGATGCATTTGAAGCAAGAAAATAATTAGTAATTCATTCACTCAGTCAGGAAATATTTATGAACTCTCTCTGGATATATAACCAGCAGTATGCTAATTGTTGGTAAGATATACAATAATGCATAAGACCTGGTCCCTGCCTTCAGATTTTCCTCCTCAGCAAGGTGACAGGCACTCAGACAGCTTGAACAGCATATGATAAATAGATAATAGAGGTTATTCATACAGTTCTTTGGGTGCAAAATTCAGGAATTTCCAATTATGCTTGGTGTAATGCAGAAAGATATTTAAAAAGAGATTAAATTTTCACAGGATCTCAAATAATTAATATTTAATTGCCGGGTAGCAATTAAAAGCAAGAATATTCCAGGAAGAAGAAAAAACATTTGTAAAACATGGAAGTGTGGAAAAGCATTTAGCAGAGCATGGATAGGGAGAGGAGAGAAGAGGGACCAGTGGAAGTTAAGGTGAAGCTTTGTGTCTTTACTATGGATTTTAAACTGTAGTCACTGGAGCACTAGTTCTTGATTTATGGGGAATGGACCCCAAAGAAATACGTGGCTTCTCTCCTTGGAAAAATAAACCATACCAGACATTTGAGACACATTCCCCACCCCAAACACACAAACTATATATAAATTCCCTGAATTCCTATGCGAGACCCTGAAATAAAGGGTTAAAGCAGGAATAAAACAAGATCATATTTTTGTGTTAGAAATTCCAATATGGAGGATGAATTATTGGGAAGGTAGACTGGATTCTAGTTATTCTTATACTATCTCTACTCTCCTTCAAATTAACCTGTAAACCAATTACAACCTTCTCCTTACACTGCTTTTCTTTTTTTGACCTGGCCTACTACATTATCAGTCTCTCTGAATTTGTCTATACCTCTTCTCCTTGTCTAAGAGATGAGAGCATTTAAAAAAAATAAAAAGGTGTGATTAAAACAATTAAATGCTACAAAGAAGACAAAGATACTTCAGGATGGGAAACAAACCACTAAGTTTGGCAATTTGGTAACATTTGCTAGAACAATTTCAACAGATGGGTAAAGCTAGGAGACAGATTAAAGTAGGATGAATGAGAGAAAGTAGAAGAAAGTAAAGTTGACCATATATGTGCCAGACAACATTCTATAAAACTTTTAGTGTGCAAGCTTATATAAATCTGCACTGTTACCCTATGGCAGGGGTATCAAACTCATTTTCACTGGGAGCCACATCAGCCTCACTGTTGCCTTCAATGGGCTGAAAGTAATTTTAGGACTATATGAATGTAACTACTCCTTAGTAGTTAAGAGAGAGCTCAGAGCTGCCACTGGGTAGAAAAACAAGGTGCCGGGCCGGATAAAACAAGGTGGAGGGCCGGATTCGGCCCACAGGCCTTGTGTTTACCACTTGTGCCCTATGGGCTAAACACTATTATTATTCACATTTATTAAAAATATGAGGAGTCTGTGGCACAGAAAAGTAATGTAAATTGTTAATTATAATTGCAGGTAATAAGTGGAAGAGCTGGGATTTAAACCCAGGAAGTCTGGTTCTAGAAAAGATGATGAGCTTTTAACTATTATTGCATACTGCCTATTATAAAATAGACAATAGATAAATAGTAATATTCCTAGCACATGTAAAATAATAAGTAATATTGATAACAGTGGTATTATACTAGTACTATGGTAAGCAATATAAATTATGTGCAAGGGAGAAATTTTAAGGATAATCACTTTGAATTAGCCAACACTACTATTACAATAATGTGTGCTAAATATCTCAGTATTTTGAACCGGATAAGGTACTGTCTTTACTACCTCTAATTTTAGAAGGTCTTATATGAAGACATTTTTAGATGTTAATATTTATAATAACATCTATAATATTACAATAATATAAAATACTGGGTAAAATATAATACTATATTATTTTGTGTTTTGAACACACATGGTAAAGGAAAATGTTTCCAAAGTCAATGTACTGGTGAAACACTCCAGGTTGCTTATGTTTTTAAACATTGGTGCCAAATGTTGAAAATTTAACAATTTTATAATGGAAAATATATATTCTTCCCATTATTTCTCTTATGAATCATTTGTTTTTTGACAAATAGCACTAGTTTCTTTACAGACTAAGATGTACAGTTGGATTACACCTTGAAATTTTTGAACTCATTCAGTGGATGGTATTGAATTTCTACTCTGTGCCAGACACTGTACTAGGTAAGGAGAAACTTGGATAAAAGATGTAAGTCAGTTTTTGAGTAGCTTGTAGTCCAATAGAAGTCCAAAGAGGAGACACTGAGAATTCCATGTAACAAATGCTGTGACTGAATTTATAGAGACAGCAGTGAAGGGCGCCAGCTTAGGCTCCATAATAAAAAAGGTCTTCCCAGAGAAGATCAATCAAGAGTTGAATCTAGAGGAAATAAGGAAGATGCATATTTTCTTTTGTAAAAAGTATAAAAGTTTATGTGAAAAAAAGTTTTTTTTTCAGTTATAGCAACCTGGTATAGATGTTAGAAGAGCAACTAAAGGAGACTGAGGAGGAACAGCTCAGGACACAGAAGAAAAACCTGAATGCCAAGGAAGGTGAATGTGTGAATGAATTTGTGGTCACCATTGCCAGTTCATGTGGCCGGGACATGAGATATTCAGAAAGCTCCTTTTTGGCATGTATTGGTGTACCCACTGCTTCACATGTGGCTAAAGAAAATATCCTCAAATGTATTATCTTTATAGCTCACAAAAATTTATGTCGGTGACAGAGACTGGCTGGACCCATACTGAGCCTAATCTACTTCTCTGTAAGTCATATGTCACCTGCATTTCCCCACCTCCTTGCATGGAGGTGGGGTCATGCAAATAGTTCTGGCCAAAGGGAGGTGGGCAGAAATGGGATGTGCCTCACTTCTGGGTTTGTCACCTAAAATATGCCACACAGTTCTCCTCATTTTGTTCTTTACTTAATGGGCAGCTTTAGTTCTTGTTTGTATGTGGATACTCCCTCTAAGTGGTGGTTTATCTATAAAATAATTCATCCCATTCCTTCAGCCTATTTGAAATTTGAAGAAAATGATGAACCCAAGGGCCAAATGTTTTTCCACATTTAAATATGAGGATGCTTCATGCCCATTTCGCCTTGCTTGTGTTATGATCCTCCTTCCATGTGGGAGAAGGAGGTCTGAACAAACAAAGGTCTTATTAAAATGAAAAACAGAAATTCTAATAAGAAGACTATAATTTCATCACATTTTGCTACTGTTTCCTTCTTGCTGGAGCTGGATTGACCTCTCTGAGGGAACAGCAGTCAAGAAGCATAGGAACACTGGCATGGTATATCTTGTCATTGTTCTGCATTTGGAACAAATACCATTTTTACCTTTCCTGACAAAACAGCCCCATTGTCATCAACTATAAATATATTAAAACCCACAAGGACATTTTAGTAAGGTTTCATGCATGCAAAATATTATTGCCTGGCAGGCTCCAAATTGGCAAGTGAAAGAGGTTTCATTGAAGGAAACAGCAGAACTGAAGAGTGAGCCATGCACAGGAAGGCAATTGTTTCTTTAACATGGGTGAGGACCCCTACCTCTATCTCATCCACACCCAGAGGACTTGCTAGACAAGCAGCCGTCTGCCTCTCTCCGGAATCTGGCTGTCAAGACAAACTTGCATTCTTTCCCTTTTTGTACCCCCAAAGCTCCCACTGCCTTTCTGAGTGAAAGCTCTCACAGAGCTCCCTTCTAAATTGCATCACGTACTGCACTCTTCAAACTGACAGAACAAAAGATCCAAATTCCAAAAATGTGGTTTGAATGACTTGTTAGTTGTGCTGGATGATTGCCCCTTTAGTTGAGTTCTGATAATCCACTACCATCAGACCAACCAGCCTGGATGATTGCTTCTTAATGGGCTCTGAGAACAGACTGTGGTCATTTGGACACTGCCTAACCAAACCTTTCAGAGTCCTTTTCTAGTTAGTTATGAATTAAGGTTGATTTGTTTAATCAGTGAAACATACTCTAAGTATAGAGAGAGAGACAGAGAGACAGACAGAGAGACAGAGAGAGAAAGGGCCCCCACTACTCTCCCTTAGTGGCAATGAGATTACTTGGACCAGAGGTAACAAAAATAAATTCTCCTCTGGAAGGACTAAACAGGCAGGCCTGCTGTGATGTGTGTGTGTGTGTGTGTGAGTGCATGTGTCTTTCTGTGGGTCTATTTCCCTTCCAAAAATGATGCTACACCAAATAATAGTCCTGTCCTCTTGACAGCTATTTAACACTGTAAGCTCCCCAAACCTTACTGTCTGCTCCTTCCTCCCTGCCCCCCCGAACCATTAATGAGTATGTTCAGCTGGCCAGGGTCACTTTATTATTTTGACATAATGAACTGGGGATGTGATTGCCAAGTTGCTGGGGTGACATTGGCTAGGCAATGCCCTCGCCTAGAGGTGTCCTAACTGCATGTAGTCGACACACTGGAAAGAATAAATGGTGATCTCCCTCTGAGGATATACGCCATGTGAAATGTTAATGCTTTTAAATGGCTTTGCACATACAAAGTAGCTATTATTACCACTATTATTATAAGGTATAAAATCTCAGAGAGCATCTTCTCTTTACCCTCTATCCTCATGATGAGTGCACATGTCTTGAGTGTCCACTGTATTCATACCACCCCTCATGTAAGTGGATTCAGTGATGACATTATAAGACAATGACATCAATTATACACAATAATAATGTGAATACATATTGCTTTGTAGCCTTCTAATGAGTGTTTATTCCCTCATGCGAGCCTCATTTGTTATTATTGGGTCAGAGATTGTCCACTTGTCTCTCTGATTCATTCTTTTGTGTAGAGAGACAGAAAAAATTGACATTTATAATCATAATTGGCTATAAATATTTGGGGTCCAAAAAGGGATAGGACACTTTTCTGGGAAAGTTTGGGTACTAGAAATGAATTTTTCCCAAGCCACAGCATAGGAGATAGTCATAGTGAAACGGCTGTACATAAGGAAAAACAGAACTCTGTGGTTTGGGTGGAACTGGTGAAGCTCAAGGGAAATAGGAGCATAGCATGATGGTAGGACACAGTATTTGCATGGAGTAATGGCCAAGGAAAATGGCTGAGTGGCACAGTTAACAAAATGGATATCTTTATGGCTAAAAATATTTAATTTTAAACCACTTCCTAACTGGTGCTAGAATCATGAAGCCCTTCTCCCTGTTGTCTGACTTTTGTCAAAGTTTAGTAAAAATGTATTACACACAATCTATTATTGATGGTATTTAAAAAAGAATGAAGAGATTGAAGTCATATCCAATGAAGTCAGCTGAAGCCTCAGGTAGATCTGAGTAAGGTGTGGAAAGTATTCTCAGTGGGTGACTTGAAATTGGGTATGAGACAATTCCACTTTTCTCAAGGATCCTAGACACCTGAAGAGAGGGCTAGGCTGACATATATGAATTATGCATTTGTTCATTTGTTAAGTTATTTATTCAACTAATGTTTATTGAGTACCTACTAACTTTACAATGTCTTCACCATGAACTATCAAAGGATTGGAAACACAAAAGTGAACAATATTGAAAGATCCCTGCACTTGGTACAGCTTCTGGTCATAAGGAATAGGATGCACACATATCTA
Source organism: Desmodus rotundus (assembly GCF_022682495.2). NCBI lineage: Eukaryota > Metazoa > Chordata > Mammalia > Chiroptera > Phyllostomidae > Desmodus > Desmodus rotundus. The sequence goes on along the minus strand of NC_071394.1, from coordinate 72,397,081 downwards.
TTCTGCAGCATTTTGGAAATTTCTAAGCATCCTTTCTGATCTTCCCACAGACTAGCATTTCTATTTTCTTCCTTATTTCTTCCTTGCTTCCTTTGTTATATTCAAATTAATTTCTTTATTGTCTTCAAGGTTTTTACATTTTGCCCAAATTGTTCTCACATATAACGTCTCCCCATTTTCCTACCTAGTTAATCAAATCTCTTTAAAGCCTGCTGTGGACATCCTCAGGCTAAAGAAATCTGAATTTTTTAAAAAAATTAATTGTCCTAGAGTGCAACTTGACCATGACAACTTGCAACAATTGCCGTGATGATTCTAATGTGAAGCCAGGGATGTGAAACATTGTCCAAAAGGGTACAAATAAAGTATTACTTGTACAGTTTCCTATGGTTGCCTTTTACTGCAAAATATCTCTGTCCCTGCAAATTTTCTTCTATTTTCTATTGGAGGAGAAGGGACTTCCTCCTATTAAAGATGATCCTCTGCATCAAGAGTTTGCATCCCTATCTCTTTCACCAGCTATAAGAGGTGTCTTTGGCCACCATAATTATTTTTCCCTATATTTTCAGTCTCACGCTACTGAGTCCTTCGTCCTTCTGCATGCATGTTTAGGTGCACCATAGACTAAAATTCTTGTGCAAATTTTTCCATCACCTAGTTCCTCACAAGAGTCTGTAATACATACTGTTTCATTATTTACCCGTTAGTTAATCCTTCACAATTGGCTTCTATCCCCCTACACACACACACACACACACACACACACAACACTAATCTTCCAAAGATTATGTAGTACTACATACTAGTACAACAAATATATATTTGTTGAGTAAATAAACAAATGAATACATGTCTTTGTAATCACCAAATCAATGATCTTTAATCAGTTTCCCTCATTCTTGGTACATGATTAGTCATGCCCATGACTGTCCCTGGTTACTTTAATGTTGAATTCTGTTTTTTTCTCCTGTTCTGATGTTTCTTTCATGACCCTTTGGATAGCCACTTTTCAGAAGGCAGTGTTACAAGTAATTATGGGTTGTACTGGCAGATAAACCTGGGGTTCAAATTCAGTCCCTGTCACTTCATAGCTGTATGGCTTGGGGAAATTGCTTTCCTCACTCAGCCTCAATTCTTCTTTCATAGAAAGAAGATGGGGTTAGTATTGTTCTAAAGGTTTATGTGATACTTAAATACCATTGAAAAGGCAATAAATGCTGAGTTAATGTTAATAGACATTTGCATTCCAGCGGCTACTAGCTCCTTATGCCCTTTTTTTCTGCCATTCCATTCTGTCCTCACAACCTACAATGAATGATAGGCCTGGGGGTCTTGAAAAATATTAGTTTTAAATGAATTAGTGAATGCATTGTTTCCCTTCCCTTAATGGATAATTCTTCCAAAAGTCTCCACTTCAGCTCTCTTCACTCTTTCCCTTGCTGGCTTCATTTAAGCCCTGATGATCTTCTGACCTCATTTATGTTTTCAACTATTTTCTTAATGTAAATGATTGTCAAATCTAACCTGAAATCAGACTCAGCTCTTTGTAACCTCCAAATCCAGATTTGCTGCCCTAAGACACTTCTCAAAAGACTGGCGTCATGATTTCTCTTTGGTGCCTTAACCTCTTCACATTTAGAGAAGAATTAGTCTTCTTTCCCTCTCTTAATATTCATTTATATAAATACAAATTGTATATTTACTCGGATATGTAGTATTATACATGTATATTTGGAATAGCCTATTATATAAAAATATGTATGTTTAATGTATATATTTGTTTATATACATGTACACATATCATACGTATGTGTGCGTATATACATATGTGTAATAACCTCCAAAGAGTTCTATCTGCCTATTTTTTATTTGTTCGAAATTAATCCCACCTGCAAAGTATTATTTTTCCTAGTGGGTTAGGTATTAGCTACCTGTCCCATCAAAAAGCAAAAACAATAATAACATTAATTTTTAAAACATCACACCCCTATCCTGCTAGCAATTTCACTGTCATTTTAATAGAAAACTTCCTTTTTTAACAATACTTATTTATTAAGCAAGAAATATGTAAATACATCTTTCTTGTAAAAAATGATAGCTCAGCAGTCAGAAGTATGTAAAAATAAAAGGAAATCCCACTCACCACTGTTGCTTGCTGGTATCATTTTGAGATAACTTTTTTCCAGACCTCTTACTTACATTTGTGAACATGTGCATGTTCGGTTTTTACTTCATGAAAATGGGCCATACTCTATTTCCTAATGTGGAACCGATCTCCCTCATTAGTATGACTGGGAGGGTGCTTGGCATAGACCTTCCTGTTTCAAGAACTACTGCGATGTGTTGCCTTGTACAGAAGCAGCACAATGCATTAGGCAGACTCTTATTGATGAATCCTTAGAAACTACCTTGCTATTTGCTTCCTAACCCTCTCATAGGTGTAATCGTTTACATACATGAGAAATATTTCAAACTTGCCTGTTTGGGCTGTTCTTCTATTCCTTAACAGTGAAATTTCTGTTGTACTTATCCTCCAAAACCTAGCTCTAATGGTAACTTATATTCGGAGTCCTCTATACCAACTCCAGCTTAAAGTAATTTCTCGCACCTCTTACTCTTCTTCTCCAATCCTTTGAGAATGGAGAGGGAGGATTTTGTGTTCCCACAGAACTTAACATAGGCTCCTACATACCGCAAACTGTGACTCCACCTATCGCATAAATGAGTGCATGATTTTTAACCTTTCTTTATCTAACATGTATGCAAAAATCAGTGATAAACACTTTCAAGGTAAAAACGTATTTCAACATGCCCTGGATAACAGATATTTAACACCTGTGTATTGTGGGTCTGGACAAGGGTGGACTTCTTCCATTATCATATTGCATCAACAGTGCCTATTAGTCAATAAAGGAGGCTATTACAAAGAAATAGAAATGTATTTACCAGGACCTTCAAGAGGATTTTGAATTGAACTGACAAATCTTAAAATAAGGGAAATTAAAAAGAATTATTTGTGCAGATATTCATTATTTGTTTGTTTTGCCTTTCTAGGATCCTTTACCCACTTTTTTTCAGGAACCAGAACCCCACTTACCAGTGGAGGACCTCTGTCAATGTAGGTTGAGCAGAATGACCCTAAACACAATGCTCCACACATAGAGACATGGTATCCTGAGTCCTCTATTTCCTACTAAGGTATTTCTTTGTGGGTCTCTGTGTATGCAATCGTATGGGAGTCAGAAAGTAGCAGTTGGGGTGTTCCCTGAGACTTGAAATTAGCATGCTGAGATGACTCTCTCCTTATTTGTGAGGTAGAAAGATGATGTATCCTTGTGGCTGACAGAAGCCATCTTTCCTGTCATGTGTAAAAAATCTGAGAATAAGTCAAAATCAGGGGCCAAACAGCTGAGTAGATAAGGTAAAGGCAGAGTTCTAAATTCATCATTTAGGTCCCTGGATTTACTTTCTCCTAAGGCTTGTCTACTGTACCTTGATATAGTAGACATCCTTGATAAGAGAATCTACAAATTCTTTTTACCTAAACTAGTTGCGTTTCTATGACCTATAGTGGGAGGACACTTGCAGAATTATATAGGAGGTTTAATTACTTTTAAATATTTCTTCTGATTCTTTATACTTCCTATCTCTTCTCAGAGGATGTATGCTGATGAAATCCTCTTAAAAAAGAAATAAATTCTCTAAATTTAATTGTTTAGCCTCTGATTTTTAACACCAAAATGTTCACAGAATGGAAATGTTTAATATTGTCAAGGTATGCCAAAAATGATCTATAAAAATGGTTTAAAGTCGGAAGCTTGATCTCATGCTAAAATGAATGGTAAGAAATAAAAAAGCTGAGATGTAATATTTTTGCTGAAATGGTCTTTCATCAGTTCAATTTATATCAGAGAGAAGAAGAAACGGGAACTTATATCTATTGAGTACCTATTCAATTAAACTATTTCATGAAATTTACACCTGTCATATAGATATTGTTATCCTAATTAAAAGAGTCTTAATAATCCAAATGATTTTTAGCATTCCATTCTTGCCCAACATCACCTAGCTGGTTAGGTATAGTAGATTCAAGATTAGAATTCAGTTGGTTCTGACTTCTAAAACCTCCCTCTCCACCATCCATAATGTCTTATAATTAGAATAAATATTGGCTTTGTGCTCTGTTCTTAACTCTTAGTCAACTTTCTTGACATCATGGCTTGCTGATAATTGTTATGGGAGAAAAAACAGTTATTTTCTGGGAAGAAGTACATTGCTATTTGGAGAGATAAGATTTGAATTTGGAGACACGGATTCTAGTTTTACCAATTTTTTTTTCACTAAAGCTCAGACTTTCTAGATCCTCCTTTCCTTCACCATTAAATAAAAAGCATGAGGACTGACCATCTCTCAAGTCTATTTCATCGCTCTTCTCTTGGTAAGTACTTTGCTAGGACAGTGTACTTCCTCTAGTAGAGATTTTATCCCCATATTATCATTATATGCTAGATGTAGTGATTCAACTCAGTATTCCCCAACAACAAGCCCAGAGTCTGGCAAATAGTAGATGATCAATAAATATTTCTTGAATAAATAATTAAGGAACAAAGTCTATTTGCTTTTGTTTAGACAACACTACATTTTTTATTTTTTTAACTGAATATAAAAGTGATCTTTGAAATTGTAGAAAATATCTCTAATTTTGCAGGTAAAAAGTAAAAATCAATTCATAAAAGATTTGAGTACTACAATGTCCTATATTATCGGCATGGGTTTTAAAGAAGAATTTCCTTTAAGTCAAAGCTTAAAACAAGCAAAGAGTTAACTCAAATTTTTTAAATAGGAGATGTGCTTTTAAAGTATAAAATGGTCATTTTAGATGGCCGTTGTAATTCAGGTTTTGAGGTTTGACAACTGAGCCTATCTGGTGAACCCTCTGTGTGAATGAAGCCATCCTAATTGGCTTTTCCTATATTATTTCATCCTGGGAAAGAAAAGCAGTAGCTAAGCCAGAAGCAAGCAGGATAACAACAACAAAAAAAAAGAGTCTGTGGCCAAAATAACAGAATTACTTCTCTTTTTCTTTCACTTGTTTCTGTGAAGAAGAAGTAAGAAACATAATTTTTGTCTTTATTTGGGCATTGGACAATACAAATCACAAGAATATATATTTTTTATATACTATTTTTTTGGTGTTCTTTGGATTTTGGACCCTAATTAAAAAATATGTGTTTCCTAGCCCTTCTTCTGTGAAAATCCTTGGCAATATAAACAGATGCACTGGTTGGCTTTTAATTCTGACACCAGACTGTCTGAAATAATAGCTCTAAGAAAGTGTGAAGTGTTTCATTCCTCAAGCTTTAATTATAAGTACTTAATCTGTTTCTCTTTCCATTGCTAACTATTGTGCTGATCCAGTTTATTTTTCATCTGGCTAAACATGGCACACCTGAGAAGCCCCTCATTTTGAAAAGTTTATTCTGTATGAGAGGACAGAAACAAGCTAATTTTTTAGTTATTTTTATACTTCAGGGAATATCATTGTAATTTAACAATTAAAATACTAAGTGGTACCTTGGCTGGTGTAGCTCAGTGGATTAAGTGCTGGCCTGCGAGCCACAAGGTCTCTGGTTGGATTCCCAGCCTAGGGCACATGCCTGGGTTGTGGGCCAGGTCCCCAGTAGGGGACACATGAGAGGCAATCACACATTGATGTTTCTCTCCCTCCTTTTCTCCCTCCCTTCCCTTCTCTAAAAATAAATAAATAAAATCTTTGAAATTTTAAATAAAATATGAAGTGGTGTTCTTAAAATTTTAGTAATACAGGCTTGTAAGATGACAGAGTTAGGATCTTGATAAGCAGTTTGAAAACATTGAATATTTCCCATAAAAGTTGACTTATTTGAAAAATGATCCAGGTTAATAGCTTTCTAACTCATCTTGACCTTTAACAGTCAAAGATGTTCTTACCTTTTCCATGTTCACCATTTTTTACACCAACTTGCTGCCACAGCGTTTTTAGGCATGGGACTGACTATGGGGATCTGACTTCTGTAATTAGATGGGACACCACATATGGCGCATTAGCCAAAAGTCATCAGTTGCTAGGAGTGGAGATATTTTGGAAGAATAGCTAGGTCTGATCTTCCTGAATATTGTCATATTTCCAATTTTAAAACTTCAGTAGGTAGAGATGAGTTTTTATTTCCTAAGGGGAAAAATAAATGGAAATTTCACACAAATGGAAATCGTTGCTGTTACTCATGATAAACATAATGAAGAGAGTCTTATACTCTTCCTCCAAGTGGTTTCTAAAGTCTTTATTATATGTGCATTTACATGTTCAGATACTTTCATCAATTGTTATGGAGCCTAATACTAAAGATGTTTATATCTACTCTGTAAATATAATGGAAAGACTAACTATGGCTAAAATGTAATGAGCTTTACATTAGGAATTAATTGTTAAGCACTTTATTTTTATAATAGCTATTTTACAGACAGAGAAACTGAAACCCTGATAGTTATTTGCCCAAGTTCACTCACTTCATTGGTAGTAGAAATGGGCTAAGAATTGAGGTCTGCTTGACTCCAATAACCTTGTGCTCAAAAAATAAACAAAAAATACATTTGTTTAGGGCCTTAAATTTATTACCTAAATCTAGTAGATAACACCAAAAGAAAGATTCTTCAGAGTGCAATGAGTGAAGTATCTATCTTAGATGCGGGAAAGACCAAAGTAAGGGTAAGAATCAATGACATGTATTGCTGTTTTTGACACTTTTATAAGAGTAATGGAAAGGACAGTTGGTGAACATGTATTTTGAGTGGTGGAAGCAGAGGCTGAGGATTTGGGTTTATGGATTATCTTCCTAACTCTCTTTTATGTAATCATTTAATTAATCTCCCCTAGAATCAAGTTATCCATGATAACATCTTATCAGGAATGGAGAAAAAACACATAGTGATACTCTCTTGATCTTTTTGCAAAAACACAACTACTATTCTGTCAAATTTTAATTTTTTTTTCCTCAGTAGAAATTTGATTATGTGAAATTAGACTTCTGATCATTTGAAATCTCAGTGGCCTTTGGGTTCTATGACTATGCTTTGAGACAATAGCTTGGACAGCAATGATAACTCTCAGTTGTTCCCTGGTTGTTGGGGTTTTTTTGTTGTTTATTTGTTTTGGGTTTTTTTTTTTTCTCTGATTGCAATCCTTGCCAAAGCTTCTCTCCTTCTCTCCTGCATTAGTAATGCAAAACGAAAGTCATTGTGCCCATTATATCTGTTAAATGGTTTCCATTTTAACTTGAGAAAAATGTATTGACGTTCATGTGTTTGGCACGGAAAATGTGTATATCTAAGAAGATAGCAACTTGTCTGTTGGAATTACAGTGCATTATGTATAATGCTGCTTTTAGTCATGCACGTACATTTTCTGGAATCTTATTGTGTCAGAGATTGGAAAGTTTACACAAGCATTGGTAATCTAATTTTTGTCTGGTGGGTGGCTGTGGAAATATGGAGTATTTGAAAAAGCAAATGTCCTAGCCATCTGTGCCAGGGAGTGGGTTTGGTGGCAGGGGTGTCTAGTCAGGTGGGGGATAAAGCATCCATCAAAAAAAAAGTTTTATAAATATTGCCCCAGGTCTAAACTAAATATTAATTTCCTGAGAGCAGAAAGATGTAACAGTTATTATGACGTGTTTGTTTTAGCACATTTCTGGTTATTCTTTTTAGGGTTCTAATTGTAAGTTTAAGGAATCTGTTTTATCATTCTCCTGCCTCTTAACGATAATCCTTCTCTAGACTTTATTGTTCCCTATGTCTTTTGTCTTCTGCAGACATGAGTCTTTGGCTCATGAACATCTTGTTAAGGTCTGTTGAGGATTAGAGGCCATGACATGATTTTTCTTGCTGAGTCTTTTTATTGGGGATTTTTCCAGTTGGTTTATTTTGGAGGTCTTTGAAATGTCTTCTCCAAGCAATGATTTTCATTTTCCTTTGCTCTCCTCAAAATTGGGGTTGTATTTTGCTCCACTCTTCCTGGAGTCCAGGTAATGAATGATGTTATTTAATAAGCAAATATGGAATTCTATATGCAGCGACATCCTGCTCTCTCTCTCTCTCAGATTTGCTTAAATTTTACTGCACTGCCACTGAGCTTTGATGTAGCTTTGTTTTTTAGCTTTAAGTATATGTCATCCATCCATCTAAAGCAGGGTTTCTTAACTTCAGCACTGTTGTCATTGGGCTGGGTACATCCTTGTTGAGGGTCTGTCCTGTGTGTTGTGGGTGTGCAGCACTGTCCTCTGCTCACCAGAAAGCAATAGCACCTCCCCACAAAGTCTCTAGGTATTCCTAATGACCCCTCGGGGAGGGGGGCAGCAAAATCAACTCATTTGAGAATCACTGATCAAAAGCAAACTGGAAAAGCAAGGCTGGCACGATGTAAAGGAATTTCCATAAAAAGCACTAGATTCAAGCAATACAGTGACAATGCTGAGAGAGCTTTGTGTCTTAGACGACATGTGGAAGTACTGTATCCCACATCCCTGGAGAAAAAACTGTCATAATTTTCTATAGTTTCTTAGACTGAGTAACAGAGGAGGTAAGGGTCACCTTTTTACTGCTTTGCTTCTGATCTGCTAATTATCTGCTCACACTGTGATGCCTTTTATCTCCCCAATATGCAACTTGGCTCACACAAGGAAGGTTCTAATTCATTTCAGATTTTCTACCTTAACTATTTTTCTACCCTAAACTCTCTGCTCTTCTGTTTCTCCCACTGGTTTTCTTTGGCTCAAATGGGAACATGATGCCCATTATTTCTTTAAGCTGCTTCACCACCTAATAGTACATTCTCTTCTGAGGCCAAATATTAACAAGATGCTTTCTCCTCTGGAATACACTTCAGTAAAGAACTGATGCTTACCCTGATAAGAATCCTCTGTCCCAAGTAAAAGCAGACATGCCACTACCCACTGCAGTGTAGGCTTTTTCATTTTTTACTTTTTCTAAATGCCCCATTAAAAGCGAGTTACATCTATTATATTTAGTGGCAAAATTACAGGCTTATCAAAAGGGCATCTATTTGCTCCTGAAATAAGAATTAAGATAACATGCAAATCAACGAAGTAATCAAATGCATCTGATGACAATAACAACATTAATTTTTATTTTTTTAAATGCTATGAAATCACAGAGGTATGCTAACAAATCTGTTTGATCAATATATGGTATGTGAAAAGAAGAGGAGACAAAACTGATGAATAAAATGAAACTGACACAAACAGGCTGACAGACAGCTATAAGTCTCTTTAGGGCAAATGCAATTAACATAGAATAATAGAATCAGATTTGATGGTTAGATATGCATTATTATTAAGAATCACAGGCTGAGTCATTATGCTCTTATGAATATTAGGGTACCTATATTTTGCTCATGTGTGTCCATGCATATATAAATACATATACATATATCTCTGTACATATATACCCATGACTCACTCACATGCTTACTTGCTCTGGTTACAATTGGGGTAGAAAAATTGATTTCTTGAATCATGTGCTTTAAAAAGAAAATTCATTCATAAACTGTCTCCAGGACTATAAATTTTGAATATTCTCACAAATTACATATATAAAAATCATGTTACTTATCGGGGGCTATTAGACATGAAGTCAGTGAGACCTGGTCCCAGAACTTCTTGTCCTTTGGGGATTTGGAATCATGATTGGGGATTTACAGATTTCGTTTTGAAGAGAAGTCATTACTAGAAACCTAAGCTCATTTCCTCTTCTTTAATAGCTATTTCAAATCATTCATTTAGAAAATACATTAACTATTTAAGGTGCTAGCCATGCGTTTCTCTTGGCATTAAGTCTGTATTTTTTAAAGAGGTTTTTTTTTTTCCAAAATTATTTCAAAAGGAGATGAGAATTAGAAAAAAAGACCAAATGATGTTTTGGTGATATAAAATTACTTTTTGGATAGCATTTTCCTCTCTCATTGCCTAAGAGGAAATTACTTAAAAATTTAACAAAATGTTAGAATATTAATAAACTCTTTTAATATCATAAAAATTAAAAAGTGAGACCGTTGCAACATTACAAACTGGTCTTTGAATATGATTAAGAAATGGCATATGGTCAATGTCCTCCTTAAATAAATTTGTTAATAATTTAAGTAGAAAACAGTTGTAATTCTACTACTTACTTAATATTGATGCCAACCTTAACTAGTAATTGGGCAATAAAGGGGAAAAAGATTATAGTAAAAATAAGTAATTTCTACAGAGAATTCAGAATATTGAGTCTTGTATAACACTGCAAAGTGCTATCTATACACACACACACATATATTTTTCAAATGCAAAATAAAGCTTCTTGGTTATGCAATTGCTATTCTTTAAAAGGACATCATGAAGGTTGACGATTTAAAATGTGCTCTTCCTGTCAGCATCCAATTTTTTTTAAATGTCTGCTTATGGTGTTAAAAACAATCTCTGCAGAAGAGGGCTGCCATTGCCAATTTAGGACACTGGCTTTGTCGTTAGCATAGGCATGTTGGATCATCCTTTTGCTCTTCCTGCCTGCTCCATTCTTTTGATGTGACAGGGAACTGAAATTGACAACAGCCTACATTTTATAACAATAACTTGCATTGTTAAATATATATGTGTAGATAGACAGATAGAGAGTTCTTTCATTCCCCAAAGATATCAAAGTTCACTACACACCATCAAAAAAACCCCCACAGAAATATGCAGATGCTTCTGGGGTGAACCATGGCAATTACTTAAAAGCATAAAGTATTGACAGCCTCAAGATTCTCAAGCAGTTCATAGCCACTTTTAATTTTTGAAATTTTTACCCCTTTAGAAAATTTGTTTTATTCAGAAAGAAGAAAGAAAAAGGTCATACTTTATTACTTGTGTGATAAACCAGAAACAGTTTGGGAAAGTAAGCTGGGAACATGGTTGTCTAAGTTTACGTGCTTGAAAATCAATGCTTTTGAACACAAGGACGAACAGGCTGCTTTGTTCCTCCACTATATCCATTAAAACCACATCCAGTGAACTCTGTGGGGAGTCCAATGATGGGATGGGCACTACTATAAAGAGGATTACCAGATTTAGCAAATAAAAATACAGGATGTTCAGTTAAATTTGAATCTCAGATAAACGATGCATACATTTTAGTATGATTATGTGGAAACACTTAATACCAAAAATTATGCATCATTTATCTGAAATTTAAATTTAACTGGACACCTGTGTTTAATCTGGCAATCCTAATGATAAAAGCAAGGCTTTGTGTACCCTTTAGAAAATAGATTGTAATTGGGATGTAGAAGGTTTTTAGAGAAAAACAATAGAACTTCAATTTTTCATTATCCTTAAAACAACTTTATCATCTTAAAAATTTGTAAATCTTTTTTCTTTCTCAAAGAATAGTAATTTATACATTTATATTTAAACATGACTCTGTGCTCAATAATTCACAATTATTGGTCCTTAACATAATTTTCTTAAACAATGAAAAGCTCAGGTCATATCATACTAATTGGTGGGTGTCTGTCTGTCTCCCCGACTACCCTTGAAGGACAGGGAATTTTTTAAAGTTTATTTTCTTGAGTGCCAGATATGGTGCCAAGTAGGTGGTAGGAGCTCAATTCATGTTGCTTGAATGAATTTGTTCTCTGACCATTAAATTAAATATTTTCTCTCCATTCTTCTAAGTTTTTCTCATTTCATTTCTTTTTCAGACATAATGATAATGTTCCCTCTGTAGTTTCATTTTTATTTCAAGATATTCTTCAACATATACAGTGTGAAATTTCTTTTTTCTTTTTATTTTTACAATGAGATACAATTTTTAATTTAGCAGATTGGCCATACCCGAAAAATTACACAGGTAACAAGAGAGATAACATTCTTCAATGGCCAGCCTATGGGAAAGTAAACACTTTGTTCTCCTATTGGTGGGAATATAAATTATATAACCTTTTTAGAAGAGCAATTAACTGTAATCTATATAAATTTAAAGTGTACATATCTACTAAAGGATCCATGGACAAAGCCAAAGGGGGATAGGATTAAGGGTGGGAAGTGGGGGCGGGTAGGGCAGGGGAAAATGGTGGCAGGAAAATGGAGACAACAATTAAAAAAAGAAGAAACAAAGAAAAATGCAAAAATACTAAAATGCAAAAACACCCACATTATTGTCCCAAAGATCAAAGCATAGAACATTTCCAGAACCCCCTTCCAGAGTCCCTTCACAGTCAATAACAGTCCCCCTTTCTCTGCCCCAGAGATTAATTCTGCCAGTTATTGAACTTCATATAAGTTAAATTATATAATATTAAATTTAAAATATCACAAATTGAAATGTAAGAAGCAAAACTCTTTAAGTCTGGACGAAAACATAGGAAAAATATGTTTGTGACACTGGAAAATTTCACACCATAAGCCATAAGGTATAGGCAGTGTTTTTCTGGCAGTATTTCTAATAAGGATGGGACTAGATTAAGTCTGGATGGTTGAGGGTGACTCTCCTTAAGATGAGAATTAGTGAAATATTTTTTTAAGCCTACCAAAAAGTTATAGAATCATTTAATTTAAAATATTTAACTGTACTCTTGACCCTTCATATGTATTCATTTTTGTCTTTAAATTTTTTCAATTACATTTGACATTTAATATTATTTTTTATTAGTTTCAGATATAGAGCATGGTGGTTAGACATTTACATAATTTATGGAGTCATCTCCTTGATAAGTCTAGCACTCTCCTAGCACCATATATAGTTATTACAGTATTAATGACTATATTCCCTATGCTGTATTTTATATCTTCCACTCCATAACTACCAATTTGTACTTTTTAATTCCTTCACCTTTTTCATACAGCCCTCTGACCACCCCTCCTATAGTAACCATCAGTTTGTTGTTCTCTTTATCTGTGAATCAGTTTCTGATTTGTTTGTTCATTTCTTTCATTGTTTAGATTCCACATATAAGTGAAATCATGTGGCATTTGTCTTTCTCTGTGTGACTTATTTTGCTTAGCTTAATATTCTCTGTCTATCCATGATGTTGCACATTGTAAGAGTTCATTCTTTTTTATGGCTGAGTAATATTCTATTGTATGTATGTACCACATCTTTATTCAATTTCCATTGATAAACACTTAGGTTGCTTCTGTACCCTGACTATTGTAAATATTGCTGGTTTCATGTGTACTTGAAAAAATGTGTATTATGCTCTTTTGGGGTGAAATTATCTAAAAATATCAATTATTTCTATCTGGTCTAATGTGTCATTTAACATCCTTGTTTCTTTGCTGGTTTTCTGTCTGAAAGATACATCCAATGATGCTAAAGTCCCCTACTAAGGCTGTATTACTGCCAGTTTCTCCCTTTATGTCTATCAATATTTACTTTATATATTTAGGTGCTGTTATGTTGAGTGCATAAACATTTACAAGGATTATATTTTTTTAATTTTTTGGGGGGGTGTTTTAAACAACAAGATTTATTTCTCACAGTTCTGAGGGCTGGAAGGCATAAGATATAGGAGCCAGTCAATTTTATATTTGGCAAGGACTCTGTCCTTGACTTGGAGAGTCTCACTGTCCACCCATGGCAGAGAAAGAGAGAGAACTCTGTGTCTCTTCTTATAAGCACACCAGGTTTTTAGACTTAGGTCTCATTCTTTTTATTTATTTATTTTTTTATTTTTATTTTTATATACTGTCGATTTTATTTTTATTTTTTTAATTTTAATTTTTTATTGTTATTCAATTACAGTTGTGTGGCTTTTCTCCCCATCCCTCCACCCTACCCCAGCCAAACCCCCATCCCTCCCCCACTTCCACCCTCCCCCTTGATTTTATCCATGTGTCCTTTATAGTAGTTACAAGGATTATATTTTCTTTTTTCCTTCTAAAATAGTATTTTTTTAGATTTGGTTTTTATATTTTCTTTTTAAAACATATTTTATTGATTATGTTATTGCATTTGTCCCAATTTTCCCCATTTGCCCCTTTTTACCCCATATCCCCATTCTCTCCAGCAATACCCCTCACTTAGTTCATGTCCATGGGTCATGTATATAAGTTCTTTGGCTATGCCGTTTGCTATACTGTTCTTAACATCTCCTTGTGTATTTTGTACCTACCAACTTTTTAAAAAATTTTTCATTGTCCAATTACAGTTGTCCCTATTTTTCCCCCATTGCTCTCCCTTTCCCTGCCCACCCTCCTCTCCCACATTCAATCCTCCCCACCTCCATTGTCCTTGTCCATGGGTCTTTTATACATGTTCCTTGGCTAATCTTTGCACCTTTCCCCTCATTCTGCCCGTTCACTCTCCCAGCTCATAACCCTCCAGATGATCTCCATGTATCCTCTTTTTAAACTATTCCTTTATCATTACAAAATACCCTTCTATTTCTTTAATTACAGCCTTTGTTTTAAAGTCTCTTTTGCTCCAGCATTGTTTTTCCATTTGCGTGAAATATCTTTTTCTATCTTGTAGTCTGTGTTGGTCTTTGGATCTGAAGTAGGTCTCTTGTAGACAGCATATATATGGGTCTTGTTTTCTTACCCTCAACAGCCCTATGTCTTTTGATTGGAGAATTAAATCTATTTACATTTAAAGTGGGTTTTGATAGGTATGCAGTTATTGTCATTTTATTATTCATGTATATGTTCTTTCATTTTTTCCTTTTTAAAGAAGTCCCTTTAACATTCCTTGTAATACTGTTTTGTGGGGATGAACTCTTTTGGATTTTTCTTGTCTGGGAACATCTTTAACTGTCCTTAATTTAAATGGTAACTTTGTTATGTAGAGTAGTCTTGGTTGTAGGTCCTTGCTTTTTATCTCTTTGAGTATTTCATGTCAATCCCTTCTGGTCTGCAAATCTTCTGTTGAGAAATCATCTGACAGTCTTATGGGAGCTCCCTTGTAAGGAAGTAATTGCCTTCTCTTGCTGCTTTTAAGACTCTTTCTTTATCTTTAATCTTTGGCATTTTAATTATGATGTGTCTTGGTGTAGGTATCTTCTGATTTATCTTATTTGGGATCCTGTGATTCCTGGACTTGTATCTCATTAGGCCAGGTAAGGAAAGTTTTTGTCATCATTTTTTTCAAATAGGTTCCCCATCCCTTGCTCTTTCTCTTCTTCTTCTGGTACACCTATGATGCAGATACTGTTATGCTTGATGTTGTCCCAGAGGTCCATTAAAATATTCTTATTTTTTTTAATTCTTTTTCTTTTTGTGATTTCAGTTGTGTGATATCTTCTACCTTGCCTTCCAAATCTCTGATTCAGTCCTCTGTTTCATCTAATCTCTTATTGATTCCTTCTACTGTATTCTTCATATAAGTTAATATATTCATTTCTGACTGATTTTTGTTATGATTTCTATGTCCTTTTTAATGCTTATATCTTGGTTGAAGTTCTCACTAAGTTTCTTGAACATCTCTGTAACTAGACTTTTGAACTCTCCATCTGATAGCTTACCTTTATTTCATTTAATTCTTTTTCTAGAGTTTTTTCCTGTTCCCCCCCGCCCATTTGGAACATGTTTCTTTTTCTCTTTATTTAGGCTGCCTCTCTGTGTTTGTTTCTATGTATTAGATACCTCTTCTATATCTCTCAGTCTTGGCAGAGTGGCTTTATGTAGCAGGTGTATTTGAGGACCCAGTGGTGCAGTCTCCTTGATTTCCCGAGCCAGATGCCCCAAGAGTGTCCCAAGAGTGGTTTTATGTGTCCTTCTGTTGTAGTTGAGCCATTATTGCTGTTGGCACATCAGTGAGATGGGGTTGTCCCTCAAGCTACTGGTTGTGAGGACAGACTATGACCACATTTTATGAGCTGCTGTGCAGAGCCTGACCCCACGGAGCTGGATTTGTCCCAATGGGCTCTAGTGCCTGCTGAGACAACCTTTTGGGTATACCACTTGTGAAGCTAATCACATGTTGCTCTATTGTGGTCTGAAGCAGGCTGCTGGGTGCATTGTTCTGGGTCCTCCTGGGAAGGGCTCCAGTGCAGGCCAAGGTCAGCTGTTGAGTATGATTAGCCCTGGGCTACCTGGTAGAAGCTATAAAGTGATCCACAAGTTGGTAGCTACTTAAGCTGGTCTTGGTGTTATATGGGGGTGGCCTTGCTATGAACTGAGCTGGGCTGCCAACAGTACTGGGCCTAGGACCATGCAGCAAAAGGGTACCTTGAGGCCTGCTGCTGGTCACCTCTAAGGCTCAGTCATTGCAAGATCCTTAGGCGTTACTTGAGTTGGATAAGGTGGGAGTCTCAGGAGTCACCTGCGTGATGAGATGAGTCATGTTTACCAATTTAATCAAGATTCAGATTTGGTAGTGTGGGGGCAGGGATCAACATAGGAATAATGGTTGTTGTCCCTCCAGCCCATGCCCTGGACCCACACAACTCAGTTTCTCCCTGTATGTCTCTGGTGTCTTTCTCCTCCACCT
Source organism: Desmodus rotundus (assembly GCF_022682495.2). NCBI lineage: Eukaryota > Metazoa > Chordata > Mammalia > Chiroptera > Phyllostomidae > Desmodus > Desmodus rotundus. The sequence continues at coordinate 72,380,581 of NC_071394.1, read as the reverse complement.
GCTGTTTTTCTACTAGAGCCCACGGCAAGTGCCTGTGAGTGAGTGAGTCTGTGCATGAGTTCTTTAAGAGGATGCCTGTGTTTCCAGCAGCCCTGTGTCTCACCCAGATACACTAGACTGGCAAGATTCTTGCCAATTTCACAGCCAGATGTTGTGGGGGTCTCTTCTCTCTGGCACTAGTGCTCCGGGCCAGGGCACCCAGTGTGCCACTTTCTCCTCAGAGAGGACCTCTGCAGCCAAGATATTCTTCCATATTCTTGACTATCACATGTGGATGAGGGGCCAGCACACTTTCCATCTCCCCTGCTTCTACCAGTCTTATAGCTGCTTCTGTAAATCCTTAGTTGTAGGACTACTGTTCAGCTAGTGGTCAGGCTATCCACGTAGATTGCTCTAAAATTTAGTTGCAATTTTAATGTGGCCATGAGAGGAGGTGAGCACAGCATTTACATAATCCACCACTGTTTAGTGTATATTATCTACTATATGAATGAGTTAAGAATTTTCTTGGGAGGTTCCTCAAACTTATATAATTTTTTCCCTGGCTGGGTGGTTCAGTTGGTTGGAACATCATCCTGTACACCAAAAGTTTGCAGGTTTGATCCCCACTCAGGGCACATACCTAGGCTGTGGGTTTAACTCTGTCACTCTTTCACTTCCTCCCCTCTCTGAAATGAAGAAATATATCCTTGGGTGAGGATAATTATATTTATATATGTGTGTGTATATATATATACACGTATATATAGTACTTAAGTATAATATATATAATACTTCGGGTGAGGATAATTTTATATTTATAAATATATATATATATTTATAATATATATATATTATAAATATAAACAATTATATATATAATACCTAAGTGCAATATATATAATACCTTAGAGGCAATACCTAAGATTTTATATATAATCTTATATAAAATCTTTATATAAAATCTTAGGTATTGCACCAACTTTTGAAATATAGACCCAAACTGCAACTCCATTGTGTTAGAATTTTAATATATAACATTATATATCTTTTAAAACTCAGAGTTTTTTACTCTTTAATAGCAAGTGGTATGACTTTTTATCTCCATCTTCATTATCATTGGATTTATTTCTATAAGATACATACTATGGGCATTTTCAAAGAGGATATAAAGCAAGATGGGTGTGGGTGAAAGTAATAAGCAGAATGATGTAAAGCCTTAAGGGAAATTTAATGTTACAAACCACAAAATGGGATTATGGTAATCAAGAAAACAGTAATCAGAAGTATTCATCAAGCACAAAAACAACATCAAATTATTTTCTAATTATAAGTTTCTGTTTCTGTGGTAAAGAGGTGGTTACTGTTGTTTTAGATTATATTAGACATTGTCTAACAAATGAAGTAAAATTTTCAGTTAATATGATCAAAATACAAGTACAAACAAGTCAATTTAATTCACCTCTTATTATTTGGAGGTTAAGAAGGTAAGTGATAAAGGAGATGGGCTAACATTTATGGAGCACCTAATATACTCAGGTACTACGCCAGTCAATGGGAATACTAAAACATAATCTGTGCTGTTAGGTCTCTGACTCTCTGACTCATGGTCTAATAAAAGAGACACACAAGGAAATAAATCATTGCAATGTATTATAATTAGGTGCCATGAAGACGTAGTACATTGTACTGACAGTCCTATGTAAAATGTTATCAATCTTGTAGAGAGATTGCAGGAATGTCTTCACTAGGGATATAATACTTTAGTTGAGTTCTGAAGGAGTTTACCAACTGAGCAAAAAAAAAAAACCAAAAAAACCCATTTTGTGTCGATGGTATAAGAATTGCCAAAGTGTTGAGTCATGAAGCAGCATTAGAAGCAGACTTGTTTGACTGGTAAGGTTCAGGGTAAGAGGAATTACAGGAAATGAGACTTGGTATTTATGGGTAGCTCAGAAATTGGAAGCCTCATATGTCATAAAGGCAGAATCTAAGGAAGAAAAATACTTGGGCAAATTTAAAAATAGAATGCTGGCAGTAGATTAGAAGACCAAGATTAGGTTAGATGAGCAATGTTGGGCTCTTGCAATCAAGTAAGAGTTAATGAAGCCTTGAACAAAATATCAATTTATAATCAGAGACAGACAGGATTAAACAGATTCAAGAATTAATGAACCAAAGAACTTAACAGCTAAATATACTGGGGAGTGGTAATAAACCTGGTTAGTATACAACAGGATAGTGTTGAATAGCTGCCATATAGATATGTTTGCTGATGGAGGCCTTTATGACTCAGATGAAAAGAAACCAAGAAAGAAGTAAATTAACTGGGTTGACAGTAGATCTACTTCCAAGGAAATAGGCTAGGGTGATTTACATACATCACTCCAATTAACAACTTTACCGCCATCTTTTTCCTTAGGGGGGTTTATCCCATTTGACTAAAAATAAACTGAAAGTCAGAGATATTAGATGTAATGTAAGTTCACAGAGCTAGGAAATGATGGTATAATGGTCCCGTTTGAAGTCCATTTAACCACAAAGTCCCTGATCTTTCTTTTCTTTTTCTTTTTTTTAATTCAATAATTTTTATTGCTATTCTATTACAATTGCCTCAGTTTCCCCTCCTTTGCCCTCCTCTGCCCATCCCACCCCCCACTCCCACAGTCAATTCCAACACTGTTGTGCACATCTGTGAGTCATTCATATGTGTTCTTTGTCTAGTCCCTTCCCCTTTTTCTTTTAAATTGTATAGGCTCAGGTTGACTTCAGATTGATATGGGTGTTGGACCATGATGAACAAGAATTTAGTTCTATATCAGGAATACTTTAAGCACTCTATCCAGGGGTATGAAATAGGTTTCAATAGCTTTTTGTCTGTAATATTTCCTAACCAATTTGAGAGGACAGATTTGTTAATTCATTCACTAAAAATTTGTTTAGTGCCTTCTTTCTTATTTTGGTCATAATTTGGAACTATATCAGGCTTTAGTGTCTAAGGAAAAGAGCTTATCAGGCTGTGCATGTATAAACATTGGTATAAATGCAGTTTAGGATAAACAAGCAGATATCCCCATTGTTGTGATGACCATGTCCCAGAAGAGAAAAAGAGCAAAAAATAATTTTCCTTTTCCCCTCACATCTTTCTCTTTTCAAAAAATCATCCATTTTTCTTTCTCCCTCATGTCTGCACTTGTAGGACTAAGTGAGTTTCTTCCTAAAACATATCATTGCAGGTGTCCCTGCTATGAAATGGAAAGTAATGTCATGTTTTTGGCTATGGAAGAGCTGCCAAGTCTAGCACACCAGCACGATAAGAGTCATTCTCTGCTTATTTCCCCCTTCTCTTCTCTGGAGGTTGATGAGCCACTAGTATGGCATGAAGCCCATTTGCTCTTTACTGTATTTATTTTGTTAAGATTAGAGTTGCTAAGATATGGTAGTTATTTCAAATTGTAACCACTGATGCCAATGGTCATAAAATAAAAACTAAAATTCCTTTATTTGCTAAATTTAACAAAAAATATTCTTGAGGGGGAAAGGGAGTTTTCTGGCCAAAAAGAACAGTACACCAAGTGGCCTATTTTCTAGCACATAATTAGATCCCCTAGTCCACCTGATGTTGAGCTATTCTGGTTGAAAATCAAGAGAGAGTTCCTGGTTTTGAGTTGGTTATTAAATGATTGTTTTTAAACAAAGGGAGTGGTCAGGTTGTGCAAATTTTATATCCTCTCCTCTACTTAGTGGTTTAAGCCAAGAGATTTCTTTTTCAATTTGTTGTTAGTTATTTTTTGTCTGTTCAATAAATATTTTGAGGGATTTGGTATTTTAATGCTTTCATGCAACTTCTTGAGTTGGACCTCTTGAGTCTTTCATTTTGTGTAGCTAAAGCCATAATCCCATTGTATTTATTAGTTCTACTCTTAGTACATAATTTGTAAATTACTTGTAACTTTATTGTTGTCAATGACATTTTTTAGGTAATTGAGAAAAGGCCACATCTTATGTTTCAGATTTTGTTAGTGACAAGAAACCATTCTGTATTTTTCTTCATAATGAATCTTTTTTTTTTTAAACTTAGAATGTTTCCAACCAAATATCAATCAACTCCAAGACATTCCTTTGAGCTTGTAGGTAAATATTTTCAACTAATACTTAAAAGAAAAGCCATTAAACCATTTAGGTGGAAAAACAATCTTTGAGCAGCCAGTTTGGCAAAGGTTTGTTCTGTGAATGTGTGTAATTTGAAATTACTGTATGTTTTTATTTCACAAAAATTTCCAGCTTCCCCAGAACACTTGAAATACTAAAATCCAGAATTTCCACTGGCAATCCTTTGTTTGTCCTGGAGGAATCTTGCAATTTGGGGCTAAGAAAATATTGTGTTCCCTTTGGATTTATAGACATAAACATATGGATTTCTTCTTCAGCACACAGTCCTTTTTAGGTGAAGCCAGATTTAGTGGGCAATTTGTCAAATAATAAGAAACCTTCATCAAAACTATACAGCATTTGCCTGAAAAAGTGAACTTTGATAAAATTTCATCTATTTCAATAAAAACTCTAAAATAATGACATGTACCAATGTGATTTCATTAAAAGTAATATTTTGTGAAATCACCATTTCTCAGCCCAATACCTTTCCAGAGAAACTTAGAGAATATACTGTACACTATTGAATTGTTTTCATTAATCCAAATTTGAGATACCAAGGCGAGCCTTATTCCACAACAAGCCTGTGGTTAATTGTAATTCCATTAGAGGAATTGGAAAAAGGTTGTGTCGGTCCACATCTTTGGAGACAGAATGACTCCTTGGGTTCTGTAGTTATTGCTGCCTCAAGCTTTTGAGATGCCAGTGCTTTGTAGTTTCAATTCTAACATCCAAGTTCTAAGAACTTCATGTCCAGAAGGTAAAGTGCTTTACCACAGTGTTCAGTCTTCATATTTTATGTTGGGAGTTCACCTTTGCCTTAAAGAGCACCATCTGAATTTTGTACCTGATTATGGCTACTGAAGTCTAAGACTGTAAATAAAATGGGCCTCTGTCTATTTACACATAATAGTGTATATCGGATTGATTAATTGCTCTAAAACTTTCAAGACCCTAGTGTATCCATTGTAGAAAACAGTATGGAATTTCCTGAGAAAACTAAAAATGGAACTGCTTTTGACCTGGCAATTCCACTGCTTGGATTACATTTTACGAATCCCGAAACACCAATTCAAAAGAACCTATGCACCCCAATGTTCATAGCAGCACAATTTACAATAGCCAAGTGCTGGAAGCAACCTAAGGGCCCATTGGTAAGTGAATGGATCAAAAAACTATGGTACATTTATACAATGAAATACTACTCAGCAGAAAGAAAGGAGGAGCTTCTACCCTTCACACAGCATGGATGGATCTGGAAAGCATTATGCTAAGTGAAATACACCAAGAAGTAAAAGACAAATACCATTTGATCTCACCTATAAGTGGAACCTAATCAACAAAACAGACAAGCAAGCAAAATACAACCAAAGACATTGAAACAAAGGACAAACTGACAGTAACCAGAGAGGAGGGGGAGAAGGATCATAGGGGATAAGAGAGGAAGGGCCATCAAGGAACATGTATAAAGAACACATGGACAAAGACAAAGAGGTAGGTTTGAGGGTGGGAGGTGGCGATGGGTGGGTTGGTGGACCATGGTGGCGTAAAAGTGGAGACAACTGTACCTGAACAACAATAAAAATAAATAAATAGAATAATCTGTAAAGGAGGGACAGACAGAAGAACCAGCTTCAGCACAACCTATCTGTTAAGGAGTGTGGTAGATACTCAAGAGGATGTCTGAGTACCAACAGGTGGCGGCACCTGAGAGATAATTAAGTGGCTGGTCAGATCCCCCTGAGAAGAACGCGGTCTAAATCCGAAACTAGGATTCCTAGCCTAGAGAACAGAGCCCAAAAAGTACACAGTTAATAATCAGAAGCAAAAAGTGGCAGGGCTGCAGAGATAGACAACTGGAGATGCAAGAGCTCTTGAAAGGGACAACACACAAACTTTCATTTGGAGCCACTTACCCTGGGCTCTGGCAAAGGTGGGGGCAGAGTGGGCTTGTGACGCCAGAGGAGAGACTAAGGACTGCAGCTTGGAGAACTGAGAGAGAAGACGCTGGGGTCCCAGTGCTGAGTCATCCCCCAGATGCTCATCCCCCATATGCTCAGGCAGACCACTCTTCTGTGAGCAGCAGTAGCCTGAGGGGAAACAATAGCCCCGACCCCAGGAGGGTATCTGCCCTGGTCCTGTTCAGTTTAAGCCTGACTGCTGAGTGCAATGTGGCCATATTAACAACCTAAGGAGATAGCCAGAGACAGTGGATCCCTGGCAAAGGGGGCAGAGTGGACTAGAGAGATGATGAGAGACTGGGGATGGAGGCTTTGGGGATAGCTGCTGGGATCCCGGTGCTTAGCCAACCCTCATACACATCAACCATCTTGCTCAGAGAGACCACTCCCCTCCGAGCAGAAGCAGCCTGAGGCAAAAAGATAGCCCCCACATCAGAAGGGATTCAGCCTCGTCCTATGGTGCTTAAATGCGGCTGCTGAGTGCAGAGTGACCAGATTAACAGTTGAAGGAGACAGCCACGGTCAGCAGATCCCTGGAAGTATCCAACAGGCTGCCTAAGGTCAGACGGGATCAAAATCTGACATCACCAGAGGCAGATCCAGAAAGAAAGAAACAGTGGTAAACACCAGAGGCTACCGAGAAGAAAGCCACTGTGGTCTTCTTCATTATTTGAGATTATTTTCTTTCCTGCATAGCTTTTTAATATTCATTTCTTGTCCAGCAAGTTTGTACATATTAAATCACTAGATTTTATACTATAGTGTATTTCAATTCACATATTTTGCCCCTCCCTCTTCTTAGCCCATTTTACCCTCTTCTTTCCTCACATTTTCATTTCAATTTTTGTATTCTCTGTGGCTACAACTTGGTTGCATACTATACTCTTACTATTTCTTCCCCATCTGAACACACAAAACCAATTTTCTTCTCAAAGGTCATTTCACATGCTTTTGCCCTGCTCTTAAAATACCTGCATTTTCTCTCCACCTTTAGCAATCTTTGCTAGTTGGTTGTGATAGGATAGTTATTGCATTGTGGGTTTTTTCCAATTTTATCTCTAGAGCTTCACTAATTCTGTATTTCAAATATCCAGTTTTACTGGTCCCCTCTCCTACTCTTTTTTCGTCTCAAATTTTAATTCTGCCATCTTAACCTGTTTTTTTCTTTTTCTTTTTTGTCTTTTTTCTCTCTCTTTCATCCTGCCATTTTACTTTTCTTTATTTGTTCTTTTTTATTTTTTCCTTTCCCTTACATTCCAAATTTTAATTTTTCCCTCTCTTAGCCTGGTTTTTGTTCCTCACTCTTAGTACTCCCTCTCCCACTATCACTTCAAAATCACTTTCCAATGTCTCTGGTTATATTTTGTTTGCTTTTTTCTTTTGTTGATTATGTTCCAGTTAAAGGTGAGATCATATGGCATAACCAGAGACATTGAAATTAAGAACAATGTAGCAATAGCCAGAGGGGAGTGGAGAGGGGATAGTGGGGAGAGGGGTCTATAGGAGCTACTGTAAAGGACACAAGGACAAAATCAAGGGGGAGAGTAGAGATGGGGGAGGGAGGTGGGACTGGCTGGGATGGGGTGGAAGGATGGGGAGAAAATGCAGGCAATTGTAACTGAATAAAAAATAAAATTAAATTAAATTTAAAAAATCACTTTCCACTCCTCTAAACATTTTTTAGACTTTTCTTTGTTTTTCTTTTCTTTGTTTCTTTTTCCCCTCATATTCCCATACTACCTATATTAATTTTTAGCTCTCTTGTTGTTGATAGTACTGTGGTGGATCTTTCTCTCCAATTTGGCTCCTATATTTTTATTAATTATTTACTATTTTTCCTTCCCTTTTCATTCTCTCTAACTTTATATTATTTTATATTATTTTAATTTGTTTAAACCTAATATTATATGCTGCCCTTCTCATATTCCATTATGCATTCTTCATTCTCTTTTTTATTCATGAGGTAAATTTTACCTTTTCTCTTTCCATTGTTCCAACTCCCAACTCTTATTAGTGTTCCTACCTCTACCCTCCCAAAATCATTTTTCTCTCTCTTTTTTAATAAAAGACTTAATCTCATTACACCCTTATTAATATCAGTTAATTTGGTGTTGATAGTGGGACTGTGGGGGAGAGTTATATTTGCGGGTGTGGGTTTGTTCCCTGGGATTTGTGGTTTTGTTCTGGCAGCACCTGCACAACAGCACACAAGACATGGTGGGCAGAGTGACCCTCAGTCAACTAGCCAGAGGGACACATCCACCAAAGAAAGATCCAACAACAATCAAAACCCAATTACATCCAGAGAACCAGCATAAAAGACATAAGGGGCATTCCAAGAGTATCAAGTTCGGGTGATCAAGGAGACTGAACCACTGAATCTTACAGGCCTCCCACTATAGAAGTTCACACCACAAAGTCAGAAAGTCAAAACAGATCCACTTAAGAAGCAGAAACAAACAAGAAGAGTCCCACAAATAATGGGAACACAAAGAAAAAAAAAAACATTCAAAAGGAAAGGAGGAATGCTCAGAAAGAATGCTAAATGAAATAGAGGCAAGTCAACTATCAGATATTGAGTTCAAAACAATGGTTATAAGGAGGCACAATGAGCTCAGTGTGAATTACTAAAAACTACAGGGAAACTACAAGGAAGCTATAGCAAAGTATATCAGCATAGAAAGTACATAAAAACAATCAACAAGGGCCAAGAGGAAATGAAGAATACAATTTCTGAATTAAAGACACAGTGGAAGGAATCAAAAGCAGGCTCAGTGAAGCAGAGGATCAAATCAGCAAGCTGAGGAGAAATGTAGTAAAAGTTGCAAAAAGCAAGAAAAGGAAAAAAGACTCAAAAAGAATGAAGAGGGGTTAAGGAACATGCAGGAGAACATGAGACAGAAGAATATCCATATAACAGAGATACCAGCAAAAGAAGAGGAAGAACAAGGAATAGAAAAACAGTTAGAAAAAGTAATGATGGAAAACTTCCATAATTTGATGTGAGAAAAAGCCACACAAGTCTAGAAAGCAATGAGGGTCCCAATCAAGAAGAACCCAATAAGGCCTACTCCAAGACACAACACAATTAAAATGCCAAATGTTAAAGACAAAGAGAGAATCTTAAAGGCAGCAAGGGAGTAACATACAGGGGAGTCCGGATAAGGTTAGCAGCTTACTTCTCAATAGAAACACTATAAGCCAGAAGGGAAAGGCAAGAAATATTCCAAGTAATAAAGAACAAAGGCCCGCAACCAAGACTACCCTATCCAGCAAGGCTCTCAATTAAAATGGAAGGCAAAATAAAGAGTTTCCCAGACAAAAGAAGGCTCAAAGAGTACACTTCCACCAAACCAGCACTGCAATATAGGCTAAATGGATTGCTTTAAGAAGAGGAAGAAAAAAAGTGAGAGAGGAAAGGAACAAAGATACAAAGAGAGTAAAATGGCTTGAATAAGTACCAATCAATAATAACCTTAAATATAAATGGATTAAACACTCCAATCAAAAGACATAGATTAACTGAATGGATAAGAAAACATGATCCACACATATGCTGCCTACAGAAGACCCACCTCAGAACAAAAGATATAGACAGACTGAAAGTTAAGGATTGGAAAAGTATATTCCAAGCAAATGCACAGGAAAATAAAAAGCCAGGGTAGCAATGCTTATATTAGACAAAATAGACTTCAAAACAAAGGTCATAAAAAGAGAGACAGAAGGACACTTCATAATACTCAAGAGAAGAATCTGTCAAGGAGACATAAACATTATAAAAATATATGCACCCAACATAGGAGCACCCAAATACATAAGGAAAATCTTGGAGAACTTCAAGAAAGATGTAGAAAGCAACACACTTATACTAGGGAATTTTAACACCCCACTGTCAAAAAAGGATAGATGTAGACTTGGTAGCAGAGCAGATGGTGTCACGGTAGGTGGGAGTGGAGCCCATTTACCCCTGCACACAGGTGGAACACCTAGCCAATCTTCTGAGGAACGGAGTGAACAGCCAACATTATCCCAGCATATGTGAAAGTTGGAGGCCAAAAATGTAGAGGACAATGAAAAATAGAAGGTAAGGAGACTGCTTTGGGATGGTAAAGTCCCTGGGACCAGTGTGAGGACCAGGGCTGCTACAGCACCCAACCAAGTGCCTGCTGGCCCCTGCTGCAGGATCCTTGGAAGAAAGTCACATCAACAGCTCCCTCCCCTTCCAAGCAGGGAGGATAGAGCAGCACCAGGATGGACTTGGATGCTTGAAGTCACTGGGGGAAACAAAGACAAAGTGGGAGATGCACAGGGGTGGTGTTCACCCACTGAGACTGTGAATGCCGGCTGGGTCATTACCAGAGAAATTGGGAGGCAGGTGATGCCTGGAGAAGGGAGAAGAGTTGGGCCATGACAGGCCCTGACCCTGATAGTCTCCAGTCTGGCTGAAGAATTGGGCTGTATGAGAAGTGGGGCACTTGTTAGGAGAGGCAGGCTTGAACAGGAGGATATTGTTTATAAAAAAAGGCTCTCAGTGGCCGTTTGGAGAACTCTCCAGCAACCACAATCTTGGCCGCACCTCCGCCCCTACTACTACAGCCTGGACCACACTCTCTCCCCTGCCACTGCAACTGGAGCTGCACCCCTGCCCCTGCGCCTCAGTGGAGGAGGCCCCCCACCTGACCTGGAAGCTGCAGCAGCACATGCCCACCCGACCACCACCCCTGTGTGGCCAAACTGACTCGTAGGAGGAAGGAGGAGGCACACTCCCACAGAGGAGAGCAGCAGGGCTTTAGGGAGTTAGCACTCCCCAGAAAGACTTAACTCAGTGGGGAAGGTGAACTACCCTGAAGGGACTTTGAGAGTGCCTAGCATCTAGGACAGCAAAGAGCAAGAAGATGGTGTGTGCGTTTCCCCTAATTAGTGTACCTCAAGGATGGCACAACTGGTGGATTGAAGGCACCTACCTGGCCCAGAAGGGCAGAGGGGCCTGGCAGCGAACAGAGGAACTGGGCTGCAGGCTGGGCAACTGTGAAGAGTGTGGCCCAGACCTGGTCCTCATCCTCCCAAAACCATAGGAAGGCAGAAAAGTGAAGCCCAACCCCCCTCAGCCTGCTGCAGCCAGGAAGACCAGCAGAACTCACTTGGCTAGTTTAAAGTCAGTAGTAGGCTTTTCCAGTTTTTCTTTTTCCTTCCCCCGCCTCCCCCGCAAATGAAACAATAAGACCTGGATCTGTGAAAGGACCAGAGTCAGACTGAAGGGATCATAAGGCTAATCCCAACAACTGAGAAACTGAGATAAATTTCACTTTGCAATTCCAGAGAACTTGCATGTTATTGTTTATTTGTAGTATTAGTTTTTTCATTATTTTTACTTTTTTATTAGTATTTTTAGATTATCTTCTTTGTATTTAGTTTTATTCATTTTATTTGTTTAATTGCAGTGTTTGACTAGTTTTCCTTATTCTCTTTCATAGTGTATTTTTAATTTTCCTTCTCTCACTTCACTTGTGCTCCAACAGCACACTACTCTAGGTAGCGTACTTCCTATTCTTGTTACTCAGATCATATAGATTCTGTCATGTGATGGTTGTTTCAGCATTATTGTAAATAATTGTTGTTCCATACAATTGTAAATACTACACAGCACCACTCCCAGATCTTAGCCCATTCCATGGTCCTCCAGGACTTTGTTACTGTTGTAGTTAACTCTATTCTCTCACACACCACACCTATTTTCTATCCTTTACTCTCACTATATCTCATAATCTTACCTTCCACAAGCTCATTGTTTTCCGGATTCAATTCACAATCCTTCACCCTCTAACAAGAGTCTTCTCTCTTTTCTAAACCTTTCTAAAAAGTGGCTAGTTGGGTGAAATATCACAGATAACACTGTACTTATCCAAAGTATCTCCTATCTCTTCTCTACAGGTTGGTCTTTAAATCCCATAGAATACACACCCACTCTCTTAATCTATTTTGCCTACCCCACCCACAACTGATCACATAAAAGAGTAGGTGGGAGGTGTGAACACTGGTATACCTAGTGGAAGACAGAAACCACCAACAAAGGAACCACCAACAGATAATAAAGGAAGATGGTGGAGGAGTAAGTGGAAGCCACACTAACCTCCACCCTGGGCCCATGTGGAAGTAAAACTAAATGGTGGAGAAATTACCCAGAACAAACAACTGAACATTAGCAAAAGAGAAGCCTCAAAACTTCAGACATACAGAAGAACCAGCTTCAACAGAACCTGTCTGCACCAGCACAACAGCATACAAGACACTGTGGGAGGAGTGACACTCAGGCAACCAGCTGGAGGGAAAGACCCACCAAAGAAAGATCCAACAACAATCCAGACCCAAAGATATCAAGAGAGCCAACACAAATGACAGCACAAGACCAGCACGTTCCAGGAGATCAAGGAAACTGCACCACTGAATCTCACAGGTCTCCTACACAGAAATTCACACCACAAACACAGGGAGTCAGAACATATCAATTTAAGAAGCAGAGGCTAACAAGAAGAGTCTCACAAACAATGGGAAGACAAAGAAACAATCCGCAAATGAAAGGAAAGGAGGAAACCTAAGAAAGAATGCTAACTGAAAAAGAGGCAAGTCAACTATCAGATATTGAGTTCAAAGCAATGGTTATCGGGAAGCTCAAAGAGCTCAATGAGAATTACCAAAAACTACAGGGAAACCAGGATGAACTCACCACAAACTATACCAACATGAAGAATACAATTTCTGAATTGAAGAACACAGTAGAAGAAATCAAAAGCAAGTTAGATGAAGCAGAGCATCGAATCATCAGGCTGGAGGACAAGGTAGAAAAGAAACATCCAGCAAGAGCAAGAAAAGGAAAAAAGACTCAGAAAGAATGAAGAGGTGATGAAGGAATTGCGGGACAACATGAAACGCAATAATATCCATATAATAGGGATGCCAGAAGGAGAAGAAGAAGAGCAATGGATAGAAAACCTGTTTGAAAAAGTAATGATGGAAAATTTCCCTAATTTGATGAGAGAAAAACTCTCACCAATCCAGGAAAACTAGAGAGTCCCAGTCAAGAGAAATCCAAAGAGGCCTATATCAAGACACATCATAATTAAAATGACAAAATTCCAAGACAAGAGAGAATCTTCAAGCCAGCAAGGGAGAAACAGGAAGTAACATACAAGGGAGCCCAAATAAGGTTAGCAACTGACTTCTCAATGGAAACGCTCCAAGCCAGAAGGGATTGGCAAGAAATATTCCAAGTAATGAAAAGCAAAGGCCTGCAACCATGACTTCTCTAGCCAGCAATGCTCTCAATTAAAATGGAAGGTGAAATAAGGAGTTTTCTAAACAAAAGAAGCCTCAAAGAATACACCTCCTCAAAACCAGCACTGCAGGAGATGCTAAAGAAAAAGAAGAAAAAGAGTGAGAGAGGGAGGACCACAGGTATAAAGGAAGTAAAATGGCAATGAATAAGCACCTATCAATAATAATCTTAAATGTAAATGGATTAAATGCTCCAATCAGAAGACATAGGATAGCTGAATGGATAAAAAATCATGACCCACATATATGCTGCCTACAAGACACCCTTCTGTGTCTTGTAGAATAAAAGACCTCCACAGACTGAACGGGAAAGGTTGGAAAAAAATATTCCAAGCAGATGGACAGGGAAAAAAAAGCCAGGTAGCACTACTCATATCAGATGAAATAGACTAAAAAATAATACTAAAGTGTCATTTGTATACCAACAATGAAATATCAGAAACAGAATTCATGAAAAAATCCCATTTGCTATAGCAACAAGAAAAATAAATTACCTAGGAATAAACCTAACCAAGCAAGTAAAAGACCTACACCAGAAAACTACACAACACTGAAGAAAGAAATTAAGGAAGACACAAACAAATGGAAGCATATATCATGTTAATGGATTGGAAGAATCAACATCATCAAAATGTCCATACTACTCAAAGGAAATTATAGATTCAACACAATCTCTATTAATATACCAATAACATATTTCACAGATATATAACAAACACTTCAAAAATTTATGTGGAACCACAAAACTGCCGCAGCAGTTCTGAGAAAGAAGAACAAAGTTGGAGAGATCACCATACCTGACATCAAACTATATTACAAGGCCATGGTACTCATAACAGTCTGGTGTGGGCATAAGAACAGCCACATAGACCAATGGAACTATGTGTCTCCATTGTATACAATGAAGACACGTTGTATCCATGTGACTGTGGAACAGAATAGAGAGCCCAGAAATAAACCCAAGTCTCTATGGTCAATTAATATTTGACAAAGGGGCAGAAGCATAAAATGGAGTAAAACTACCCTCTTCAACAAATGGTGTTGGGACATCTGGGCAGCTACATACAAAGAAAATGAAATTTGACCACCAACTTATACCATACACAAAAATAAACTCAAGATTGGTAAAAGACTTAAATGTAAGTCGTGATACCATAAAAGTCCTAGAGGAGAACATAGGCAGAAAAATCTCAGATATTCCATGCAGCAATATTTTCACAGATATGTTCCCTAGAGAAAGGGTGTTAAGCTCATTTTAACTGGGGGCCACATCAGCCTTGCGGTTGCCTACAATGGGCCAAAATAATTTTAGGACTGTATAAATGTAACTACTCCCTAACTGTTAAGGAGTTGAAATTACATTCAACCCTTTGAAGGCAACTGTGAAGCTTATGTGGCCCCCAGTGAAGATGAGTTTGACACCCCTGTCCTATAGAAATTACATAAAAGAAAGAATAAACAAATGGGTCTTCATCAAAATAAAAATCTTCTGCACAGCTAAAGGAAAGATTAGCAAAATGAAAAGGGAACCAACTGTATGGGGAAGTAACATATTTACCAATGATATCTCAGACAAGGGTTTGATCTTCATTATTTATAATGAACTCCCATGACTCCACACTAGGAAGACAAATTAATAAATGGGCAAGAACCTGAAGAGACACTTCTCCAAGGAGGACATACGAAAGGATACTCAGCATCACTAGCCATCAGAGAGATGCAAATTAAAATCACAATGAGATACAACTTCATAACAATGAGAATGGCCATCATAAACAAATCAACAAACAAATAGTGTTGGTGTGGTTGTGGAGAAAAGGGAACCCTAGTAAATTGTTGGTGGGAATACAGATTGGTGCAGCCACTGTGGAACAGAGTATAGAATTTCCTCAGAAAACTAAAAATGGAACTGCCTTTTGACCTGGCAATTCCATTGCTGGGATTATACCCTAAGAATCCCGAAACACTAATTGAAAAGAACCTATGCACCCCAATGTTCATAGCAGTACAATTTACAATAGCCAAGTGCTGGAAGCAGCCTAGATGCCCATCAGTAAATAAGTGGATCAAAAAACTGTGGTATATTTACACAATGGAATACTACACAGCAGGGAGAAAGAAGGAGCTCCTACCCTTCATGATAGCATGGATGGAACTAGAAAACATTATGCTAAGTGAAGCAAGCCAGGTGGTGAAAGACAAATACCATATGATCTCACCTATAAGTGGAATGTAATTAACAAAACAAATAAACAAGGAAAATATAACCAGAGACATTGAAATTTAGAGTAAACTGACAGTAACCAGAGGAGAAGGTGGAGGGAAATAACGGGGGAAAGAAGGCAAAGGGTCACCAATGACCATGTATAAAGGACCCATAGACAAAGCCAAATGGTGGTAGGATTGAAGGTGGGAAGTGGGGGTGGGTGGGGCAGAGGAAAGTGGCGGTGGGAAAATGGATACAACTGTATTTGAATATTAATAAAAAAAGAGAGAGAAAGTTATATAGCTATATCTATTTTATGTATAAATCTAAAAAATGCGTTAAGTGAAAAAACATTTAAGAACATAAATAAATAAATAAATAAATAAGTAAGTAAGTTAAACTTTTACTTCCTTAAATACCATTTTACCTGCACATCCTTGCTGTAGCTCAGGCAGTGTGGATCATATATCCTTTCTTCTTTTTGGAGAGTTTAGTGTTGTGACTTGACCAAGATAAAGAATATGAGAAGAACAATGTGCTTGAATACATAGGCTTGTGATTTTTTGCACTCACAATTATATGTCCAGATAGTTGCTGGTCCAAGAAAGATGAAAGACATATAAGGCATACCTGGATCTAACCTGCACTTTTCAGTTGAGCCTTGATGCATCTAGCCTAAATGGGCCAAACTGTAGCTGACTCACAAATATGCAAGCAAATAATAAATGCTCATTGTCATTTGTGACTGAAATTTAGGGTGGCCTTTTACACAATACTCTCACAGCAATATAGGGTGCCCAGTTCTAGTACCTTAACCTGTGTCTTCAAAACAACAGTCTGCATAGCTGAGGAAGTGCTGATCTAAAGAACGACATTGCCTCTGTTCTTAATTAATTCTTTTGGATTTAGTAAATCTTTGAAGCTGCAGTTTCAGCTCACATCAATTTTAAAACTTCAGTAAAGTTATGAATTATGTGTAATTGATCATTGCCCTAACATGTTTTATGGTGAAATAGAAAAAAATTGAAGGTTTTTGCAAGTTGGAAATAATTTTGAAATGGAGATACACACAGTTTGGGTAGAATTCTTACTCTATGTGTTACTTAGGCTTCAAGTATGTGGATTATATGCTGTGATTTTCCCCTGGAGTATGGTGGGGCATACCAGTGTCCCATGAAACTTTCACAGGTACTACTTCATTTGCATTAATGTATGACTTTGTTCAATGGGTGGAGGGGTTCATGAGTCTCAGGTGAGGACATAAGCTATCATAGTTATGTTGGTGAAATGGATTATTGATCTATGTATTTCACTTAAGAGAGTAACACATTGGGAGCATGATTCAAGGGTTACAATCTCAAAATTAAGCAAAGCCATGCAAAGAACATGTCAATAAAGTGGGCCAGGCAATAGGAATGAGGCCTCCATTGTAAACTTGGGAATATGTGCTGCCCTTACAGGAAGTAGATGTTTGGCTTCAACTGGTTTTGTTATTCAGGCACTGCCTCTTATTTATTAAAAAAAAAAAAAAAATTTGAACACATACTACATCCCAGGAACTGTTCTACTTTCTGTAGATACAACAGGAAAAAAAAAATTTCATGGAATTAACATTCTACTTCATGAGATAGGCCATAAAAAACCTAAATAAGTACAATGAAAAGTATTCTAGCTTTTAATAAGGAGACCTGAAAGGGAAAACAAACAGAAAATCAAGATAGCATAAAACGTCCAACAGACCATGACCCATTTAGAGAAGTTTAACATTCTTGCATCAAATAAACCTAAAATAAAAAATTCTGTTTCAGGAAATAAAAATATTTATACACATTAAAACTGTAAAATCACATATCAAAACAAAACAAAATCCAGAAATGGGTGTATTGTGGTTATTGGTATAATATAGGTAGTTCAGCAGAATTTTTTAAAGAAGGGGGTTAACAAATGCAGAGATAAGATTAATTATGAATCTGTACGATTTGATTCAAATAATGGGTAGTAGGCATATTTATATTTTTAATATTCTTTTCTGAACACTAAACATTTTTGGTAATTGTACATAACAAAATCTAATTCCAATTACAAAAGAAATGCTAAATAGTAATGATGAAACAATGTCAATTTCATGGTTTCTACAGCTGTAGAATCTGTATTTGAACTCCTTTGAATTTAATAGATACATTAAAGTCATTTTAAGACTACTTAAAAATAATATTTTTTAACAGTTCAACTTGAAACATTCTAAGATTGTTTATTTTTATTCAACTGTGCAATTATTCTCAATTATCTTGTTTTATATTTTCACATTATTATAAACAGATAAGAATACAAACTAAAAATGATCCATCTTAGATACAAAAGCTATAAAAGCAAAAATAGACTTTTGCAATAGTTTTCTTCCACTAAACATGAAGTGAAATTAATTTTTATATACAAGGCTTTGGAATAATAAATAAAAACCTATTTTATCTAATGGTGAGGTAACAAAGATGGTTGTACTTAGAAACCAAAAATGGAAAGCAGTTTTCTTCTATGAAATCAGGATTATCAAAAAATTAATAAATTAAGTTTATTACAGTGGTTAAAATGAAAATTAGAGATTATAAAAAGAAAATTAGAAGTCCTATTATCACTTGCCCACTCCACCTAAATGGATACATCCAATAACTTTCCCATAGTAGTTTCTTGTATATTTTTCTAAACCTGATTTATGCTTAGACAGCATCCCCATTTTTATTTAACAAGTGAGAGCTTATTATATGCAATGGTCTTTGTTTTTTCCACATTAATATTTCACTTCAGTCCTTTTGTAATATCCTTATACATTTTTTAGAATCACTTGAAGGGTTTTATTTATTTTTTACTGTATTTTTTTTCCATTGCCATTTGGTCCTCCTATACTCCCCTCAACCCCACAACCACTACACTGTTGTCCATGTCCATAAGTCTTTTTTCTTATTGCTTAATCCTTCCACCCTCCCCCCCTTCACTTAGCTGTCATCCTGCTATCTATGAATCTGTCTCTGTTTTGCTTGTTCTTTCAGTTTGTTCATTAGATTCCACAAAGGAGTGAAGTCATTTGGTATTTTTCATTCAATGACTGGCTTATTTAACTTAGCATAATGTTCTCCAGCTAAGTCCATACTGTTGCAAAGGGTAAAATTTTCTTCTTTCATATGGTTGAGTAGTATTCCTTTGTGTAAATGTCCCATAGTTGTTTTATCCACTCATCTAATGATGGTCACTTGGGCTGCTTCCATATGTTGATGATTTTAAACAACATTACAATGAACATAGGGGTGCTTATGTTCTTTTAAATTAGTGTTTTCAGTTCCTTAGGATATATTCCCAGAAGTGGGATCGCAGGGTCAAAAGGCATATTCATTTTTAATTTTTTGAGGTATCTCTATACTGCTTTCCACAGTGGTTGCACTAACCTGCATTCCCATCAACAGTGCAAAAGGGCCCCCCTTTCTCCACATCCTCACCAGTACTTATTGTTCCTTGATTTACTGATAATAGCCATTCTGACATCTGTGAGATGATATCTCATTGTGGTTTTAATTTGCATTTCTCTGATGATTAGTGATGTTGAGCATCTTTTCACATGTTTATTGGCCATCTGTATATCCTATTTGGAGAAGTGTCAATTCAGTTCCATTGCCCATTTTTTAATTGGATTGTTTGTTTTTTCAGTGTTGAGTTTTGTAAGTTCTTTATAGGTTTTAGATATTAACCCCTTGTCAGATGTACTGGTGAATATGTTCTGCCATTCTGTGGCACTAAATATGTATCTATCAATATCACCTTAAATGTAAATGAATTAAATTCTCAAACAAAAAGACACAGAGTAGCTAAATGGATAAGAAAACAAGACTCATATATTTGCTGCCTCCAAGAGACCCATCTCAAATTAAAAAATACACACAGACTAAAAGTAAAAGGATGGAAAAAGATATTTCATGCAAATGGAAAGAAAAAAAAAGCTTGGGTAGCAATACTTATATCAGACAAAATAGATTTTAAAACCAAGGTTATAGTAAGAGACAAAGAAGGACACTACATAATGATAAAAGGAATAATCCAACAAGAGGATATAACCCTAGTAAACATTTACACATCCAACGTATAAGCACCTAAATACGTGAAGTAAATCTTGATGGACATAAAGGGAGAGATCAACAGAAATTCAGTCATAACTGGGGATTTTAATACCTCATTGGCTTCAATGGATAGATCTTGCAGGCCGAAAATCAAGGAGACAGTAGCCTTAAATGATGCACTACATCAAATGGAATTAATTGGTATTTTCAGATAATTTTATCCCAAAGCAGCAGAACATACATAAATTTCAAATGCACATGGAACATAGGCCACGTGTTAGTATACAAAACAAATCTCAATAAATTTAAGAAGATTGAAATAGTATCAAGCAACTTCTTTGACCAAATGCTATGAAACTAGAAATCAATCTCAAGAAGAACACTGAAAAGCACGCAAAGACATGGAAGAGAAATAACATGTTATTAGACAATGAAACAACACAAGATCAAGGAAGAAATTAAAAGATACCTTGAAACAAATGAACACAAGAACAAAACAATACAAAATCTGCATGACACAGGGAAAGCAATCCTAAGAGGGAAATTCATAGCATTACAGGCCTATCTCAAAAATTGAGAAAAATCTCAAATAAACAACTTTATGCATTTGACTAGTAATAATTTGATGGATATTATAATGTCTCCTGTAATTTATAATAATTTTTGTAATAAGTGGGGATCCACCCTGAGAAAGAGATAAGGGCAGGTGAAAGTTATTGTTGGGAACTGCCCTGCCTGGTTTCAGAGGCTGTAACCCCCCATGGTTAAGGCTGAGTCAGAGTTGGGACCATAAGCCACTAAGGAGACAAAGCTTATCTCCCTGGCAGAAGTGCCACCTCTGCCCACTTCACCCTGCTTGGCCCTGAACTTGGCCAGTTAGCCAATGATGGGTAAGAATCCTCAAGGGAGGATCAACCTAAGACAGGCTCTGGTCACCAGGAATAAACTCGCAGGGAAGGACTTGGGGGGCTGTGGCAAAAGGAGGTGATGGACCCTCGCCCCTTGGCTTTGAAATAGCCTGAGTCTTCATTCTGTCTACAAGAAGTCTCCTAATCTCTTGGCTGCTTTACTTCCCTGTCTGACTTAAGCCTGAAGCGATTAACAGAGGGTGGTGCAGTCCTGTGCTGGGAGGGGCGGATTCCCTGGGGAATCAGGCCTAAGGAAAATAGTACATTCCTGTGAAACCTACTTAATCTGTACCCTCAGCTTAAAAAATAAGGGTCCAGACCTGAGATGAGTCTGGTGCCTAAAGTTTTATGGTCCTCTAACTAATTGGCTGTAACTCAGAATAAGCCCTCAAGGTTCTCTGTAAATCCTGTATTGTTTAACCCTTACTGGCTGACAATGATTGATGAGCTTTATCTGTATTCCTATGCGAATGAACCTAATAAAAGCCCATGAAGGGAAAGGATCAAGGCCCTTCTCCCTTGAGAGATTGGCCACCTTTCCTCCCCAAGCAGATCATGTCTTGGTAGTCTTATTCTTCATCTGTGGCGGACGGGGGGGGGGGGGGGGGGGGGGGCTGCGTTAAAGTCCCCCGACAAGTTATGGCCCAATTAAAAGTGAATTGTTCACTTAGTGAAAGCAGTAGACGGGTGAAGTTCAACTAACTGGATTCTTTGGTTTCACTGAAGTTATTTTGGGATTTTTATTAAAACAAAAGTAAAAGGAATTTTATTTTTTCCTTTTTTTAAGATTTTATTTATTTTTATTTAGAGAGAGAGAGGGAGAAAAAAAGGGAAAGAAACATCAATGTGTGGTTGTCTCTCACACACACCCTACTGGGGACCTGGCCCGTAATCCAGGCATGTGCCCTGACAGAGGATCAAACCCATGGCCCTTTGGTTCGCAGGCTGGCACTCAATCCACTGGGCCACAACAGCCAGGTCAAGTAATTTTAAATAGTAGTAAACTATAGGATAAAAAGTAAATTGTACTAATTACTGGTACATTTTTTGTAAAATACTACTACTACAGAATATTTTATAATTTTATAGACATCACAAGTACACAAATAAAAGAGCCAAAGATGAGTCTGGGCTGAACCATTTGTTGCATAAGAAGCAGCTCTGCAATGAGCATGTTGGTTCTGTCATTCAGGAGAATACAAATAGGCCTGTTCCTCAACTGTGCCGCAGGTATACCCTCTGAACATTGGGAACTGGGGAACAATGCATACCAACTGATAGAAGTATCTGTCACTTTGGAATTCTTTAATTCCTTGGTTATATGTACAATGTGGATCCTGAACATTTTATGAAAAAAAAATTAATTACATGGAGAATTCATAAAAACTTTTAAATGTATAATTTAAAATCAGGATCTTGCCCCCACCCTTGCAATTAGAATTGAATCAATTTACAGGTGTAATAATACTACCTAGTCTTTATTTTTGTATAAACAGTAATAATACTGAGAATTCATGTTTGTAGGTAAAGTAGCAAGAACCAGCAAGGTCAAAATTGTATCTATTAGTTTCCTCATGGTAAGGAATAAAAGTTTTCAAGATGGATCCTTTTAATTCAGATAGAAATATTAAAACATTAATTATATTACAAGCTATTTGTTGCTAGTAAAAATAAAGCCTCTTTTCTGGGAATCTATATCTATGTTACTGGTTGTCTGAATTGTACAAAGAGAGAAATATATTCATTATTTGAGAGACATGACTGGCCTTTTTATCAACCCTCTTTGGGATGGACCATTGTATAAACTAATCATTAAGTTTTCTTTAAGATGAAATGTTGACTGTAAAGTGTAGTTAATAAAACCTTATGACCCCAATTCAAATTTAAAGAGGCTCCCAGGACCCAATTGTTCAATTAGTTCTAATTGTTGTATATTAGAACCTGAGAGACTTTAAATAAATTAATATAACATTGGAAAACCTGTGTCATTTTCTGTTCTATCAGTAAAATACATAATAGAAGGCCTAGCTATTAGATATGCTCCTTTTTTTTCTAGAATTGTGAAGAAACATTGGAAAGAGTCAAATCATAATATTGGTCTCCTAGTTTATTCTGACTGTGAGAAGTTCCACTATTAATAATTTCCTTCCAAATCAACAAACAACAAGTGCTGGAGAGGTGTGAAGAAAAGGGAACCCTAGTGAATTATTGGTGGGAATACAGATTGGTGCACCACTGTGGAAAACCGTAGGGAATTTCCGCAGAAAACTAAAAATAGAACTGCCTTTTGACCTGGCAATTCCACTGCTGGGATTATACCCTAAGAATCCTGAGACACCAATTCAAAAGAACCTATGCACCCAAGTTCATGGCAGCAGAATTTACAATAGACAAGTTTTGGAAGCAACCTAAGTGCCCATCAGTAAATGAATGGATCAAAACGCTATGGATCTGGAGAGCACTATGCTAAGTGAAATAAGCCAGGCGGTGAAAGGCAAATACCATATGATCTCACCTATAAGCGGAACCTAATCAAAAAAACAAACAAGGAAAATATAACCAAAGACATTGAACTTAAGAACAAACTGACAATAACCAGAGGGGAGGGGGAAGGGGATAATGGGGGCAAAATGAGGAAGAGTTTTCAGGAACATATATGAAGGACACATCAACAAAACCAAAGGGGAATAGAATTAAAGGTGGAAGGTGGGGATGGGTGTGGCAGTGTGGAGTGGTGGGGGGAAATGGAGACAACAACAATAAAAATAAATAAATAATTCCCTTCCAAGTTAAGAGTTTTCCAAACACACTTAGCATCCTAACATTATAATTCAAAGTAGGTAGGGTATTTTCCCTATGTTGGCAACAAGAAGCTTAAACAAACTTTTGTAGGTGGATACTTGGGATATTATAAAATCATGCCAGTTTCCCAGGAAAAGGATTAAAATTCATCCTTATTGTGAACTTAAGAAAAAGCCAGAGTTTGTGGGCTAAGGAAGACCAATGGGTGGGGAGAGTATCAGTAGTCATAATAATTCAGAGATTTCATGGTGAAAATCAACATTCAGAGCACAGTTTATAAAAAAGGAAAGAATATATTTGCACAGTGTATAAAATAGTAAAATCAGCACAAGTTTTCTAGAAAGTGACTTGATAATAAAATATATGTCATGGTTATTGTAGAGGACTTGGTTAATTATGGTTTTTGTCTTCCCAGTACCCTTAATATTTGGAGAGAGTTTCTTAGGCAAACTCTTCCAAATTCCTAAACCTGGTACATCTAGTACAATGAAGTTCAAGGATAGATTTCTTTGGGAATTTCTTGATGGAACTAACAGGGAAGAATTTTTTTCCTTTTAGATCATGAGCTATAGGTGTACAAATGTCAGTGGCCATATTTCCTTTTGTACAGAAACTGTGTCAGGAAAGAATGTGGCCAAGAGGCCAAAAAAGAATAATAGATAAGCAGAGCTTTAAGATGGAAGGGGAGAAATTTGGAAAATAAATTTAAAGAAAAGACCACTTATAATAGTATCAAAAAACATGAAATACTGATGAATAAATTTAAGGAAATATGTGTAAGACCTGTACACTAAAATCTACCAAAAAATGGTGAGATAATTTGAAGACTACCCAGAGACATACACCACGTTCATGGAATGAAAGATTCAATGTTATTAAGATGGCAATTCTCTGCAAATTGACCTACGGATTCAATGCAGTCATAATTGAAACCCAAGCAGGAGGATTTTATAGAAATGGACCTAAAAAGCCTGAACCATTTTGAATCAGAATACAAA
This sequence comes from Desmodus rotundus, assembly GCF_022682495.2. Classification (NCBI taxonomy): domain Eukaryota; kingdom Metazoa; phylum Chordata; class Mammalia; order Chiroptera; family Phyllostomidae; genus Desmodus; species Desmodus rotundus. The sequence continues at coordinate 72,356,140 of NC_071394.1, read as the reverse complement.
TTGGAAAACTTTTAATATCTGACTTCAAGATTTATAACAATGCCGCTGTACTACTCATGACAGCGTGGTATTGGTGTAAGGATAGATATTCAGGTCAATGGTGGGCCCCTTGTAGTACAGACTTCCCCCACGAGGTGAGTGTTCTAGGAACCCATCTGTATCAGTGTACCAGCTAGTGTTATTGTGAGGGCTGTGTTGGGTTTCAGTGAATTTTTTTTGAGGAGTCTTTCAACACGTTTGTCCATTTCATGATGAGTGATATACAAGCACACCTGCCCACACTGCTCTGAGTGTCCAGCAGCTTTTGGCCAAAAACAGCATGACCCTTATGCCCCATTTTTTCTATTCACCTGATCTTGCCCTGAGCAACTTTTTTTTTGTTTCTCCACATGAAAAAAGTCCTCAAAAGGAAATGTTTTGCTGGTGTGGAAGAGGTGAAACAAAAACAGCAAACACATTAAAAGGTATCTGAATCAACAAGTTCAAAAATTGTTTTTAGCAGTGGAAAAAACATCTCAGTAGGTGTATTACATCAAATGGAGAGTACTTTGAAGATGACTGAAGTTTAATCATGTAAGAATAAATGCACAATTTTTAATAAATAAATTCCATCTTTGGGTCCCTTGTTGTGTGTGTGTGTGTGTGTGTGTGTGTATAGTCAAGTGATCCTCAACAAAAGTGCAAAGGTGCCAGGGTAATTCAATGGGGAAATGGATCATCTTTTTAAAAATCGATACTAGAACATCAGGATATTCACATAGACAACTTAAATATATCCCAACTTTCATCTCACATTATGCAAAATTTCAAGTTGAAATGGATCATGTATCTAATGTAAATGTAAAGGTATAATTTTCTAGAATAAATCATAGGAAACAATTATTTGCAACTTGAATGTTAGCAAAGATTGGCAAAGATTTCTTAGGATATCAAAAGCACAAACCATAAAGGTTTAATAAACTAAGCTTATCAAAATTAAAAATGTTTGCTTTTTGAAAGACACCTTAAGAAAACAAAAAAGCAAATTATCTATGGATAAAATATTTAAATTATATGTATTTGACAAAGAAATACAATTGAGAATACACACAGAGATACTTATAAACTTTAAATGCAGATATAAATGAGGATAAATCATTCTCTAGACTATCCAGACATAAGGGCCAAAAAAGTATCATTTTTTAAGTTAGCACTATCTGAATTTCCATTCATTGCAGATGGAGAGAACGGATTGGCACAATCTTTAAAAATATACATATGCTCTAACCCAGTTCTCACATTACCGGAAATTTATAGAAAGTAAAAAGAAACTATGCAGTCAAAGATTTATGTATAAGACTATACATTGAAGCATGTTTAACAAATTAAAACTTTAATATTATAGTAATAGTTATCAATAGGGAAATGGAAACTACAATAAAATGGTATGTGTCCAATAAAATTTAAGACAAGAAGGAAGCACACAAAAATGCTAAGAATGGGTGATGGTTACAGTTGACTTTTTTCTTTTACAAGTTTTTTGGCTTGCCCTGGCTGGTGTGGCTCAGTGGTTGAGTGCTGGCCTGTGAATCAAAGGGTAACTGGCTCCATTCCCAGTCTAGTGCACATGCCTGGGTTGCAGGCCAGGTCCCCAGTAGGGGGCGTGTGAGAGGCAATCACACATATGTTTCTCTCCCTCTTTCTCCCTCCATTCCCCTCTCTAAAAAACAAATAGGTAAAATCTTTAAAGAAATGAAAATCTTTAGGCTTATTCTAACAATGAACCTATTATTTTATAATTAAAATTTAAATGTAAAATTGGGAACAACTGAAAACGTAAAGGAAGCCTGTAAATGATATAACAGAAAAAGATCCTGAAGTTAGTGCTAACTAGATCAAGATAGTATACATATCAGGTAATTCCCTAGATAGTTATGCAGTGGCTCCCAATAGTTCTCAGTTTATATTCTAAATGTGTTAGGATGGCAGACAAGACCCATTGTCATGTGGTGCTTTGTCCATGTCTACAGCTTCAGCTCTAGCCATTTCCCAGAATACACTCTTTGTAGTCAATGCTGGAACCCTAAAGGAAAGAGTTATGGTTGGAATTTCACAGTATGATTCAAGAAGACCAATATTTATCAGCCTAAAGAAAGTAATCAATTAAGTATTCACTCAGGTCTGGGTCATGTTGGCAGTAGCATGGAAGCACTTTGGAGGGCAGCACTTTCTAGTTTACTCCTCTGGCAGTTACTTTTTTCTTTTTACTTTTTTATCTCATTCCTAGAACATTTAGAATCACACAGATGTGTAATTGTTGACACTGTTACATTTGTCCCCCAATTGCTCCCACTTTGCCTTTCTCCCCTGGCCTTCACTACACTATTGTCTATGTTTGTGGTCTAGGTATATATGTTCTTTGGATAATCTCTTTATTTTTTTTATCCAGTTTCCCCCACTTTCCTTCCCTCTGTGATCTGTCAGTCTATATCATGTGTTCATGCCTCTGGTTCTATTTTGTTCATCAGTTTATTTTGTTCAAGAGTCCACATATAAGTAAGATAATATGGTATTTGTCTTTCTCTGAGTAGCTTATTTTGCTTAGCATAATAATCTCCAGGTCCATCCATGCTGTCACATGGGGTAAGAGTTCCTTCTTTTTTACAACCATGCAGTATCCCATAGTGTAAATGTACCACAGCTTTTTTATCCACTCATCTACTTATGGACGGTTGGGCTATTTCTAGATCCTGGCTATTGTAAATAATGCTGCAATGAACATAGGGGTGCACATATTCTTTCTCATTGGTGTTTTAGGATTCTTAGTGCATATTCCCAGAAATGTGATTGCTGGATCAAAAGGCAGTTCCATTTTTAATTTTTTGAGGAAACTCCATACTGTTTTCCACAGTGGCCTCACCAGTCTGCATTCCCACCAACAGTGCACTAGGGTTTCCTTTTCTCCACATCCTCTCCAGCACTTGCTGTTTCTTAATTTATTAATGAAAACACTTCTGAGAGGTGTGAGTTAATATCTCATTGTGACTTTAGTTTGCATTTCTCTGATGATTAGTGATGTTGAGTATTTTTCACATCTACTGGCCATGTGTATGTCCAATCTGGAAAAGTGTCTATTCAGGTCCTTGGCCTATTTTTTTAATTGTTTTTTTTTTTTTTTGTCCTCCTGTTATTGAGTTAGTTTTTATTTACTCCTCCAGATTCACTTTCTGCTCTATTCTAAACATCTCTGTACCCTGAAAGTCATATGTGTAAAAACTGCATCAGTGGGCTCCTTATCAGTTTACTATGGCTACCATAACCATAAACTCTGTGGCAAAAAAATAACAAAAGTTGATTTTTGCACAGTTCTGGAGGCTGGAAGTCCATACTCAAGGTGTCAGCAGGCCATGGTGTTTCAGAAACCTGCAAGGGAATCTCTCTCTGCTTCTAGTGTTTTGCAATTTTTGGCATTCTTGGCTTGTGGCTGCATAACTCTAACAACTATCTTCATTATCACATGTTTCCACTGTGTGTTTGTCTTCACATGGCCCTCTTCTTATAAGGACACCAAGAATATTAGATTTAGGGACCTACCCTACTCCTGTATGACATCATTTTAACCATTTGCATCTACATGTTCTTATCTCCAAATGATGTCACATTCTGAGATGCTGGGAATGAAGTCCTCAACATATTTTGGGGGATATACAAATGAAGTCATAACAATTTCCTTGCTTTTTGCTGCCTTATTATGTTAAGACAATGGCAAAGAGTCCCTATCATGATAATAGAGGGTAGGAGGAGAGAAATGTCTGGTGTTTTGGTTATTCCTCAGTCTTTTTATTCTTAGGTTCTCTGGGCTGCATCTCTACATGAAAGGTTACAGCTTCTGTCAGATCACCCTCTCTATACAGCTGCCCTCTCCAGATGTGTCATCTGGCATGTTCATAACTGCTTATTCTCCTTTCACCTCCTCACTGTGGCTAACTCTAAGGAAATACACTCACTTGCTGGTTTTCCTGACATCTTCCTACACTTTTGAAAATAGCACTTTTAGGAAACTCTCCACCATTTAGAGGATATACCATGTTTTTCCTGCTGGAACCCTGACTCATATATTCTCATTTGATAGATAAACTAAGTCCAGAGAAGAGAAGTGATTTTCTCAAGGTCATGAAATTTGCAGAACTTGTGGATCCTAGAGCTCTTGAAAAATTCCTTTTGGTACCAATCAGACCTTGCAGAAGGATTTACTCAAACAGGATATAAACACTTTAGAGTTGTATTGAAAGTTCATTTTCATTAATTTTGAATAAATGCATGAAGCTCTGATGTCTGAAATTTCCTCAGAAAACTAAAAATGGAACTGCCTTTGACCCAGCAATTCCGCTGCTGGGATTATACCCTAAGAACCCTGAAACACCAATCCAAAAGAACCTATGCATTCCACTGTTCATAGCAGCACAATTTACAATAGCCAAGTGCTGGAAGCAACCTAAGTGCTCACTGGTAAATGAGTGGATCAAAAAACTACAGTAATTTACACCATGGAATACTGGACAGCAGAAAGAAAGAAAGAGTTCCTACCCTTCACGACAGCATGGATGAATCTGGAGAACATTATGCTAAGTGAAATAAGCCAGGCGGTGAAAGACAAATACCATATGATCTCACCTGTAAGTGGAATCTAATCAACAAAATAAACAAGCAAGCAAAATATAACCAGAGACATGGAAATTAAGAACAAAATAACAGTAACCAGAGGGAAGGTGGGAGGGTGTAATGGGGGAGGGAAAGGAGGAAGATTTTCATGAAGGAACATGTATAAAGGACCCTGGACAAAGCCAAAGGGTATAGGATTGAGGGTGGGAGGTGGGGATGGCTGGGGTGGGGGGAGTGGTGGGGCCAAAATGGAAACAATTGTATTTGAACAACAATATAAGAAAGTAAAATAAATCTGTCATTGGAAAAAAATCAGTTGTCCACAAGAAGAAAATATTATATTTTAATTTAGTTGTCTTTTGCACTGTTTGAAATTTACTCAAAGAATGAGGGCGGTCAAAATTTGGAATCATTCACAAAAGTCAATCCTAATTCTGAGGATCCAAAACCATGATTATTGCTTTTAAAGGAAGGGAGTGAGCAAAATGTGCCTTTCTTCTAACAGCTCTGCGTGCTTGTTCCTTGTTCATCACACTCTAACAACTACATTTCAAACCAGTGTACATGGAACACGTAAGCTAGATCTGAAATATCAGCCAGTTCACTCTCTCTGTTATCAGCATCTCAGATATAATATTTTTGTGGTTGTGACTATATTTTTACGATTTACCACCTTCTTGTTGTTAATATATATTTGGATCCTCTTCTCTTGGTAGTGATCTGACCATTCACCTCTAATATTTTGTGATCGTTACACTAAAGCACCTGGAATGCAAAGAGACTGGATAAGACGGTGATCAAAAGCATGGACATTGGAGTCAAATATCAGCTTGAGCCCTGTGACCTTGGAAAGTGCCTGCCTCTCAAAAGCATACTTCTCTTCAGGTGGATGACAGATATAATGCCACTTACAGTGGTTCCATGAGAATTAATGAGATGCTTCATGTAGTGCTCAGCCGTCTTTGGTACATAGAGGAGGTCAGTGAATGAAAGCTGTTTACATAAAGTGGTATTAAATGAGCTTTCTTTACTTTTAACAATTTGTACTTTCAATAGAATCGTCAAATAAAAATAAAAGAACAAAAGCCATATCAGGAAAGGATGGGAATGGATAGTAGTTGTATCCATAACTTTAGCCTGAAAATAAGCACTGGGATTTAGAGCAAAATTTTAACTCTAAGATTCCTCAAAATCAAAGCACAATGAAAATGATGCATTATTGACTTATTATCTAATAAAGTAAGTTGTGATGAGGAAAAAATTCCAAGTGGAAATTAAGTAGCTATTTATATGTAGGCTGTTGAAAATCATAATGGATATGACTTTAATAAAAACTCTTTAAAAGATATAGAAACATTTTTAGTAAGTCTCACTCTGTAGAATTGAGAGAAGACCACCTTTAGTAAAGGCAGAGGAGTTTACTATAGGGGATGACTGAGGGATACTGAAAGCCATTTCATGTGGGCTTCATTTACTATCAACATAAAGTAATTCAAAAGTTACCTGTAACATATACAGTCACTTACTGCTAGGTTGAAAACAAGTTTTCACTCATTCTACAGTTTACACTAGTGTCACAGAACTGAACTTAATGGTTTGTACATTCATTGTGTTTATCCTGCTTGGGGTTATTTGAGATTCTTAGATCTGTGACTTTATACTTTTATCAAATTTTTTAAATATTAGGTTATTATTTCATATATGTTTTCTATCTCCCATCTCTCCTCCTTTTGTAACTCCAATTACACTTATATTAGATTGCTTGATATTGTCCTACAGGTCAATGAAGCTCTCTTTTCTTTTACAGTATATTTTTTTTCTGTGCTTTGCTTTAGAGAGTTTCTGTTGTTATGTCTTCAAGCTCACTGTTCTTTTATCTCCAGTGTCTAATTGATATTATTCCCATCATGAGAATTTTATTTTAGGCATTGCATATTTTACCCGTAAAATTTTCCTTTGGTTTATTTCTATGAAATTCATGTCTCCTTTAATTAATTTTGTGTTTTTCTTTACATCTTTGGGCATATGAAGCAAATTTATAATTGGTTTAGCACCCCTCACTACAAATTATCTCAAATTTGTCATTTATGGTTCTGTTGTTAATCAACTTTTTCTTCTGGTTAAGGATCACAGTTTCTTCCTTCTTCATATGTCTAATAACATTTACTTTCTGATGGACATTTTAAATTTTATGTTTTTAAGTACTGTATATTTTCATATCCCTTTAAGTGTGTTAGACTTGTTCTAATGGCAATTATATTAATTGGGATCAGGATAATTCTTTTACCTTTAAGCTTTCTAGTGTGGCCTATATTAATTATTTACCCCAGTGCTAATTTAGCCCTTCTTCTAAGTTGTGACCCTCCTGAGCTTTCTCCTGAATGACCATGTAGTCACAGAATTTTCTCCATTCTGGCTGGTGGGAATTCAAGTAATTCTCAGCTTTATATAATCTCTGGAAAATATTTAGCTTACAAATCTCTGGTAATTGTTTTGTCCAAGAGAATTTGTCATGCTCAGCCTCATGGGGTTTCATGGTACCTAGTGCATGACTTCATCATTTTTATGTTGTTAAAAATCTGCTTTTGTTTAACCAAAAACCAACTCACAGCAATGAGGTTCATCAAGTGAACATCTAAGAACTGAATATCAGTTTGCTAATATGCAGAACCACAAGAATTAAAATGCCTAGGTCCATATGACCAGTGATTTCTCTTGCCATAGGAGAAACAACCTGAAGATTCATTGGTGAGTGTTTGAACAACATGAGTTAAGTGAATCAAATAATTATTAACATCAGGCCATACATTCTGTCATTCACCTATGCAGCAACTATTTCCTGAGCACTTATGGCATGTCATTAATTTTGTTAAAAACTTACTTTGCTGAATGCAGTGAACAAGGCAAATGTAGTCACATGTCATCACAGTTATTGGGGAAACATTAGGCAGGCAGTAATAGCAGTATGATGAATCTTATGACACAGAAAATACAAGGAGCTATGGGAACTCTTGGGGTTGTGTATTGAGGAATAAACTAAAGTAGGCCAGGATTCAGGTAAGGCTCACTGGGAAAGTTATATTCAAGTTGAGATGTACAGAATTAATAAGAATTATCCATTGAAGAAGGCAGAAAAATTAACCTAGTAAAGTATTCCTCAAAATATAATATTCTTTTCACTGATAGTTGGAAAGGCAAAGGTAGGGTATGGATTTTGGAGCAGATTGAAGGAAGAAATGAAGAGGGCATGTCTTTTGATTTTGCAACTTTAATAAACACACCTCCACATTCATACCAGTACTACCTAATGCCATCCCATTTCAAAACTTTGCATAGCCACACTAACATGTTTAATCTTCCCAATCTTGTGACTTTTGGATTGGACCATCAAAAGTTGACAGAGTTGGAAACAGCAGTTTGGGGATATCTTTACCTCAGTAGACCCCAGTACATATATTAATTCTTTTGGTTCTGAGCGGTTGGGAAGCCTGGAAATGTTATTCAGCTGAGGGCAGTAGATAAGGGCATACATAACTCTGGAGTTGTACTAATCTCTATGTCTTGCATGTCCTTAGGCACACCTTGGACCCAGTTTACTGAGGTGTATAATGGCAACAATAATGATTCATATCTTCTACAGTTATAGTGAAATTTATTTTTTATTTTTATTATTTTCTCTTTTTAATTGAATTTGTTGGGATGACTGGCTAACAATGTTATACAATTTCAGATGTACAATTCTACAACACATCATCAATACACTGTACTGTGTGTTCACCACCCCAGTCAAGTCTCTGGCCATTACCATTTATCCCTCGTTTACTCTCCTCCAAAGTCTCTCATCCTACTTGCCCCCACTGTTGTTTGTGTCCATGAGTTTTTTCTCTCTCTTTTTTTCTTTCTTGGTCTCCCCAAAGCACACCTCCTCCCAATAGCTGTCAGCCTACTGTCTATCTAGGAGTCTGTCTGTATTTTGCTTGTTAGATCATTTTGTTCACTAGATTCCACATATAAGTGAGATCACATGGTAATTGTCTTTCTCTAAGTCGCTTATTTCACTTAGCATAATGGTCTCCAGGCCCATCCATGTTATTGCAAAGGGTAAAATTTCATTGTTTTTTATGGCTGAGTACTATTCCATTGTGTAAATGTACCACTGTTGTTTTATTTGCTCACCTGCAGATACCTTTATTGATTTTAGAGAAAAATGATGGGAGAAAGAAAAAGACAGAGAGTGTGGGAGACAGAGACATCAATGTGAGAGATAAACATCAATAGGTTGCCTCCTGTACACACCCCGGCAGGGGCTGGATCACACAACATAGGTATGTGCCCTGACCGAGCAGCAAACTCACAACTTTTTGGTGCATGGGGAAACCCTCCAACCAACTGAGCCACCTGGCCAGGGCATACCACTGCATTTTTATCCACTCGCCTACTGATCGACAATTGGATTGCTTCCAAATCTTGGCTATTGTAAATAATACTGTGATGAATATAAAGGTGCATATATTCTTTTGAATTAGTGTTTCAGGTCTCTTCTGATAATTTCCCACAAGTGGAATCACTGGGTCATAAGGCAGTTCCATTTTTAGTTTTTTGAAGTAACATCATAATGCTTTCCACAGTGGCTGTGCCAATCTGCATCCCCACACACAGTGCATGAGGGTTCCCTTTTCTACACATCTTCACCAACACTTGTTTGTCAATTTATTGAAGATAACTATTCTGACAGGTGTGAGTGGTTATCTCAGTGAGGTTTCTATTTCTATTTCACTGATAATTAGTAACACTGAGCATCTTTTCATATGTTTATAGGCCATCTCCATGTTCTCTTTGGAGAAGTGTCTACTCAGGTTCTTTGCACATTTTTAAAAAGATTTTATTCATTTATTTTTAGACAGAGGGGAAGGGAGGGATAGAGGGAGAGAAACATCAATGTTTGGTTGCCTCTCATATGCCCCCTACTGGGGACCTGGCCTGCAACCCAGGCATGTGCCCTGACTGCGAATTGAACCCACAACCCTTTGGTTCACAGGCTGGTCCTCAACCCACTGAGCCACACCAGCCAGGGCATCTTTGCCCATTTTTAAATGGATTTTTTTGGTATTGATATTTGTTTTTTATAAATTTTGTATATTAGCCCCTTATCAGATTTATCATTGGTGAATATATTCTCCCATTCAGTAGGTTGCCTTCATTTTGTTGATGACTCCCTTTGTTGTGCAAAAACTTTTTAGTTTGATGTAGTCCTATTTGTTTATTTTTTCTTCTGTTTTCCTTGCATAAGGTGATATATCAGAAAAAGTATTGCTGAGAATAGTCTAAGATTTTATTGCCTATGTTTTCTGCTAGAATATTCATGGTTTTTAGTCTAAACATTTAAGTCTTTAACCCATTTTGAGTTTATTATTGTATATGGTGTAAGAAGGTGATCTAGTTTTATTTTATTGAATATATCCATCCAATTTTCTCATCACCATTTACTGAATAGACCATCTTTACCCCATGGTATGTTTTTGCCTACTTTGTCAAATATTAATTGACTGTAAAGGCATGGGTTTATTTCTTGGCTCTATATTCTGTTCTATTGTTTATAGATGTATATAGTTTGATATCTGATAGCATGATTTTTCTAACATTGTTCTTCTTTCTCAAGGCTATTCAGGATCTTTAGTGGTTCCATAAAATTTTTGGAATATTTGTTTTAATTCTATGAATACACTTTTGATACTTTGATAAGAATTGCATTGAATCTATATATTGCTTTGGGTAGTATGGACATTTTAACGATGTTAATTCTTATCCATGCCAGAGGTGTCCAACCTGTGGCCCAGAGGCTGCATGCAACTCAGGATGGCTATGAATGCAGCCCAACACAAAATCATAAATTTACTTAAAACATTATGAGAGTTTTTTTCGTGATTACCTGCCACAATGTATTTAATGTGTGGGCTAAGACAACTCTTCTTCTTCCAGCATGGCCCAGAGACACCAAAAGTTTGGGAACCCCTGATGTACACAGTGTATGCTTCCATTTATTTGTATCTTCTTAAATTTCTTTCTTCAGCATCTTATTATTTTCTGAGTACAGACCTTTTGTATCTTTGGATAAATTTATTCCTAAGTATTTTATTCTTTGTGGAGCAATTGTGAATGGCTTGTTTTGTCTCCATCTCTGTTAGTTCATTATTGGCATATAAAATGCAACTGATATCAGGATATTTATTTTGTATCCTGACACTTTACTGAATTCATAACTCACTTCTAGTAGTTTTTTGGTTAGACCTTTAGGTTTCTTTATATAAAGTATCATGCCATCTGAAAATAATAACAGTTTTACTTTTCCTTTCCAATTTGGATGACTTTTATATCTTCTTTTCGTTTGATTGCTGTGGCTAGGATTTCCAGTACTATGTTGAATAAGAGTGGTGAAAGCAGACAGCCTTGTCTTGTTCCCAATATTAAGGGAAAAACTTGTGCTTTTGCCCATTGAGCATGATATTAACTTTGGGTTTCTCATATATTGTCTTTATTACATTGTGGTATAATTGCTCTATTCCTAGGTTGCTGAGAGTTTTATGATAAATATGTTCTGGTTTTTATCAAGTGCTTTTCCTGCATCTCTTGATATAATTATGTAGTTTTTATCCTTCATTATGTGGTATATCACTTTTATTGATTTGTGGATATTGTACCAAACTTGCACCACCAAAACAAATCCCACTTGATCATGGTATGTGATCTTCTTAATGTATTACTAAATTTGGTTTGCTAATATTTTGTTGAGGATTTTAGTATCTGTGATCATCAGGGATATTGGCTTCTAATTTTCTTTTTTTGTAGTTTCTTTACTTGGTTAGGGAATTAGGATAATCCTGGCCTCATAAAATGAGCTTGGGCCCTGCACTAGAGACTGAAGCTGCCACAGGAGCTTTTGAGTAGAGCCAGGTCAAAGACTGTAACTTAGCAACTCCATCCCCACCCAGAGTGTGGAAGTCACAGACCTGCTCCAGGAGACACCTGGATGCTTAAAGTCCCTGGGGGATAAAGACCCAAAAAGAGACACACAGCAGGTGACATACCCCCTTTGGGACTGTGGTCACTGGCTGGGACAGTACCAGAGAAATTGGGGAGCCGAGTGACACCTGGAGATAGGAGAAAAGATTGACAATGACTGGCTATGACCCAGATAGTCTCTGGACTGGTCAGAGAATTGGTCTGAATGGAAAACCCCATGCTTGCTGGGAATGGCCAGCTGCAACCAAGGGAAATTCCCTCAAAAAAGGCTCTCAGCCACTGTGCAAGGATCTCTGGTGCACAGCATTTGGGGAAGCAAAGAGGGTGGGGGAATGGTTTGCTCCCACTCTGGGCACCTCACTTATTGATTAAAAGGGTTCAGTGAGGGCTCAGAGAGGTAACAGCACCCAGAAAGACTTAATTCAATAGGTCAACTAAACTGTCCTGAAGGGCCTTTGTGCTCTCATAGTGCCAGGCCACCAAAGAGGGAGCAATTTGCTCCCCCTTAGTGTACCTCACTGACTAATCAAAGGGTTGCACAACAAGGTGGATTATAGGTGCCAGCCTGGTGCATGTGCACAGAGTGGACAGTATGGGCTGCACAGTTCTCTGAGGGCATGGGGTGGAAACTGGGTACCTGTGCTTATTGTAGCCCAGATTGAGTCCTCATGTCAAGGAACTGCAGGAAAGGGAAAAAAAAAAACAGAGCACAGTTCCCACTCTGACTGCAGCATCCAGGAAGACCAACAAAATCTGCTTGGCAGTTTTAAAGTCATCAGGAGGCCTTTTTTTCCCCAAGTGTAAGACAATAAGACCTGGAGCTGTGAGAAGACCAATGACAGATCCAGAAGAAGTCAGAAGGCTAACACCAACAAAGGAGACATATTTCACTTTACTACCCTTCAGATTTGCATTTTATTTATTTTTGTTATTGTTTTTATTTTATTTTTTGATTTTTCTTCATTTCATTTAGTTTTTTGTTTTGTTTTATTTTGTTTGATTTCATTGTTTGGTTTTCTTTATTCTCCCTTTCATATTGCATTTTAATTTTTCTTATTTCCCTTAACTTGTATTCCAATAACACACTACTCTTGATCTTTTACTTTTTATTCTTTTTATTCATATTATACATTTCTTATCCTATTATTGTTATTCCAAATACCACACAACACCCATCCCTGGTCTTAATCCATTTCTCCATCTTCCTGAGCTTTATCACTGTTGTGTTTAACTTTATTCTCTCACACACTATGCCAAGTTTCTATCCCTTACTCTCACTATATCTCACCATCTAACCTCTCATAAATGCTCTGCATTCTAGAGTCAGCTGACATTCTTTTCCCCTTCTATTAAGAGTCTTATCTCTTTTTTACCTTTTATGAAAAGTGGATAGTTGGGTGAAATATCATGGTTATTGCCGTACTTCTCTAAAGGATCTCCTAGATGTTCTCTACTTTAAATCCCATAGAATATTCTCCCACTGTCTTACTTCATTTCACCCTACCTCTGATCACATACAAGATAAGGTGGGAGTTGTGAATGACAGTAAACCTGCTAGAGGGGAGAACCCACCAACAAAGGAACCACCAACAGGTAAAGCCCAAGTACAAGAGAGCCCACACAAATGGAGGAAAGAGCAAACCTAGAGCATCCACACAAGGATATAAAAGAGATCGCACCACTGAGTCCCACAGAACTCCTACCACAGAACTTCACCCTACAAAGACAGCTGGAAAAGCAGAGTGTTGGGAAATGTACAAACAAACAAAATGAGTCACCTAAAATGGGAAGACAACAAAAGAACCCACAATCAAAAGGAATGGAAGACTCCTCAGTAAAAGAGCTAAATGAAATGGAGGCAAGCAAACTATCCGATATAGAATTCAAAATAATGGTATTGAGGATGCTCAAGGAACTCACAGACAACAAGAAGGAACTGAGTGGGAACTACAACAGTATGAAAAAGGAAACAGAAACTATAAACAAGAACCAGGAAGAAATGAAGAATACAATTTCTGAAATCGAAAGTATACCAGAAGAAACTAACAGCAATCTGGATGAAGCAGAGAAACAAAATAGTGAGCTGGAAGACAAGGCGGAAGGAAATACCCAGGTACAGCAGCTGCACAAAAAATGACTAAAAAAGTGTGACGCCATCTTAAGGGAACTGCAAGACAACATGAAACACAACCACTTTTGAATCATAGGAATAACAGTAGGGGAAGAACTGGAGCAAGCGATAGAAACACTGTATGAAAAAATAATGACAGGGGAGAACCAAGATGGAGGCATAGGTATACACACTGTACCTCCTCACACAACCAGAACTGATAGAAAAATCAAACAGCAAGGAAGTCCAACACCAAGTAGATAAAAAAGAAACATACATCCAGACCGGTAGCAGGGGCGAAGAGGACTCGAGTGGCTGTGGCAGGACCGAGACTGGCGGAGTGTGGGACGAATGGGGCAGGCAGTCTGACCACTAGCAGACACTGTGGCCCCACATTCGCGCACAGATAAACTGAGAGGGCTGGACTCAGAGTGGCGAAGAACAGGGCAGGCAGAGCTGCGGGTAGTACCCTGAGGTCCCACATTCCTGCATAGATAAACCGGGATGAACAGCGGGGAGTGAAGCAGACCACGTAACCCAGGGCTCCAGCATGGGGAAATAAAGCCTCAAACCTCTGACTGAAAACACTTATGGGGGTTGGGGCGGCAGCAGGAGAGACTCCCAGACTCACAGGAGAGGTCGTTGGAGAGACCCATGGGGGCCTAGAGTGTGCACAAGCCCACCCACTCAGGAACTAGCACCAGAGGGGCCCAATTTGATTGTGGGTAGTGGAGGGAGTGATTGAAATCTGGAGGAGAGTGGAGCAGGTGCCATTGCTCCCGCTTGGCCCCTCCCCCACGTACAGCCTCACAGCGCAGCAACTAGCGTTACCCCACCCCAGTGAACACCTAAGGCTCCGCCCCATTAAGCAACAGACCCTCCAAGACAAAAAAAAAAAAAAAATGACCTAAATGACAGAACACTTCAAAGCTCCAGAAAAAATACAACTAAGCAAGGAAGAGATAGCCAACCTATCGGATGCCCAATTCAAAACACTGGTTATTAAGAAGCTCACAGAATTGGTTGAATTTGTTCGAAAACCAGATGAAAAAATGAAGGCTATGCTAAGGGAAACAAAGGAAAATGTACAGGGAACCAATAGTGATGCGAAGGAAACTGGGACTCAAATCAATGGTGTGGACCAGAAGGAAGAAAGAAACATCCAACCAGAAAAGAATGAAGAAACAAGAATTCGGAAAAATGAGGAAAGGCTTAGGAACCTCCAGGACATCTTGAAACATTCCAACATCCAAGTTATAGGGGTGCCAGAAGGAGAAGAGGAAGAACAAAAAATTGAAAACTTATTTGAACAAATAATGAAGGAGAACTTCCCTCATCTGGCAAAGGAAATAGACTTCCAGGAAGTCCAGGAAGCTCAGAGAGTCCCAAAGAACCTGGACCCAAGGAGGAACACACCAAGGCATATCATAATTACACTAGCTAAGATTAAGCAGAGGGAGAGAATCTTAGAAGCAGCAAGAGAAAAGGACACAGTTACCTACAAAGGACTTCCCATAAGACTGTCAGCTGATTTCTCCAAAGAGACCTTACAGGCAAGAAGGGGATGGCAAGAAGTATTCCAAGTCATGAAAGGCAAGGGCCTACATCCAAGATTACTATATCCAGCAAAGCTATCATTTAGAATGAAAGGAAAGATAAAGTGCTTCTCAGATAAAGTCAAGTTCAAGGAGTTCATCATCACCAAGCCCTTATTATATGAAATGTTAAAGGGAGTTACCTAAGAAAAAGAAGATAAAAATATGAACAGTAAAAATGACAGCAAACTCACAGTTATTAACAACCACACCTAAAACAAAAACAAAAGAAAACTAAGGAAACAACTAGAACAGAAACAGAACCACAGAAATGGAGCTCACATGGAGGGTTATCAATAGGGGATTGGGAGGGGGAGAGAGGTGGAAAGGTACAGAGAATAAATATCATTTATGCTATTTATAGGTGGAAAATAGACAGGTGGAGGGTAAGAATAGTGCAGGAAATGTAGAAGCCAAAGAACTTATAAGTATGACCCATGGACATGAACTATAGGGGGGGAATGTGGGAGGGAGGGGATGGGCAGGATGGAGTTGAGTGAAGGGGGGAAATGGGACAACTGTAATAGCATAATCAATAAATATATCAAAAAAAGAAAAAGTAATGACAGAAAACTTCCCTAACCTGCAGAGGGGAAAAGCCATGCAAGTTCAGGAAGCACAGAGGGTCCTAATCAAGATAAACCCAAAGAAGCCTACTCCAAAAAACATCATAATTAAAATATGCATTTTTAAGGATAAACAGAGAGTCTTAAAATCAACAATGGAGAAACAAGAAGTAACATACATGGGAGCTCCAATAAGGCTAGCAGCCGAAGAAGTTGATTTCTCAACAGAAGCACTTCAGTCCAGAAGAGAATGGCAAGAAATATTCCAAGTAAAAAAAAGCAAAGGAGTACAACTGGGACTACTCTATCCAGCAAGGCTCTCAATTAAAATGGAAGATGAAATAAGGAGTTTCCCAGACAAAAGAAGGCTCAATGAATACACCTCCTCCAAACCAGCAATGCAAGATATGCCAAAGGGACTGCCCTAAGAAAAGGAAGAAAAAGAGTGAGAGAGAGAGGAACACAAGTACAAGTTGTAAAATGACAATGGATAAGTATGTATTAATGACAACCATAAATGTAAATGTATTAAATGCTCTAATCAAAATACATAGATTAACTGAATGGATAAGAAAATTTGGCCCACACATATGTTGCCTACGAGAGACCCACCTCAGAACAAAAGATCTGGACAGACTGAAAGTGAGGGGTTGGAAAAAAGTGTTCCAATCAAATGGACATGAAAATAAAAGCCAGGGTAGCAATATTCATAGCACACAAAATAGACTTCAAAACAAGGGCCATAAAAAGAAACCCAGAAAGACACTTCATAATACTCAAGGGAAGAATCCACCAAGAGGACATAAACATTATAAACATATATGCACCTAATATAGGAGCACCCAAATATATAAGGAAAATCTTGGAGGAGTCCAGGAAAGATGTAAATAACAACACACTTATACTAGGGAATTTTAACACCCCACTGTCAAAAATGGATAGATCTTCCAAACAAAATATCAACGATATAATGGCATGGACAGTGCCCTACATCAAATGGACTTAACTGAGATATATATAGAAACTTTCACCCCAAACAAGCAACATACTCATTCTTTTCAAATGCACATGGAACATTTTAAAAGATGGGCCACATGACAGTACACAAAACAAGAATCAACAAATTCAAGAAAATTGAAATCATATCAAGCTTTTTCTCAGACCACATGGGATGAAACTAGAAACCAAACTCAAGGAAAAAACTCAAAAACACTCAAACTCGTGGAGATTGAATAGCATGCTATTACACAATGAACGGGTTAAGAATGAGATCAAGGAAGAAATCAAAATGTTTCTGGAAACAAATGAAAATGAATTCACAACAATCCAAAACTTATGGGACACAGCAAAGGCAGTCCTGAGAGGGTGGTTCATAGGGATGCCGGCCTACCTAAAAAAGATAGAAACATTTCAAAGAAACAACATAACCCTACATTTACAGGAACTTGAGGAACAACATCAAACAAAGCCCAAAGCAAGTAGAAGGAAGGAAATAACCAAGATCACAGCCAAATTGAATGACATAGAGACTACCAATAAATCCAGGAGCTGGTTCTTTGAAGATAAACAAAATCAACAAGCATTTAAGCAGACTCATCAAGATAAAAAGAGAAAGGGTCCAAACAAACAAAATCATAAATGAAAGATGAGAGATTACTACTGATACCACAGAAATTCAAAGGATTGTAAGAAATTACTATGAATAACTATATGCCAAGAAATTTGAAAGCCTGGATGGAAAGAAAAAATTTCTAGAAAAACATTATCTTCCAAAACTGAATCAAGAAGAAGCAGAAAGCCTGAACAGATGGATAACAGCTGGTGAAATCAAAGCAGTAATAAAAAAACTCCCAGCACGCAAAAGCCTCAGACTGGATGGTTCCAGAGGAGAATTTTATAAAATATTTAAGGAAAACCTAACCCCTATCTTTCTCAGACTATTCCAAAAACTCCAAGAAAAGGGAAGATTCCCAAACTCTTTTTTAAAATTTTTTTTAAAATTTTTATTCAGTTACAATTGTCTGCATTTTCTCCCCATCCCTCCACCCCACCCCAGCCATTCCCACCTATCTCCCCCACCTCTACCCTCCCCCTTGATTTTGTCCTTGTGTCCTTTATAGTAGCTCCTATAGACCCCTCTCTCCACTATCCCCTCCCCAGTCCCCTATGGCTATTGTTACAATGTTCTTAATTTCAATGTCTCTGGTTATATTTTGTTTCCTTTTTTCTTTTGTTGATGATCTCACCTTTAACTGGAACATAACCAAACTCTTTTTATGAAACCAGCATCATCCTAACCCCAAAACCAGATAAAAATACAACAAAAAAGAAAACAATAAGCCAATATCGCTGATGAACATGGACACTAAAATCCTCAACAAAATATTGGCAAAATGCATCCAGCGATACATTAAAAAGGCCATACACCATGATCAAGTGGGATTCATCTTAGGGATGCAAGGATGGTACAATATTCAGAAATCAATAAACTTAATACATCACATAAACAAAAGGGAAGAAAAAATCACATGATCATATCAATAGATGGGAAAATCAGCAAAGTGGGAGTAGAAGGAACATGCCTCACCATACCGAAGGCCATATATGAAAACCTACAGCCAACATCATACTAAAAGGGGCAAAAACTAAGAACTTTCACACTAAGATCAGAAACAAGACAAGGATGTCTGTTTTCACCACTTCTATTCAACATAGTATTGGAAGTTCTAGCCATAGTAATCACACAACAAAAAGAAATAAAAGGTATCCAAATCAGAATTGAGGAAGTAAAGTTGTCATTGTTTTCAGATGACATGATAGTGTACATAGAAAACCCTATAGACTCCACAAAAACCTACTTGATTAAATAAGTGACTTTGGCAAAACAGTGGGATACAAAGTCAATATTCAGAAATCAAAGGCATTTTTGTACATTAACAATGAAATATCAGAAACAGAAATCAGAAAAAAATTCCACTTGATATAGCAACAAGAAAAATAAAATACCTAGGAATAAACCTAACCAAGGAGGTAAAAGACCTATGCTCAGAAAACTACACAACACTGAAGAAAAACATCAAGGAAGACACAAACAAATGGAAGAATATACTGTGTTCATGGATTGGCAGAATGTACATCATGTAAATGGCCATAGTAACTAAAGCAATTTATAGATTCAATGCAATCCTTATTAAAATACCAGGGTATAGAACAAACAAGGTATATTTCACAGGTATAGAACAAACATTTATAAAATTTATATGGAACCATGAGTGACCCCAAATAGCCACAACAATTTTTAAAAAAAGCAAAGTAGGAGGGATCACAATGTCAGATATCAAACTATATACAAGGCCACAGTAATCAAACCAGTCTGGTACTGGCATAAGTACAGGCACATACATCAGTGAAAGAGAATAGGGAGCCCAGAAATAAACCCATGTCTGTGTAGTCAATTAATATTTGACAAAGGGGGCAGAAGCATAAAATGCAGTGAAAATAGCCTTTTCAACAACTGCTGTTGGGAGATCTGGACAGCTACATGCAAAAGAATGAAATTCAACCACCAATTTATACCATACACAAAAATAAACTCGAGATGGATAAAAGACTTAAATATAAGTCAAACATCATAAAAGTTCTAGAGGAGAACATAGGTGGAAAAATCTCAGATATTCCACACAGCAATATTTTCACCAATATATCTCCTAGAGCAAGAGACATAAAGGAAAGAATATACAAATGGAACTTCATCAAAATATAAAGCTTCTGCAGACTAGAGAAAACATCAGCAAAATGAAAAGCGAACCAATTGTATGGGAAAATATATTTGCAAGTGATACCTTGGACAAGGGTTCGATCTCCAAAATGTATAATAAACTCACAGGACTCCGCTCCAGGAAGACAAACAACCCAATTAAAAAATGGGCAAAGGACCTGAACAGAGACTTCTCCAAGGAGGAAAACAGAAGACCCAGAGACATCTGAAAGGATGCTCAGCATCACTAGCCATCAGTGCAATGCAAATTAAAACCACAATGATACTACTTCACACTAGTCAAAATGGCCATTATAACCAAGTCAACAAACAATAAGTGCTGGCAAGGATGTGGAGAAAAAAGAACCCTAGTGCACTGTTGGTGGGGATGCAGGTTGGTACAGCTCCTGTGGAAAACAGTATGGAATTTCCTCAAGAAATTAAAAATGGAACTGTCTTTTGACTTGCCTATTCTATTGCTGGGATTATACCCTAAGAATCCCAAAACACCATTTCAAAAGAACATACAACCCAATGTTCATAGCAGCACAATTTATAATAGCCAAGTGCTGGAAACAACCTAAATGTCTATAGCAAATGAGTGGATCAAAATTCTGTGGTACCTTTACACAATGGAATACTATGCAGCAGAAAAGAAGGAGGAACTCCTACACTTTACGACAGCATGGATGGAACTGGAAGTGAAATAAACTAGCTAAATCCTGTGTTCCATTCACGTGTAGATCAGTGGCTGACTATCATAATCTAAATCTGGATACTTTAATTACTGTAGCTTTCTCCACTATAAGTAAGACTGTTTCCTTAGTCTGACTCCAGTGTTTGCATAAGGCTGGCTGGAATTTCACAGTTTGCCAGGGATTCCTCTATATATATACATGAGGGAGTGTGTGCACAGGACTGAATTTTAGTTCATAAAATTTTCTTTTTGAATGTCATCGTAGGTCATTTACCAAAACTAGGAAGTTATTTATATCTTGAAGATTCAAGTTACTAGTGATTGATCTAGTTCACTATTTCCAAACTGAAAATGACGAGGGACTAGTCTGGTATGTCCATGCTAAAAATGCCTGGTAGGAAGCAAGGGGAACTGGAGAGTATTATGCATGGACAAATGGGCTGCGGCTTCTGTTCCAGCTAGTTGATAGCATTTGGGATGCAGATTAAGTATCATCAGATATTTGTTTTTTAAGAGATATCAGAAGTCTGACATTTCTATGAAAATTTTCTGATTTTTAAATATTAGTAAATAAAGCTTCTGGTCAAGATGGTGGCACAGGTAAATGTGGTACTTGCATTGTCCCACAACCACATCAAAATTACAATTAAACTACAGAAAAACCACCATTTAAAACCACCTGAAATCTAGCTGAATGGAAATCCTACAACTACAACTAAAAATGTAAAGAAGCTGCCACATCAAGACCAGTAAGGGGTATGGATACAAGGAATGGACTATTCGCACATCCATGTGTGGCAGATAAAACTCAGGAAGGATATCTGAGCTGGAGAGGTCCAGTCTGAGGAGAAAGGGTGCCATACCCATCACAAGTTCCCCAGCCCATGGTTCCAGTGACAGAAAGAGAAGTCTCCATAACTCCTGTTGTAAAAGCCAGTGGGGATTAGGGTTGAGTGAGATGTAAGGCTGCTGGAGTTCCAGACGTTTCCTAGAACAATCTAACAATAGCCAGAGGGGAGTGGGGAGGGGACAGTGGGGAGAGGGGTTTACAGGAACTACTATAAAGGACACTTGGACAAAATCAAGGGGGAGGGTGGAGGCGGGGGAGGGAGGTGGGTTCGGCTGGGGTGGGGTGGAGGGATGGGGAGAAAATGCAGACAACTATAATTGAATAACAATAACAATATTTTTAAAAAGGGCTTGTGCATGGGCTTACTTTGACTCATTCCTTCTGAGTTCCAACACTGGGAAAGCATTTCAAGAGGCACCAAGGAGATATGAGGAAAAGCTGAATTTTCTGGTGTCAGGGTGAGAGCTGGAGGGGAAGATTTCCCTCAGACAGGGCTGGCAGATGCCATTGTTCCTTTTCTGAGCCCCCCACTAACAGAGCCAACAGGAGGGCACCATATCTGAGTTCCTATCAACATGGCTCACAGTGTTTGCTTTGCCTGATTCCCTGAGACCTCACTCCACCAACATTCAGGCCCATTCAAGATGTTTTAGGTAGTTTTTCCATATGAATGACCTGTCTTGGCTCACACTTCAGATTTTCCTAAAATCTTTCAAACAATCAGCATCTGGCCTCTGCTGCCCTGTACCTATAGCTAAGTGACCCCAGGCTGGGCATAGGAGCAGCTGGACTTGGTTCTCAGCTTGGCCTCTGCTGGACATCTCTAAGCCCAGCACTAGTAGCAGCTGCCTGTAGATTGTTTTGTAGCTAATACTAGGTGGCTGCAGGAAGAACACAGGTGGTGGATGACCTTGGCCTGTACCTCCCTGGAAGATCCAGAGCATTGTACCAGGTAGATAGCTTCAGACCAGGTTAAAACACCACCCAAATACCTCCACCTCCCCCAAAAGGAATACTCACAGGGGTAGACTCAGCAAGCAACAGAGTCTCACTGAGGTAAGTCCTGCTTCATGGAGTATGCCCCTGTACAGCTAATTCTCCATGGTGGTTGAAGCAAGCCCTTGCAACTGATGGGCCTAGTGCTAAATCCCTCCTATTGATATGCCAACAGAAATCAAGGCTCAACTACAAGAGGGTTACTCTGGTTAATGGGGAGTATGTGTCACTGGACCCTACAAGACATCTACTATATTACACCACTCTACCAAGCCCAGGAGATATAGCAGCTTTACCTAATACATAGAAACAAACAGAGGGAGGCTGCTAAAATGAGGAGACAAAGAAACATGCTCCAAATAAAAGAACAGAGCAAAACTCCTGAAAAAGAACTAAACAAATTGAGACAAGCAATCTACAAGATGTAGAATTTAAAACACTTAAAGGATGCCCATTGAACTTAGGGGAAGAACAGATGAACTTAGAACTTCAACAGCATAAATAAAGAATATGGAAGCCATAAAAAAAGAATCAGAAATGAAGGAAACTAATTGAAACAAAGAATGATTTACAGGGAATCAACAGTACAGTAGAAGAAGCCAAGAATCAAATTAGTGATTTAGAATATAAGGAAGAAAACACACCCAAACAGAATAGCAAAAAGAAAAAAAGAAGTTTACAAAATGAAGATAGTGTAAGTTGCCTTTGGGAAACTTCAAGTGTACCAACATTCATATCATGGAGATGCCAGAGGAAGGGAGTAAGAAATCGAAAACTTATTTGAAAAAATAATGACAGAAAACTTTTCAAACATGGTGAAGAAAATAGACATACAAATCCAGGAATCTCAGAAAGTCCTAAACAAGATAAACCCAATAAGGCCCACACCAGACACATCTTAGTTAAAATGCAAAATCTTAAAAGAAGGAGAACATTAAAAGCAGCAACAGAAAAGCAGTTGTCTACAAGGGAACTCCCAGTAGGAATTGGAAAGAAACATTCAAAATGATGCAAAGCAAGGACCTCCAACCAAGATTACCCAGCAAAACTATCATTTATTTTTAGAATTGAAGGACATACATAGCTTCCCAGACAAGAAAAAGTTAAAGGACTTCATCATCACCAAAACAGTATTACATGAAGTGTTAAAGGGTCTTCTTGCAAAAGAATAAAAAAAGATCTAAAATATGAAATATAAAATAGCAATACATACATATCTATTAACAGTTGAATCTGAAAAAATAAAATAAACAAATAAGCAATCAAACAGATTCATATACAAAGAACATTTTAACAGTTGCTAGATGCGAAAGGTATTGCAGGGATGGGTAAAAAGGTGAAGGGATTAAGAGGTGCAAATTTGTAGATACAGAATAGCCATAGGGATATAAAATAAGCATAGGGAATATAGTCAGTAACATTCTAATAACTATGTATGGTGTCAGATGGGTATGGGATTTATTGAGATGATCACTTACTAAGTTATATAATGTCTAATGTTATATTGTATGTCAACAGTAAATGAAAAATAGGAATGATTTTAAAATATATTGCTAATTAATTTAAATATTATATTTAAATATATAATATTTAGTATTGCACTAAATAAATTATGTTGTATTGGACTTGCAAATGTTGACCCAATCTGATCCTTGGGCTACCAGTTTGCAAATTTGGACCAGGCCCATTACTTTCATTTTATAGCTGAGAAAGGTCAAGCGATTAAGAAGTACAAATTGACAGTTATGAAATAGTCATATAGATGTAAAATACAGCACAGAGAATATAGTCAATAATATTGTGATTAACTATGTATGATGTCAGAGGGATACTAGATTTAACAGGGGGGATCACTTTGTAAGTTATAAGTGTCTAACCCCTGTGCTGTACACATGAAACTAATATAATATTGACAGGAATTTCTAACTGAAAATAAATTAAAAAATAATTTAAAAAATAATGACAATCTCCATTACAAGCCAAGGGTTATTCAGCATGTTTATTTTGGTCAACTTTTCTGAAGTGTAATTTACATACAATATAATGTATCTATTCTAAATGATCTATTGTGGAGTCTTGGCCAATGAAAACACCACCATAACCAAGACACAGAACCTTTCCATTTCCCCAAAAGTTCCCTCCTGCCCCTCAACAGTCACCATGCCCTTCACCAGCCAGCACAGAGAAACACTAATTTGTTTTCTGTCACTATAGATCTTTTGCCTTATCTTGAATTTTATGTAAATGGAGCTGTACAGAGTGTTCTGTGTGTGTTTTCTATCACTCAGCATAATGTTTCTAAGTTTCATCCTCATTTTTTAGTTCATTCATCTGTAATGCTGAGGTGTAAACCATTGTACAAACAAACCACAATTTCTTATCTATCTTCCTCTGATGGAAATTTGGATGTTTCCTGTTTTGTGCTAATATGAGGAAAGCTACTATGAACATTCATGTGCAGGTCTTTTGTGGACACATCTTCATTCCCCTTGGGTACATACTTAGGGGTATAATTGCTGAGTCAGAAATGGCAAGTGCTCAGTAAATATTAAATTGTGAGTTTAGGTAGAATATGTAGCATTACTGGGATGCAGAAACCCTATAGTCTTTCCTCAAAAGTTTTCCATGCTTTCCTCCAAATTCTCACAGAAAAGTGTAAATGAATATGCTGTGTCACTGAGTTAGAATCTCCTTTTGGTAAGATTTTGGGAAGAAAAGGAAATAAAAGAGATCAGAGATGATCATATAAATTAATAACTCGAGAGACAGCTAGCAAGTAATATTGTGTAGAAACTCCTTGAAGAGGCCTTTATGGACATGTGCCTTCTAACTAGTGCTAGTCAGGCCTCAGTCCAGGTCAAACAGTATTCTCCCTCCTCATTATACCTCCAGATATTCTTCTCACAGTCCTGCCTACCTATGACCAAAGGAAGTATAACCAGAGATATGAGTTTTGTCTGAGAAAGATTTTCTGTGCAAGGAAGATGAAAAAGATACTAAGAGGATTGCCAAATCTAAGATTTTCCCAGTGATCAGTGAGACATGAAAGGTATATGTGAAGTTTCCTGCTTGTCCCGGAGGTAGAATCACAACTGTGCCAAGACTAGCTAGTTCATTAAAACTTATTGGACTCAACAATTTCTATGAAGATTCCTCTAAAGTAAGTAGGTGTTTATATAGTAGTTATCACCTCTTTTTTTTCTCCTTAAAAATGAGATGCTAAGACCTTTAATCAAAAGGGAAGTCTTAGAAGCTTCAGGATGAGATCACAGAATTGTTTCTCTCCAAGAGCGTTTTAGGATGATAGCCATCATCTGGGAGATGCTCCAGAATAATCCTCCCTAAAACAGTAAATGCCAGATAATTCAATAATATCATCTAATTGGGAAAAAGTCATTCTTTGTGTAATGTCTGAGTTATGAGAATATTTTTTAAAAGAGAAGTGCAGGGTCTTGTTTCTGGTTCATAAGACTGTTTTGATAGTGTCAGAGGGAAAAAGGCAAGGCATAGGAACACTTGGCAGACATACATTGTAATTTTCTATGTACTATCCAAATGACAAGAATCACCAATTGATCATAGTTTTTAAAGGGTAACTTTTTTCAGAGTTATTAAATAGTCAAATGTGCAACAAGGACCAGGATTTGCTTTTGATACCAAAATGTGTTGACATTTCAGGAGAATGAAAGAGAGAGAGATGGAAAGACAGAAAGACAAAGAGAAAGAAAGACAGAGAGGGAGAGAGAGCTGATTTGTTTTAGGTATTTTAAGTAGGCGATTCAGATTATGTTTTCATGCTTTTAAATGCAGATAAATTATGATTGATGAAAGTGAAACAAGGTTTTAAATCATTTCAACAAAATAAACATAACTCTTGAATATAGAATAAATATTTGACAGAAATGAGTACTGATATATAATTTTTAAATAACATTGTTTATCAATTTAGTGTTATAAGATGCTTTTGAAAAACATTTTCTGCAAATAATTAATATTAAAGTGACTGAAGACTTAGGAGCCTCCAAATTAAATATGCATTAATAGATGTTATAAAAATTATTCGGGGAGAACCAAGATGGCGGTGTAGGTAGACACACTGTGCCTCCTCGCACAACCAGAACTGACAGAAAATCAAATGGCAGGGAAGTCCGACACCAAATAGATAAAAAATAAACATTCATCCAGACCAGTAGGAGGGGCAGAGACAGGCAACAGGGCGGAGAGGACTCGGGTGGCCTTGGTGGGACCCAGACTGGCGATGAAAGGGGCAGGCAGTCTGACCACTGGCAGACCCTGTGGCCCCACACTCGTGCACAGATAAACCTAGATGAATGGTGGGGAGCGAAGCAGACCCCGTAACCCAGGGCTCCAGCGTGGGGAAATAAAGCCTCAAACCTCTGATTAAAAACACCCGTGGGGGTTGGGGCGGCAGCAGGAGAGACTCCCAGCCTCACAGGAGAGGTCGTTGGAGAGACCCACAGGGGTCTAGAGTGTGCACAAGCCCACCCACTCAGGAACCAGCACCAGAGGGGCCCAATTTGATTGTGGGTAGTGGAGGGAGTGACTGAGATCCGGCAGAGTGGAGCGGGTGCCATTGCTCCCTCTTGGCCCTCCCCCACATACAGACTCACAGCACTGCGACCAGCCTTACCCCCCCAGTGAACACCTAAGGCTCCACCCCTTTAAATAAGTTACGTACCAAGACAAAAAAAAAAAAATGACCCAAATGACAGAACATTCAAAGCTCCAGAAAAAATACAACTAAGCGAGGAAGAGATAGACAACCTATCGGATGCACAGTTCAAAACACTGGTTATTAAGAAGCTCACAGAATTGGTTGAATTTGTTCGAAAACTAGATGAAAAAATGAAGGCTATGCCAAGAGAAACAA